>NC_052313.1:29648966-29956466 GCF_016432855.1 Salvelinus namaycush
GAAATCGATGCACTGTTCTAGGGCCTGCCTATAAAAGGGCTTCATATATATCAGTATAGATGCACTTCATACGTCTTCCACTAGATGTCGACAGGCAGTGAGAGAAGAAATTGAGTGTATAACTTGATCTGGGCTCGAATAAATGCTCTTTGTATGACGTGTCACCAGTTTCCTGTTTTCTGGAGAGCGCGCGAAGGGACCTGGTTTTGCCTTCTGTACAGCTGTCGTTATAGACGACTAATATCTCCGGCTTTGATTTTATTTGATACATGTGACAATATCATCGTAAAGTATGTTTTTTCAATATAGTTTCATTCGATTATTTAAATTTTTTCGGGACATTAGGCGTGTTGCGTTGTCTGCGTTTGTTCACGAAGGAGAGCTTAGCGCCACTTTGCTAGCTTTCAGTGCTAATTGACTGGAGAAGAGGACATTCTAAATCCAAACAACGATTGTTCCCGACAAAGGACCCCTTGTACAACATTCTGATGAAAGATCATCAAAAGTAGGACCCATTTTAAGATATTTCATATATCTGTCGAACATGTTGTACTAGTAGGTTGCGGCCAGGTTTTGGGCACGCTCTCGCCATAACGTAAACTGCATATCGTAATGAAGTTATTTTTAGAATTCTAACACGGCGATTGCATTAAGAACTAGTGTATCTATCATTTCCTATACAACATGTATTTTTCAGTTATGTTTATGAATAGTTATTTGGTCAGAATATGTGAGTGCCAGAAAAATATCCGGACGTTGTGGGAAAAAGATGCTACGTTAGCACAATGTATAACCACTGATTTCAGCTCTAAATATGCACATTTTCGAACAAAACATAAGTGTATGTATAACCTGATGTTATAGGACTGTCATCTGATGAAGCTTATCAAGGTTAGTCGAAAATTATATATCTTTTGCTGGTTTGTTCCGATCGCTAACTTTTGCTGCCTGGGAATGGCTTGTGTTTCTGGCTATTGTGGTAAGCTAATATAATGCTATATTGTGTTTTCGCTGTAAAACACTTAAGAAATCGGAAATATTGTCTGGAATCACAAGATGCCTGTCTTTCATTTGCTGTACACCATGTATTTTCAGAAATGTTTTATGATGAGTATTTAGGTATTTGACGTTGGTGTCTGTAATTACTCTGGCTGCTTCGGTGCCATTTCTGACGGTAGCTGTGATGGTATCTGCAATGTAAAACTGATTTATAGCTCAAATATGCACATTTCTCGAACAAAACATAGATTTATTGAATAACATGTTATAAGACTGTCATCTGATGAAGTTGTTTCTTGGTTAGTTTGGTTGGTTCTTGGTTAGTTAGGTTGGCTTTGTGCATGCTACCTGTGCTGTGAAAAATGTCTGTCCTTATTTGTATTTGGTGGTGAGCTAACATAAATATACGTGGTGTTTTCGCTGTAAAACATTATAAAAATCGGACATGTTGGCTGGATTCACAAGATGTTTATCTTTCAAATGCTGTATTGGACTTGTTAATGTGTGAAAGTTAAATATTTCTAAAAAATATATTTTGAATTTCGCGCCCTGCACTTGAAGTGGCTGTTGTCATATTGTGGCCGGCTTCGGGCTTGCAGCCATAAGAAGATATAATGACATTCGATGATTCTGTACTTCCAACTTTGTGACAACAGTTTGGGGAAGGCCCTTTCCTGTTTCAGCATGACGTGCACAAAGCGAGGTCCTTACAGAAAGGGTTTGTCAAGATCTGTGTGGAAGAACTTGACTGGCCTGCACAGAGCACTGACCTGAACCCCATCGAACACCTTTGGGATGAATTGGAATGCCAACTGCGAGCCAGGCCTAATCCTTAGTGCCCGAGCTCACTAATGCTCTTGTGGCTGAATGGAAGCAAGTTCGCGCAGCAATGTTCCAACATCTAGTGGAAAGCCTTCCCAGAAGAGTGGAGGCTGCTGCTATAACAAATAGGGGACCAACTCCATATTAATGCACATGATTTTGGTTATGATGTTTGACGAGCAGTTGTACATATACTTTTGATCATGTCGTGTACTTCTACATGTACACATACATAGTCCTAATGTGTTAAGAATCATACCATGTTGTGTTTTGATCCTGGCATTTGTGCCGTCCTGTTGCCACTGTTCTAGGTCATCATCTGGTTGGGGCAAGTTGTTCTCCATCCTCCCATCTAGGCTGTTGACCATTGCAGCAAGTTGCGGCTGCTGCGGTTTCATGTGCTCCATCAGTGTTAGGATGTGCAGTTCAGCTGCTGCTGCTGCAACAAAAAAAATGAAGATTGATAGAATTTGAGTTCCATACCATGTTTCTACATAGTGAGATCGAGGGGAAATGATTATTAGCTAGTGTAATACTGTATATGAATATAACTGTTCCCTCCATTGGGAGTCGCTCTCAGTCAGTATCTCCGTATGTCTAAAATGGTAGACAACACAATGACTTTAACCAGAGTAACTTCCCAGTGGGAACATCGGGTGTATAACAGTAACAGTCACACAGTACATGACAAGTAACAGATACAGTACATCACACTGACTAAGGAGAAATATGGTTAATATGAAAAGGCTATGTTGTAGCTAATATTTTAAAGATGCATTACAAGCTCAGCAAATCACCAACAAGTACAAATTAATCTGTGGGTGATGGTGATTTCTGAGTAAACGTGGCGAGAGAAAAAAAACATTTTGAAGAAAAATACTCACTTTTGCTTCTTCCTTTCCCCCCTGCCTCCACCCACCTCATCATCGGACTGTAAATCTGACGACTCACAGGTCAACAAAGCCTTCAATTTCTGCCTGGCTCGCAAGTCATTGTCTAAAAATAAATGTGTGTTTTGTTAAATACCTATTAGCAGGACACAAGGAAGATTGCAAAATAACTCACCAGTAGCCACTTCAATTGAATTGTCAACTTTGTTCAAAAGGAACATTTGTTGAATAACATGTTATTGGAATATAAACTATTATGACATTAAACAGTCAAGCAAAATTATTGACCATAGTGTACTGTGTATATCAGCCTCAACTTCCCTTACTAGGTGATGCTTCTAAGGGCAGCTGCACTTCCAAAACAGATCTTCAGAAACAGAGCACACAACAAAAAATGCATTGTCAACATACCAGCTTTACCATAGACTCAAATGTGCAGTGTCAATTCGGTCATCTTTCTTACAACTAGGCTAGAAGGTCACACCGTCTTCAAATCATTCCTCTGGCACAATAATTGGCGTCCTTGCTTACAATGAATTGTACTAACAAAAACATCTGAAAAGACAGAACAGGAAATAAGCATTCCATAAATACAGTGATACAAATACAGCTAGTGTTAGTCATACTCTATAAAAGTGTACTTCTATTTTTTGTCCAGAAGCAAGTGATGAACGCTGTGATAGTCAGTAACATTCTAATTCAGTCAACCCTTCTAACCACACTCAAAATAATACTTAAGCGGCAGTGTTTTGTTTTAAAAATGTAAAATAAAAATATTTTTTTATATCATTTAAACTTCATAAATATTAAAATAATTGAAAAGTGACACCCACCCCACTACTCTTTTGGCTTTAGTCCTAAATATGCATTAGAGGTAAGGTCACAAATCCCTTCCTATGGGGCAGAACTATGCATTTCTGAAAGATACTTTGGCAAATTTTAGTGTTTCTGACGGTTGGGAAATTCTGGATATGTTAAGGAAGGATGAGCTGAATGGGTAACTGAAGAATTGTGACTTCTCTGAGAACTTTGTACATAACATACACTCCATCACTACGTTTGACAAGGTTGTGTATGACACACACATTGTTTCCAATGATAAAAATAATATCCCCTATTGATACTTTAATGGCACATTGCTCGCTGTACATTTCCTGATATTGTGCTGTCCCGAAAGACCACTGAGAATAAGACCAGCAAAGTGTTGCTTTTTCAACGGACAGACCAAACCAGTGTTCTTCGCAATATGTTTTACTTCAGACAGTCTCCTAATGACCTGGGTGAGGGGCTATTCTGGCTTCCTCACAAACTTCATCTTGTGAAGGTAATTTTCAAACGGAAACGCAGAAATTGAGTCTAGGCAACCTTGCCGTTGCACATCACATCAAGATTAACTAACCCATGCACATTTATAGACTAGTTGGTCTTTTCCATATATCTCACCATAGTGGCTGACAAAAGTTGTGAGCAATGTCTGTGCATACTGACGATGAGGAGCTAAAATGGAAATGCCACAAAAGAGCAGCATGAAGTTGTTGCACGCGTTACTGTCAAGAAACGAAGCCAGAACAACAAGACATGTGTATAGCAGAAACTGCCTAAAATCAATTGCCTTCCAGCGGTCAGCTTCTCTGCGTGATCTGGGTTTTCGGGCAAATTAAATGTGAGGGTGCGTTTCTATGAGATGGGATGATATACTGTCCATAACTTTGGCAGGCAAACAACATTTAAGAGAACATTTATCACAACCCGAATACCCATTGTGAGCCTTGGTGGCTTTTTTTTAACAAAATATCTTGCAGGGGTACAACCTATTACACTGTAACTTTAAAAATAGCCTTTTCTGTTCAAAAGTAAACCCTTGCTCTTATTCCTGAAGCTCTGTAACAAAATTTCTAAGGAACTCCTCTACTGAAGTGAGTTTTTTAGGGCCACAGTAAAGTCCAATTTCAACAGGTTCCTTCCTGTTTGCACTAATTAAGAGTCCTACGATGGGCCATAGTTGAATGTTGGAGCTCTTAAAGAATGCCAAGCCATCTATGTTGATTTGTAAGAGGGTACAGCCATCTGTAGTGGACGCTACTGTTTTAACGATTGCCTTTTCTTAGAGAGATGTAATAATTCCAAAATACTGATACTGACCTCCAGCCTTTTCAAGAATGGTGTATTGAGTTTTGGTCTTTGGGCAGGTCCCGGTGGTGGAATCATAGGACTCGGTAGAGCTGTCAAAGCAACCATTGAGATGCCAAAGGTGAGGGCCCAGTTGGATGGCCTATCAGCGAGGTTACTTGGTGGTTCTAAATGTGGTTAATCAGAATCCTGATTTGAATCAGATTTCCCCATACCAATCTACATTATCCTCATAACCACCAGGATCTGTATCCATGTCCTCATTATCTATGGGATCAGAGTTGTCTATGGGGTCAGTCACCTTCTGCAACTGATTCATCACCTACAGCTAGGCCTATGTCACTTGCTACACCCATCCTACAGTCATCCCTAATGTGTCCAAGTCGCCTATCTAAGTCTACACGTGCCCTCTGCCTTAGTCGAGTTAGGCACTGGTGCTGTCTTCCTATTCATTTCTATTTTCTAAAAAGGAATTTTCAAAGACACAAGAGCAAGCTTTCCGCCTGTTGAGTTATAAATATCTTTGTTCAAGCAACTATGTGAAAAACTAACCTCAAACAGTTGGAAGGAAAAGTAACAGCACAGAGCTAAACAAGCTAAACACCTTCACCCGCTTTGAGGATAGCACAGTGCCACCGACGCGGCCCTCTCCCAAGGACTGTGGACTCTCATTCTCCGTGGCCAATGTGAAATAAGACATTTAACCGTGTTAACCCTCGCAAGGCTGCTGGCCCAGACGGCATTCCTAGCCATGTCCTTTGAACATGCGCAGACCAGCTGGCTGGTATTTTACGGACATATTCAATCTCTCCCTATCCCAGTCTGCTGTCCCCACTTGCTTTGTGCCTATACCCAAGAAAGCAAAGGTAACTGAACTAAATGACTATTACCCCATAGCACTCACCTCTGTCATCATGAAGTGCTTTGAGAGGCTATCCCATCTGGACAAGAGGAATGCCTATGTAAGAATGCTGTTCAGTGACTATAGCTCAGCCTTCAACACCATAGTACCCTCGACTCATCATTAAGCTTGGGGCCCTGGGTCTGAACTCCACCCTGTGCAACTGGGTCCTGGACAGCACCCGATATCACAGGAAGGCCAAAAAGATCATCAAGGACATCAACCACCCGAGCCATGGCCTGTTCACCCCGCTACCATCCAGAAGGCGATGTCCGTACAGGTGCATCAAAGCTGGGACCGAGAGACAGAAGCTGTTTTTCAATCTCAAGGCCATCAGACAGTTAAATAGCCATCACTAGCTGACTACCACCCGGTTACTCAACCTTGCCCCTTAGAGGCTCATTCCCTACTGTACAGTGGTTGCTCCACTAAAAGTTGTGCGATTATGCTGTGGGACTTAGATGTCATTTGTGGTTTAGTACGGTACCCTGCGTCACTACTTCATTGCTCCAGAACAGCGCAAGGGGGAGTTAGAGCACTGATTATGCTTTGGGGTCCCAAGGCGCTGCTGTGTCTCTGCAGTACTGTAGCCTACTCCTGACCGGTTACGTTGTACATCGCCTTAGTTGCGCAGCGGTGTAAAACACTGCATCACAGTGCAAGCTGTGTTGCTACAGATGCTGGTTCAATACCTGTGCCGGCCTCAACTGGGAGATCCATGAAATGACTGTAGGTTTTTGGTTTCTCTTCCTCTAAAAACAGAAATAAATAATTCTAAATAACAAACTGGCTTTATTTACAAATTAGTAACAATGTCTCACCCCATGTCCAAGAATGGCCTTTTTCTCGCTCATTTTACGTTATTTGAAAACGAAAAAATCTTTTTTTTAACAAAGTGATTTATTATTAATTTAGAAATATATAAAAGCCCCTTGGATATTCTCACAGATATATTATTAACCCTGTTATTAGCAGGACAATATATATTGATCATAGCTCCCGAGTGGCACACAATGGGATTGCTTTGCAGTTCTCCAGCTGTTTCCACTGAAATAGAGGTGGGCGCACAAGGTTCAAGGCACGAGGGCAGGGGGCACGGGATGGGCCGCAGAGTTGCGCACAGAAGACGGACCTAGCCCATGGGAAAGGGAGGAGGAAGGGGTGGACCCCACTCCGCCCCACTGGGTAGCATGGAGCAACACTTTAAGGGGCATTGCGCTAATAATGGCGCTGACTAGGGAAACGTTCCCGCTGTTCTTAGTGTCAGTCTGCACGTTCAAACTAAAACAATGTAACTAATAATGGTACGAAAAATGCCCCTTAGATATGAATTCGGGGGGCAGATATAACATTTTAAAGCATTAGACCTCTCACTAAAGGCGTCACTCAAAAGTTATACTTAAATCCGAACTGGATTTAACGAAAAATGACATGAGAAGCACACATTTGTAAATCCCAAACTGTAAAAGTGTTTGGAAAGGTAGATAAAAATTATTTGTGACATTGTCGTTACAATAAAGAATGTAAACAAGATGCTGTGTTTTTATTTACAGTGGAGATGGACAGCTGGTGGCATTTTGAAAACAGGTTTTCAAACACTTTTTTTTTTAAGCCCGATTTAGCAGGACAATACTCTTTATAGCCCGGCTACTGTAGGTGTGAAAGTCACACCTTTCCAGTACTCCTCACCCCACCCCAAACTCCACTCTTAACACAATTACCATTCAGAAACTAGCTGTTTATCTGGGAAAAAAATTACATTGCGACCAAAGAGAACAGATGAAATGGAAATCGTTTTCATCAAGCCAGCTTCTTTCTTTGGTGCTACCCTTTCCAGGATTAGGACCAAAACCACGAGAGGACTTGAAAATGAGCCGGAGCTGAGAGGATCATCGAAACTTAAGGTATTTTGGTTTCAGTGCATTTTCTTTAAAAAACATGTAAACGCAGCAAAAAAAGAAACGTCCCTTTTTCAGGACCCTGTCTTTCAAAGATAATTTGTAAAAATCCAAATAACTTCACAGATCTTCATTGTAAAGGGTTTAAACACTGTTTCCCATGCTTGTTCAATGAACCATAAACAATTAATGAACATGCACCTGTGGAACGGTCGTTAAGATACTAACAGCTTATAGACGGTAGGCAATTAACTTTTTAGGGATAGGGGGCAGCATTTTCACTTTGGATGAATCGCGTGCCCATAGTGAACTGCCTCTACTCTGTCCCAGATGTTAAAATATATGCATATTATTATTACTATTGGATAGAAAACACTCTGGAGTTTCTAAAACTGTTTGCATTATGTCTGTGAGTATAACAGAACTCATATGGCAGGCAAACTTCCAAACAGGAAGTGGAAATTCTGGGGCTGGTTGATGTTAAACTCATCGTGTTTTCACATCCCAGTAAGATATGGATCTGTTCGCACTTCCTACGCCTTCCACTAGATGTCAACAGTCAGTAGAAAGTGGAATGAAGCCTCTAGTGTGATGTGGGGCCGGATGGCAGCTATTTGAGTCAGTGGTCTGGCAGAATGCTAGTTCCTGGTCACGCGCGCTAGTCATGATATGGCCATGTGTTCCATTACTCTGTAGACAAAAACGAATGCTCCGGTTGGAACGTTATTGGATATATATGATAACAACATCCTGAAGATTGATTCTCTACTTAATTGTATCAGTTTATTCGACCTGGAATATAACTTTTTGAAGTTTTCGTCCGAGTTCGCCTGGACCGGCGCCAGCGTTTGGACATGCGTGCTAGCAAAAGTAGCTAATTGGACACTAGTAATGGACATTATCGAACAAAACAACGATTTATTGTGGAACTAGGATTCCTGGCACTGCATTCTGATGAAAGATCATCAAAGGTAAGGGAATATTTATGATGTAATTTCGTATTTCTGTTGACTCCAACATGGCGGAGAAATGTTGTGTATTTCTGAGCGCCGTCTCAGATTATTGCATGGTATGCTTTTTCCTAAAGTTTTTTAAAAGTCTGACACAGCGGTTGCATTAAGAACACATGTATCTTTAATTATATGTAAAACATGTATCTTTCTTCAAAGTTTATGATGAGTATTTCTGTTATTTGACGTGGCTCTCTGTAATTACTCCGGATATTTTTGAGTCATTTCTGAACATGGAGCCAATGTAAACCGAGATTTGTGGATATAAATATGCACATTATCAAACAAAACATAAATGTATTGTGTAACATGATGTCCTATGAGTGTCATCTGATGAAGATTATCAAAGGTTAGTGATTCATTTTATCTCTATTTCTGCTTTTGTGACTATCTTTGGCTGGGAAAAATGGCTGTGTGTTTTTGGGATTTGGTGGTGATCTAACATAAATATATGTTGTGTTTTCAATGTAAAAGATTTAAAAAATCGGACACGATGGGTAGATTAACAAGATGTTTATCTTTCATTTGCTGTATTGGACTTGTTAATGTGTGAAAGTTACATATTTCCCGGAAAAAAAATTGAATTTCGCGCGCTGCCTTTTCACCGGAATGTTGTGGGTGTTCCGCTAGCGGAACCCCTGGGCTAGAAAGGTTTTAAGGTCACAGTTATTAAAACTTAGGACACTAAAGAGGCCTTTCTACTGACTCTGAAGAAAGATGGCCAGGGTCCCTGCTCATCTGTGTGAATGTGCCTTAGGCATGCTGCAAGGAGGCATGAGGACTGCAGATGTGGCCAGGGCAATACATTTCAATGTCCGTACTGTGAGACGCATAAGACAGCGCTACAGGGAGACAGGACGGACAGCTGATTGTCCTCGCAGTGGCAGACCACGTGTAACAATGGGCTGAGAGGCTGGACTGAGGGCTTGTAGGCCTGTTGTAAGGCAGGTCCTCACCAGACATCACCGGCAACAGCGTCGCCTATGGGCACAAACCCACCGTCGCTGGACCAGACAGGACTGGCAAAAAGTGCTCTTCACTGACGAGTCACAGTTTTGTCTCACCAGGGGTGATGGTCGGATTCGCATTTATCGTCGAAGGAATTAGCGTTACGCCGAGGCCTGTACTCTGGAGCGGGATCGATTTGGAGGTGGAAGGTCCGTCATGGTCTGGGGCGGTGTGTCACAGCATCATCGGACTGATCTTATTGTCATTGCAGGCAATCTCAGCGCTGTGCGTTATAGGGAAGACGTCCACCTCTCTCATGTGGTGACCTTCCAGCAGGCTCATCCTGACATGACCCTCCAGCATGACAATGCCACCAGCCATACTGCTTGTTCTGTGCATGATTTCCTGCAAGACAGGAATGTTAGTGTTCTGCCATGGCCAGTGAAGAGCCCGGATTTCAATCCCATTGAGCACGTTTGAGACCTGTTGGATCAGAGGGTGAGGGCTAGGGCCATTCCCCCCAGAAATGTCCGGGAACTTGCAGGTGCCTTGGTGGAAGAGTGGGGTAACATCTCACAGTAGAACTGGCAAATACGGTGCAGTCCATGAGGAGGAGATGCACTTCAGTACTTAATGCAGATGGTGGCCACACCAGATACTGACTGTTACTTTTGATTTTGACCCCCCCTTTGTTCAGGGACACATTACATTTCTGTTAGTCACATGTCTGTGGAACTTGTACAGTTTGTCTCAGTTGTTGAATCTTATGTTCATACAAATATTTACACATGCCGAAAATAAACGCAGTTGACAGTGAGGACGTCTCTTTTTTTGCTGAGTTTATATAGCCTATCAATGTGTAGGTATACTGTGTAATAAAATTGATAACCAAATAAAGGTTAAATAAAAAATATTGTGTACTAAAAACGTGAATGTGTTTTTGCAGAGCATACAACCATGCCGACAACCATCCGTGGAGATCAGTTGACAAAGGGCTGGACATCGGGCCGCACCGAAAAATCGTTGCCAAGAAAGCAGTTTGTTTTGCTAGATTCTTAAAATGTGTACACAGCATTTGTGTGTTGGGGTCACTTTTAATTCTTAATTGATCTACCGTTTCTATCATAGGCCACTGTAATTGAAGGGGGCTCAGGGCGGTACCATTCTGTTCATCTGATGAAGGTGCGCATGGATCAGATTCAAACGAATCTGATTGAAGACTGAGATTGAAGACAGACCAGCAGAAAGAGAAACATTATCTGAGGGCAGAGATACGGGCAACAGCTGACACATTGGTCTAGAGCCAGGCGGCATTGGCGGAGAGTCAGGCAGAGAATGACGCATTGAAGAGTGTGAGGAACGAGATGGAGTCACAATCCATGCCAGGCACACCTGTGAGCTCTGGAATTCCACCTCCGACAGGCAGAGTCAACATACCTGGCGGTTCATCAGGTCGTCGGTTCACCCTGACATTTCCATTCCTCTTCTGACAACAGAACTTGACCAACTGCTCACTAGGCACAGCAAGGGCCGTCCGGACCGTTATGCGGTTCTGCTATAACCTAATAAACAAATGCAGGTGGCTTATATCTTAAATGCTTTAAACGCTTTATTATCCAAATGTAGAAGCATATACTGTACAGTACTGTATTTTTTCATCAGCATCTTAATGCTTTCGTTAATAAAATAATGATTAAAAATACTCTTTCAAAATGCCAATGCTTATTTAATATGGATCCATAACGGATTACTATGTGAAAAAATATCACTGAATTACAGAAATATTGGAACAAAGTTGTCTAATGAAGGTAAACAAATTGTTTCTTACTGGAAAATACTCTTTCAAACACACACGGTCACGTTGTACAGCGCCATTATGGCTATTAGCAGGTAGCTGGACAATAGACATGCCTAGAAGGAGGGTAGGGTGAGAATTCTGTTGTCAAACGTATTTCTTAGTTCGGTTGGCTGTATCACAACTGGCTGTGATTGGTTGCAATTTCAGCTTAATCCACCAGAAAAGACAAAACAAATAATACAACAAAAGGTATTATTATGTATCACATCCAACCGTGATTGGGAGTCCCATAGGGCGGCTCACAATTACCGCAGCATTTCTCTCCCTCTAAAAACAGAAATAAATGTTTTGGCCTTTAGAAATATTATTTTTGCCTTTATTCAGATTACAAATGCTCACTTTAAATCAGTTTTTTGTTTTTTAAATGAATTAACCTCCAAAATCGTTATATATTATCAAGTTGATGGCACAGTCATACAGCCCGGCACCTACATAGAGCTGAGTGACTCACTCATTCATGGCTTTGGATCAAAATAAATATGTACTAACATTCTTTCCTAAAGTCTTTAATAAAGAAATGTTTTGGTTATCCTGACCTGGACACCATGTACAGTATTATAATAGCCCATTATTGGGCTATTAGTAGGACAATATACCTTTACCAACACCTCTCTGTATTTTGATGCTTTGTGGATGGGGCTTCCCCAGTGGCGCAGCTGTCTAAGACACTGCATCACAGTGCAAAATGCATTGCTACAGATGCAGGTTCGATACCTGTGCCTGCCGCCACCGGGAGACCCATGAGGCAGGCGGATTTTGGTTTTAATTGAGAATCTTCCAATTCTCTATGTAATTTATGGCGGAGAGTCACGTCATATTTTTCTATATACTGCAGGCTTACCGTAGGCGACATGAGTCTCACTAGTGTTGAGTAATGTGGTGTAGGTCTTATTTATTTAAAGAGCATATTGAAGTTAGAAGCAATAGGATTTGAAGCAACTATTTTAGCACCGTTTCGCACTGCTCTGAGACAAGCATGGGGACTGGTCTTGATAACTCAATGAGATTTTTATTTTCACTAAATCTCAGTTTGGGTATTGGTTAGACTACAATTAGGGTGTAGAAATGTTATGCTCTTAGTGTAACCTTTATTTAACTAGGCAAGTCAGTTAAGAACAAATTCTTATTTGCAAGGACAGCCTATTCCTTCCTCCCCGTCGGGGAATTGAACCCCAGTCTCCCGCGTGCCCGCACAAAACCGGGATTCTTTAGCTAAATAGGGCAGTACTGTAGCCTACTCCCGACCGTCACGTTGTACAGCTCCATATTTTCCATTCCATCCTAGTTTCTTGGAATAGAAACACCATACTGTTAATCAAATTAATTAAGCAAAACTTCTTAAAATCAGTCCCATATACTGTTCTTACAAAAAAGGTTTTAAATTCTCTAGTACAGCCACTATTGAAGGCTATCAAATGCTTCTCAAAGATGCCCTCTGGTGGTCAAACTAGCACTAACTTGCATTAATGGTAACAGTGGTTGACACTTAAATAACGTGCCATAGAATTCTGCGGCACAATGCAAGCTGTGCTGCAGTACGCTGCAACTTTTAAAGGACAAACCACTGTATGTACATAGACATGGAATCACTGGTCACTTTAATAATGTTTACATACTACTTTACTTAATTAACTTTAACCATGCACATCTTGGCTTCCTGTCCTGGCAAACATGACATATCTGGAGACTTGCAATAAGCCACAAAATTATTTGAAAAAGTCTGCAACGCCCCACTCCTGTCGCTTCATGAAGACCTCTTCAACCCACCAAAGATATACCTCCCCTCAAGAAAGTCGATTTGGGAAGACCGCTGGTATTGGGACAAATTCACTTAGTGTAAAGTTATCCAAAGGTACATTTTTGGTTCCATATATATATTTTTGTATTTAACCTTTATTTTGACAGGGAGTCAGTGCTCAGACCAAGGTCTCTTTTCCGGATGAGCCCTGTTAAGCACCACAAAACACTCTTGCAAGTACATCAAGATAACTCTTAGCGGTTGAGAACCATTCATTTAGGAGGACTTACATGTTTCCAGGAGATTCTGTCATTCAGAGAGAGGAAGAGTCCGGTCCGAGCAGTAAGACCAGGGTTGGTGACGGCTCTGAGATGGTCAAGACTATGAGAGAGAAAGAGACCGAAGACAAGTAAATGTGGCTGTACTGTAGGCTTCTGTAAAGAGAATCAACTGCTATATACTGTACACTTGCTGAAATATTATTATAGTAATTCCCTCAGAGGATGGAAGACACTGGTCTACGCACAAAACAAGACTAACACAGAGGGAAGACAACTAGTGAAGGACTGCACAGCTGTAACGTTAGAAACAAATCAAATGGCTGGTGTCTGCTCTGCACACATGACAGAGAGAAAATACAGTGGAAAGACGGCATGTGCATGACTGGCTTAGTTAAATTACACTAGCTAAGTTATGTTATGGACCTTGGCACAGGTTCTCCTCTGTCTCAGGATTATTGTAGTTTAGCTCTGTAAACTGACAATCAGGGAGAGAGAGAAAGGGTGGGTGAATCTTTGAACTTAGTTGGCTAAAATCTGGGACATCAAGTTACACTTCTCAATTCTGTTTAACTTGCAAATCAATCAGCTAATGAACATACTAATAGCATAGCTGCATAGCTAGATAATGAACATGCCTGGCTCTATTGTTATTAGCTAATATATAGGCTACAATATTATTCATACCTGGTCTTAGACAACAAAACTAACGTTAGCTCGAATTACCTCAAGTCTCTTTATTAAGCTAGGTAGTGAGGTTTCAATTGTTTCCTGGTCTAAACCAATTATCTATTTTCGAATACAAACACGTATAGTTGTTTGTCTAGCTACCTACCATTAGTTAGATAACGTTAGCTAGAATTAACCCAACATAGCTTGCTAACGTTAGCAAGCTAGCAGCCAACAAGTTCTTGAATTAAATTAACATGAATTAAACTCAAATTCGGTACATGGGAATTTAACGGCAAAAGTTATTTTTATGTGCACTACATCACACAAAGCCTTTTATCCGCAAAAATGCAGTATTATGGATACATCTCTGGTGGGAAAATGTGCAATGTGCAATGTGTCGCAAATTGGATGGAAACCTAGCTCTAGCGACCATTATTTTTGAGAAGCCCATTTTTGATTGAGTTCGGGTATAAGAAGTTCATGTGAAAACTAATTCTAAGATGTGTACTTTCAGTGAACTCACTTGTTTAAATCTCTTTCTCTGCTCGTGCTTTGGAGTCCACTATGTATGGGGAGGTTCTAAGGGTTATGCTCGGTGGTGGACAGAGATCAGCCAATTATAAAGTTTTTTTTTTTTTCATCCGCTCCTACCATAGACTTCCAGTCAAGTCCCATTCGGAGGTGCTGTGAAACCAGACGGTTCAACAGAGAGATGGCTGGTGGACGATATTATCTAACACCTAACCGTGGTTCCCCTAGGCCCTGTGTTTTGCAGTCGTGCTGATAACCAACAGGAATGAAAGACTTGGTCCATGACCTACAAAAGAAGAATCTGGCAATTGGTAAACACAGTAATGTTTGCTTGGAGATGCATGGAGCTCTTCCGATTTATGTATAAAAACAATATATACATCATCCCACAGGCCTATTCAATAAGAATATAGAATGAAAATAAAAGATTCATACAATAAAGTAACAAAACTCCACATCTCGCAAGCGTTCTCAAGCTACTTGTTATAAAGAGAGACTAGTACAGTTAAGACAGTTATTTTCTGTACAGTCAGTGAATTGAACTGCAAGTCTGCATAAAACAGTGTGGTTTTGTTCAGATGTGAGTGTGTGTGTGAAATACGTGCGTAAGTGAAGCTGTGTGGGTGGCACTGCCCACTGCTCTGTCACTGGTGAGAGTGCTAAGCAGCAGAATAGAGCAGCTGCGTGTATGTGCACGTGTGTGTGCTTGAATATCCCTGCAGATGCAATACAGTCTTATGGAGAGGGCAAGGCCCACGCCTCCCACACACGTGCGCATATGGATGCTCAAATGTACGTATACACACCAAGCATGTCGTGACAACCTCTAACTTGTGTGCCCAAGAAAGTATGGCAATTTTGACGCAGAGAATATTATTGGCTCTCTGCCTCTCTCTAGCAGGCACAGTGTCGGTGCCAATGCAGGTGGGTAATGTGGGGGTGGCACCGCGCTGGCTGTGGTTGGTTGGAGTGAGTCACACTACGTCCACCCACCCCTTCAACCACACACACACGCGGGCCCTCCTGCATACACATGAAGCCTCACACGACATGGTAAAGTCATATTTTTAGTGTGTTTTATAATGACAGATCTGTGTCTCTGCCACGTGGATGACTAAGCTATTCACTTGCTCACCAAGTAGGTCGTTCAACCAATTTGGTGCCTTTTGAGATGTTTAACTAGGTAAAACATTAAACTTTTGATTTCACAATTTTCACAACCAAATGAAAGACCTCCGACCACCAAACCAACCAGCAGCCTCACAGCTCTCCAAGCTGGCAGTCTGACTGATCACCCTAATTGGCAGCACCTGATGTTCTTACCTGGACAAGGTTGCTGCTGCCCCCTGGGGGAATGGAGTGTGGAAGTGGTAGTGAGCTGTAGTGTGTTGTCTAAATTGCCTAACCTATTCCCTAACATTCAAAAAAAAAGTTTTCTTGTTAAAACATTTCTAGCCTGTCTATCTATGGGTAACAGGGTTGACGTGTTATGGGGCGACCTTCTTGGTTTTCCACCACAAAACACCAGAAATTGCGAAAAAGAGTAGAACCAGGTCACCTGCTTCCAAACCAAATTATTGGTCACGTGTTTAGCAGATATTATTGCGGGTGTAGCGAAATGCTTGTGTTTCTATCTCCAATAGTGCAGTAATATCTAACAAGTAATATCTAACATTTCACAACAATACACACAAATCTAAGTAGAGTGGAATTAAGAATATATAAATATATGTACGAGCAATGTCAGAGCGGCATAGACTAAGATGAAGTAAAATAGAATACAGTATATACATACTGAGATGAGTAATGCAAAAATATGTACACGTTATTCAAGTTGCTAGTGATTTCAAGTCTATGTATATAAGCAGCAGCCTCTAATGTGCTAGTGATGGATATTTAACAGTCTGATGGCCTTGAGATAGAAGCTGTTTTTCAGTGTCTCAGTCCCAGCTTTGATGCACCTGTACTGACCTCACCTTTTGGATGATAGCGGGGTGAACAGGCAGCGCCTTGGGTGGTTGTTGTCCTTGATGATCTGTTTGGCCTTCCTGTGACATCGGGTGGTGTAGGTGTCCTGGAGGGCAGGTAGTTTGCCCCCGGTGATGCATTGGGCAGACCGTACCTCCCTCTGGAGAGCCCTGCGGTTGCGGGCGGTGCAGTTGCCGTACCAGGCGGTGATACAGCACGACAGGATGCTCTCAATTGTGCATCTATAGAAGTTTGTGAGGGTTTTAGGTTCCAAGCCAAATGTATTCAGCCTACTGAGGTTGAAGAGACACTGTTGCGCCTTCTTGGGTCCTGGACTTCCTGAAGGGCCGCCCTCAGGTGGTGAAGGTAGGAAACAACACCTCCACTTCGCTGATCCTCAACTCTGCGGCCCCACAAGGGTGCCTGCTCAGCCGCCTCCTGTACTCCCTGTTCACCCATAACTGCGTGGCCATTTTCTATAGCTTTGACGCTATGATTTGACTGTTAGATGTTCAATGTTTCTTTTTGAAAACATTTTTTTATTTTTTTATTTAACCTTTATTTAACTAGGCAAGTCAGTTAAGAACAAATTCTTATTTTACAATGAAAGCCTACCCAGGCCAAACCCTCCCCTAACCCAGACGACGCTAGGTCAATTGTGCGCCGCCCTATGTGACTCCTGATCATGGCCGGTTGTGATACAGCCCGGGATCGAACCAGGGTCTTTAGTAACTATTCTAGCTCTGAAATGCAGTGCCTTCGACTGCTGTGCCACTCAGAACAGTTTCACCATATTAAAACGAAAGTTCAGTTCACCTAACAGTGTTGCCCTTAAAATGAGGAACAGACGTGAATTGATCACATTAAATAAATAATAGTCAGATATGAATTTGTCAAAGCAATAAAGTAACTAGGGCTTTACAATGATGGTCAAAACTTGGAGCAATGTTGGGGTTAAGTGGGTTAAAATCTTCCTAGTAGTCACAGAGGGCGCATGGAGGGACATGTCAAAATGATGAAATTTGGGGCTTTAGCACATCTTTATTCATATATAAAAATCTGATTTATTGAATTCTACATGTGGTCTACATTAAAGGTCACTTAATTTAATATAACATGCTTTTAAAATGCAATATTGGTGCACAATTTCTACTTAAAATATCAAAGGGATGCAAAAGGCAGTGTTTTCGTGGAACAACCCAAGTGCTCGCTAGTCCTTGTATACACAGCCGTCCCCAGCTTCAAAAGGAGAGGCTAGATCTTTGTTCTACCATTTGCATCAACATTCTCTATTGCTGTCAGACAGTACCCAACCTGACACACTGCATACAGAATGGAGCAAGTGCCTTGCTCAAGGGTACAATGGCAGATTTCCTCATCAGCCCTGGGATTTGAACCAGTAATCCTCAGGTTACTGGCTCTCCTCTTAACCTCAAGGCTACCAACCATGTTGAATCGTTTTTTTTTTGCAGCCGTGGGTTACGTGGGCGTTTTTTTGCGCCATTTGTTATTTTGTCGGCTCCACCATGATCCTTGCTTTTACACACTGTTACCAAAAATGCCCGGGGGGAAATATTAAAGTAAATGTAGGATATATGCATTATTAATATGCCCCCTATCTCAAAATGCACTTTAGTTGGGGGAGTAAGAAGCATTAAATATCTGGATTCAGGTGAAGCAGTAGCGCTCACACCACCACATTCCCATTCCTATAACTGCGTGCTTGGCAGCGGGTCCCCACCTTGAATATCATTTTATTGTGATGCAGGCTAATGTATTTCAGATCATTTTGGCGCAAGCTAACATTTTAGTCTACTCAATTTCCCCCATTGAGAAACAGTGGGTGTCATTGATGAGCACTTTGGCAAACAACAGTATAACCAGCCACCTGAGTGAATGTGACAAAAAAAGTCACCTTTATAGTATAGCCAGGGCTCATTTTGCCACCCTTTGACTTGGCTGTGTGAATTTGGCTGCTAAAACCATGATAAGGTCAGACAGTGCATTCAAAGTTCCTTGATTCGTGCCATGCACGTTTTTGCCATGCACCTTACCGTGCCTGTTTCACTGGTGGCTGAGCTCAATGAGTTTGTTTTCAGGGCTACACCCATCTGTAAATCTGCACTAGAGTGAGGGGGCCATGTTCAATGGGAGAGCACGATATTACCTCGCAGGATATTCCCGATAGAGCAGTAGTGTATAGGGAAAAGACAGACTATTTCAGCCGGATATTTTGGATCGATGTCCCCGGCTCAGGAGGACACAACTTCGCCTCTCAATGGAGCTCAGACATGGGTTCAAAAACTGTTTTAATTCACTCAAATGCCAGACGGGTGGGGCTTGCGGTTTTGGAACTATTCAATTGGTCCATTAAACCAGGCAAGCTCAATCAAGCACAGAAAAATAATATTTGAAATGACTTCAAAAAGCAAGAAACCAGTCTGGTAGTGGAGTATAGGACTTGACAATCTAATGTTAGGATATTCTAATATTGCCATTATCCCTATATTGTAGTCCTTATCCATGAGATGTACACTTCAAACTTCACATTCATAATATGTGGCAAATGCTGGCCCTATGTTCCCATCAATTTAGCCACCTAAGCCACTGTGGTGGTGTTTTGTTATCTCAAACACTTCAGGCCCCTGATACCAGTCATGGTGTGCTAATATTTCTTACAGGGCTAGGCTTTGTGGGTTTGAAAATGTCCCTTCCCTCATTTGAGTCATGTCACTTACTAGTCTTTCTGCTAGACACCTCTGTTTAAAATTTGCTCTTCTTCCATTCTTTCAAAGGTCCAATATTTCTCCTCTCTGCCCTTTCTTGTTCCTTTGCAGCAGTACATTGTCAGTCTTTTATAAGTCATCTTAAATGTAATTATGATGGATGGCACCTGCAGGATGGTGTTTATGTCGGGAACCGCAGGATCATCTTGCCAAAACGAATGTGGCCTTTCTTTTAATGGGAGAACAATGAAAAATAGCTATTTGTACAAATGCCAGTAGACTAATCGGCTTTTGTACTTCATGTTCTCTCTCTTTTCTATCTCCGTCTGTTATTATTTGTGTGTGTGTGTGTGTGTGTGCCCACGTGCGCACTTCCACAAGTGCACGCGTCCTTGCCAGACATCGTCCGTCAGCCCGTGTCGGAGCCTTGAGAAGGGATTTTGTCAGCGAGTGACGAGTCTATGACCATGACTTCCATTGCACTCTTGTTTTGAAATAAACTATTGATCTGATTTACCTCTCCAATGTCCCCGCTAATATTATTCCCCGCAGGACAATCCATCACAAGTGGCTGCTACTAATGGCACTTGATGTCAAAGCCTTTCGACCATTCTGGGTCAATGAAGATGAAATGTCAGAGAGTTTCGTGAATTATATCTGACGTACTGTGCCGTGACACAAAGCTCTATAGGCTATCCGTTACTGGCACGAGATGGCTGCCCTGTTGCCAGCAATTTAGTGATGTGATGTCACACGGCATGTACACTGTGGCCCGTTTATTAGGTACACCACCCCATTCACTAAAATAGGTTGCTCCTATTGACAGTGAATCATGGGGCCGTGGCTTGCTATATAAAACAGGCATTGAGGCATTCAGTTACTGTTCGATTGAACGTTAGAATGGGCAAAACAAGTGACCTAAGCGACCGAGCGTGGTATGATCGTCGGTGCCAGGTGCGCCGGTTCCAGTATCTCAGAAGCGTCTGGCCTCCTGGGCTTTTCAAGCACGACACTGTCTAGGGATTGGTGCGACAAACAAAAAAGATCCAGTCAGCTGCAGTCCTGTGGGTGAAAACAGCTTGAGGTCGAAGGAGAATGGCAAGAATCGTGCAAGTTAACAGGCGGACCACAAACAGGCAAATAACAGTGCAATACAACAGTGGTGTGCAGGACGGCATCTCGGAATGGACAACTCGTCAGTCCTTATCACAGATGGGCTATTGCAGCAGACGACTACACCGAGTTCCACTCGTATCAGCTAAAAACAAGAAGAAGCGGCTCCAGTGGGCATGCGATCACCAAACATTGTACAATTGAGTGGAAAAACATTGCCTGGTCCAACGTATCCCGTTTCCTGTTGTGTCATGTTCATGGCACAGTCAGGATTTGGAGTAAACAGAGTCCATGGCCCCATACTGCCTGATGGAAACGATACAGGCTGGTGGCAGTGGTGTAATGGTGTGGAATGTTTTCTGGCACACGTTAGGTCCCTTGATACCAATTGAGCTACGTGTCCATGCCCCGAAGAATTTAGGCTGTTCTGGAGGCGATGGGGGGTCCATCCCTGTACTAGATGGGTGTACCTAATAAATTGGCCTGAGTGTATAATTGGCCTGAATATACTGAGTGTATATTTCATCAGAACCACAAACATGGCTCAGTGGAAGGCAGAAAGTCACGGAGTGCAGCCCCAGGTGGTGAGGGTAGGTAACAACATCTCCACCCCGCTGATCCTCAACACTGGGGCCCCACAAGGGTGCGTTCTCAGCCCTCTCCTGTACTCCCTGTTCACCCATGACTGCGTGGCCATGCACGCCTCCAACTCAATCATAAAGTTTGCAGACGACACTACAGTGGTAGGCTTGATTACCAACAACGACGAGACGGCCTACAGGGAGGAGGTGAGGGCCCTCGGAGTGTGGTGTCAGGAAAATAACCTCACACTCAATGTCAACAAAACAAAGGAGATGATCGTGGACTTCAGGAAACAGCAGAGGGAGCAGCCCCCTATCCACGTCGACAGGACAGTAGTGGAGAAGGTGGGAAGTTTTAAGTTCCTCAGCGTACACATCACGGACAAACTGAAATGGTCCACCCACACAGACAGCGTGGTGAAGAAGGCGCAGCAGCCCCTCTTCAACCTCAGGAGGCTGAAGAAATTCGGCTTGTCACCAAAAACACTCACAAACTTTTACAGATGCAGAATCGAAAGCATCCTGTCGTGCTGTATCACCGCCTGGTACGGCAACTGCTCCAACCATAACCGTAAGGCTCTCCAGAGGGTAGTGAGGTCTACCTGCCCTCCAGGACACCTACACCACCCGATGTCACAAGAAGGCCAAAAAGATCATCAAGGACAAAAATCACCCGAGCCACTGCCTGTTCACCCCGCTATTATCCAGAAGGCGAGGTCAGTACAGGTGCATCAAAGCGGGGACAGAGAGACTGAAAAACAGCTTCTATCTCAAGGCCATCAGACTGTTAATTAAACAGCCATCACTAACATCGAGGGGCTGCTGCCAACATACTGACTCAACTCTAGCTACTTTAATAATGGAAAAATTGATGTAATAAATGTATCACTAGCCACTTTAAACAATGCCACTTTATATCATGTTTACATACCCTACATTACTCATCTCATATGTATATACTGTACTCTATACCATCTACTGCATCTTGCCAATGCCGTTCGGCCATCCCTGATTCATATATTTTTATGTACATATTCTTATTCATTCCTTTACACTTGCGTGTAAAAGGTAGTTGTTGTGAAATTGTTAGGTTAGATTACTTGTTAGATATTACTGCATGGTCGGAACTAGAAGCACAAGCATTTCGCTACACTCGCATTAACATCTGCTAACCATGTGTATATGACAAATACAATTTGATTTGATTTGAGATTGACAGTGTTTTCTTAGCTACCAAGTTTCTATTAGGTCACTTGTGGAGATCTTCGAAATAGTACAGAATCCATCTTTGGAGACCTTGAATATATTAGTATCACGTGTCTTCATTCAAAGTTTTCATAAATATTCCCACAACCACATTGTCGTGGTTAACATAGTTTTACTTAATGTAAAAATGTAATTAATAGCCTGGGTGTTTATTTGCTTAAATCACTGAATATAACAGACACTTATTAGATACAGGCTTCTATTTGAGACAGCCATCTATTTCCTTAATGCACACAGTGTTTGCGCATTTGTGTAGTTAATTGTTTAATCCCAGAATTCACTTCCAGCATTTTAATCAGTTGCTTTATTTCCTGCACTGTTTTATCATTTACACACTGTCACATTTATTTTGTCTTATTATGCCTCCATTTAAAAAAAAAAAAACTTCCTTTACATAATTATTATTATTTTCTGACTCTGCTTTTTCGGAAATGTTTCTTAATTTCACCACTAGAGGGCTTTCTGACGATTTCCAGGGTCTGTACTCCCAAAGTTCTTTACTGTTTTTGTGCTTTCCAGTTAGCTTGCAGTTTATTACTGGTGATAAAAACGGATGATTGCCATCATTCTTTCGAGTCATTACTGAATTATTTAATGTAACAAATCAAACATTAAACCTCGTAAACAATTCATGATAATTCGTGATTACTTTGTAAACAATTTCGACCTGGCATTTATTTGAAACAGACGTTTATTTGCTGAAATGTGTTCATGATAATTCATGGTTACCTTGTAAACAATTTCGACCTGGCATTTATTTGAAACTTTATTTGCTGAAATGTGTGCTGTTGCCCAGCAATTTAAAGGGACAGGCAGTTGGCTATATGAGACTCATGTTTAAAATCATTTTTAAGGTACACAATTTCAGTAAAAAAAATTGCTTTCATAACTGCAGACACATCATTATGATAATCACTTCATTTTCATGGCTCAGATGAGATTCCAAAAGACTTATGCAAGCTCTATAGTCTACTCTAAATGAAAGAAAGATGCATCTTGGAAAACAACTTGCATCTCATTGCCTTGATAATGAGCACACAGCATTTCTGTGTGCGAATATGTGTTAAAGTTAGTGATGCGCGCGTTGACTCATAACCTGCAGTCTCCGCGGTTATCCGCGGTGCGGGCTGGTTTAGGGTCATTAAATATTCTGTGGATGAAGGGCGTGTGGGTGGCGGTCGAGATGCATAAAGAGAAAATACATGAAAAAAAATCCATAAATGTATAATTATTGTGCAATTTATATCTATAGGCAAGATTGAGGTTTTTCTTTAATTATTTGTAGGTTATTAATTCATGCGTAAACCGAAGCTTTAGGGCCTAACTTTACGCTCGCCAAATCGTCAAACGCTTTTGGGAACGGACAGAAAAAAGTTAACTTTGATCCACTGAGGCAAAAAGGACAGTCGGAGTTTAATTCAATAAGAGAAAAGCTGCGAAATGGAAAGTTGAAGTGGTAAAGAAGGACGATTGCAGTGCCTATGTTGTGTGATAATGGGGAGGTGCTGTACAAATTCGACAGTCACAAGACGGGGTCTTCAAATATGCCTATGTCACGTCAAGGGAACTGTAGCCTACTGTTCAGATGGGTTAAATGGAAACTGAAATCTGGACACTGACTGTAGGTTATAACCTCTCACATAGCCTTAATATTACCTCCTGCAGAATTTGGCATTTCTTGCAGTTAAATGATACACCAAAATGTACATTTTGACTCAGGAACAGGAGTGGAAAGATCTATTTCTTTCTTTCAGCATCTTGAAAGAATGTGAATGTGCAGTTAGATACCATCAGTATGAGGTGCTGTCTTTATCAGCATCATAAAATTTATAGTATTTCAGCCACATAAAATATGCATCCAGGCCGAACTGAAATCCTATCAGAACTGGTCAAACTGGTCATTAGGACATTTTGCTGAAATGTTTCCCTTTTTTAAAATAAGTTATTGCATTTTCTCGCAGGTCCCTGAACGTCTCTGCGAAAGAAGCAGGGTAGCCTGAGTGAACTGCCTGTATCTAATTATAGTTGACCAAAATTTCTGAAATTAGCATCAGAAACCTATCTAAATTAGGCACACTAAAAAACCTGCACCCACTGTATAAAAATTGTTCCGCTATCTCTGATTAGCCTAGTTGCGTATGGGTTGTTAGCAATTGCGGGCGGGTGCTGGTGATCAAACAGCTGACCCGCGCACCACTAGTGTGTGTGTGTGTGTGTGTGTGTGTGTGTGTGTGTGTGTGTGTGTGTGTGTGTGTGTGTGTGTGTGTGTGTGTGTGTGTGTGTGTGTGTGTGCACGCTTGTACGTATATGGGCCTTGAGCAGAGTGACTGGCATAACCCAGTAAACACATTAGCACATCCGTAGGAGGCAACACCAGGCGTCTATAACACTCCTTATTCAGGGCTAAACAAGCTTTAAATGGCTCTTCTCTTCGTCCTTGCTCACTGAGTGGGAAAACAGAGGGGGTTCGAGAAGCAGGCAAGTATTGAGAGAACGCCAGGATGTCACCTGTGAGTCATTACCCATGCTGCCTCGTTACTCTAGTCGCTGCCCTCGTGAGGTCAGTTAACCTCCCACGTAGTCGCATAGTCAGACAGTTTTGTGTCCTGTGTCTAAACGTGGTCATCCGCTATTGGAAGATGCTAAATAGTTACAAAGGGGGAGGGAGAAAAGGTGTGTGTGAGTGGGGTGCTTAGAGAAAAATATTATAATATAGGCTACATAATATATAATCTGTCCACGTAGAAACAAATGGTCAGAAGTGGGGTCGTCTTGACCTGATTCGCTACTGGTCGATATGTTCCTTCCGTAACTCCACTACAGAGTCCAGGAGATAGCTACATTGCATTAAAGGTTCAATTAATGAAAAAACGTGGCTCACACAGTTTCCTTCCAGGTACATTGAGGAACCCAATAAAATGATCCCACAACTGATCCAACTGTGTTTCTCTTTCGGTTTTAATAAAGTTTTGACAGCGGGATCCGGACCGCTAGCCTCCTGTCCAATAATGCATTTGAGCACCTGTGGGCCGTGAGGCTGTAAAGTGCCCAATAAAAGTGGAATTGTTTGCGGAGAGCCTGGCAGGGGCTGCCAAATACCAAATATACTGCAGATAAAAGCTGGGCGGAGGCAGATATTCATCCTGGGCCCCCACCACCGAACGTTGTTTTTGCTGCTGCTGCTGCTTCAATGCAGTGTTCCTCCGCCTATCTGTTCTTTTTTCTATCTATCTATCTCTGCCAGAAAACTTAACAGATACAGTGACATTTTTCATAAGATTTCCAAAAATAATATTGGTCTATGTATTAAATCCTGTAATATTCATCTGTATGCAGGCGCTACGGTTATGTATGCCATTCCACTCTTCTGGGAAGGCTTTCCACTAGATGATGGAACGTTGCTGCTGGGACCTGCTTCCATTCAGCCACAAGAGCATTAGTGAGGTAGGGCACTGATTAGGCCTGGCTTGCAGTTGTTCGATAAGTGTTCGATAAGGTTGAGGTCAGGGCTCTGTGCAGGCCAGTAAAGTTCTTCCACATCGATCTCGATAAACCATTTCTGTATGGACTTAGCTTTGTGCACTGGGGCATTGTGATGCTGAAACAGGAAAGGGCCTTCCCCAAACTGTTGCCACAAAGTTGGAAGCACAGAATCGTCTAGAATATCATTGTATGCTGTAGCGTTAAGATTTCCTTTCACTGGAACTAAGGGGCCTGGCCCGAACCATGAAAAACAGCCCCAGACCATTATTCCTTCTCCACCAAACTATACAGTTGGCACTATGCATTGAGACAGGTACAGTTCTTTTGGCATCCACCAAACCCAGATTCGTCCGACGGACTGCGAGATGGTGAAGTGTGATTCATCACTCCAGAGAACGCATTTCCACTGCTCCAGAGTCCATTGGCGGCGAGCTTTACACCACTACAGCCGACGCTTGGCGTTGTGCATGGTGATCTTTGGCTTGTGGACGTTTGCTCGTCCATGGAAACCCATTTCATGAAGCTCCCGACGAACAGTACTTGGAACTCAGTAGTGAGTGTTGCAACTGAGGACAAACCATTTTTACTTGCTTCATCACTCAGCAGTCCCATTCTGTGAGATTGTGTGGCCTAGACGTTTCCACTTCACAATAACAGCCCTTACAGTTGACCGGGGCAGCTCTTCAGGGCAGAAATTTGACGTTCTGACTTGTTTCAAAGGGAGCATCCTATGACGGCGCCCCGTTGAAAGTCACTGAGCTCATCAGTAAGGCCATTCTACTGCCAATGTTTGTCTATGGAGATTGTATGGCTGTGTGCTCGATTTTATACACCTGTCAGCAACAGGTGTGGCTGAAATAGCCGAGTCCACTATTTTAAAGGCGTCCCCATTGTCACGATCGTCGTAGTGAGGAGACCAAAGCGCAGCGTGATGTGAATACATCTTATTTAATGACAACGAAACAAACTATTACAAATTATACAAAATAACAAACGACCGTGACGCTAATAATAACGAGTGCAGACATGCAACATCAACATAGACAATCACCCACAAACCAAACTGGCAAATGGCAACCTAAATAGGATCCCCAATCAGAGATAACGATAAACAGCTGCCTCTGATTGGGAACCAATCCAGGCCACCATAGACCTACGTATGCCTAGACTACACACAACCAAGACATACAAAAACCCTAGACCAGACAAAAACACACATACCACCCTCGTCACACCCTGACCTAACCAAAATAATAAAGAAAACAAAGATAACTAAGGTCAGGGCGTGACACACATGCTTTTGTATATATACTGTATGTTAGAGCTGCAATCTGATTTTGCTGCAATACAGAATGCCCTTGTTGATTTAAAACGTGTACTTAATGCAGGCAAAACTAAATATGTTCTGTAATTCACAACAACATTTCTCATTTCTACATATTCACTCATTGGACGGCTCTCTCATCAAGGAGGTTGCAGCCTAAAAATAGCATATCTGGGTGTTTGGATTGATGAAGCGCTAACGTTTAAAAAGCATACGATGAACTAGTTACAAAGCTTAAAAAGTGGGCTTCTTTTTTAGAATTGGATCTTGCCTCCTCCATGAACAGCGGGAAGCAGATTGTGCAGTCATCTTTCTTGCCATTTCTTGACTACAGTGACACCATTTACCAGAATGCAGCAGCCACTACTTTTAAATCGTTGGATGCCGTCTACCATTGCGCCCTTTGCTTTGTTACAGGTGGCAGTTTTAATACTCATCACAGCATTCTGAAACAGGTCAGCTAGACCTCAGTAAAGTCCTGTACATCACTTCATTAATCCCTTCTTGTTTACAAAGCTCTGCTCCACAAGCTTCCAACATACCCCACTTCCCTGTTGAAATATAAAAATATGAGATACCGTTTGCAGGGTTTGGTGGACTCATGCGGTCCAGTTTGTCTCCACAAAGTTTGGTAAATGCACCTTTTAGTTTTAACATACCACCGTTATCACATACCTTACAAAACAGATTACACCTGGATTCCCTGGTGCTGATAGGGCATTTTAAAACTCTGTTGTTAAATGAGTTTACTGAAGTGTGGAATGGTTTCTATTGACTATTATATCTTGTTGTAATAACCTGATGGTAATGTTTTGTCTTTTTTTTATCTTTTGTTGTTGTGTTGATGGTATTTTTGTCCTCAGGGCACCATTGCAAATGAGACACTGGTCTCAATTGGGCTTCCCTGAATAAATAAAAGTACAAAAATGAGGGTTTTTGGGGATTTGCATGCCCATTTGACGAACCATGATGTGGTAGAGCTGAGGCTCCAAATGAGCCAGGGATTTTAAATGTGAAGATCTATATGAGGTAGACGTCAGGGGAGAGAATCAGATGTGAAAAGCTAGGTTTAACCAGATGTTGTGGCTAAGACGCACAGTTGGTTCAAGCTACTCTACCTGGAATCCACAAAAACGCGTTGCCTCAGTAGCCTTACACATTCTAAGCGCGCTTGATTACAAAAACACACCAAATGACGAACTGATGCGTTTCAGCCGACGTTCATTTTGTGGGTCTATGAGATGGTGACGTTTGATTAATGACAATGATTATGCTAGCGGTGTTAGCGTAGCCTCCCAGTAATAACTCTGTAATGGGGCTAATAACTTCTTTAGCGTGTGTGACTGGACTGCGTTACGAATGAGTGATATTGGCATTAACAGTGTGGCTAGGACTGAGGCTCGAGGTAAGAACCAGTAGTGAGACCCTGCTGAAAAATGTTGAAACAGCAGCAAGAGGACATCGGCAAAATGTATAGTATAACTCCAATACCTCATCACCTTGTAAGGATATCAAGACCTACCTACAGTATATCTGGGCCTAAAAATAATGTGCTGCAAGGATATATTGTCGGTTTGACTGCTCTTAGTTAGCTATTGGAAAGCTATTTAGACTAGGCTACTGTAGATGACGTGTGAATCCAATCTGTGTGTGTGTGTGTTTGTTTGTGTTAATCGGTGTGTGCCTGTACGATTTGCCCATGTGTGTTTGTGCCTGAGCTTGTGTGTCCACTTGTTTGCTATGTGCATAATTAAATATGTTTGTGTCCTTGTGCGTGCCTATGTAGGGTTACGTGTGAGAGAAGGAGAGTTGGGACATAATGGAATAGGCCAGCGAATGAGCTAGGCCTAGCAGTAGTTAATGCCATATTAACAGGCGAATACTCCATAAAAGTGAATGATTGTGCTCTTCGGAATTCCATCGACATGAATACAAATGGACCCATCTGAGTGGAATGAAATTCCAATGGAATTGACTTCCATGAAGTGTGCTACGGTATATCCGTCATTCGAGGCAGGGGTGGCCAAATTAGTTGGCCAGATACATTTCTTGGTCATGTTTTTCAATCCCCCGGAACCACCTGTCGTCCATATTTATTTTTCGGTCTTCTTTTCTTTCTTTCTTTCTTTTCTTTTCTTTTTCTTATCTTTTCTATTAAAACACAGTTTTAATGTCTCTCATCCGTTGACCCAGAGGCTGTCGTTCACCACACTGATACAATATTGCAAATGGAGTAGGACTAGGTAGTGTGGGAAGAAGATTTATTTTAGACTTTTGTGTTCTTCTCAACAAGACCGACATGTTCCTTTGTGCATGGGGGAGTTACGATTTGAAACGAGACCCAGGGTTTTTGTTGTAGGCCAAGGATGAAAATTGCTTTGCGAGTATATTGGCCGGTTGAACACTGCCAGTGTGTGTTGCCTGGGTCGACACGTCTCATTTGGACCCCCACCGCGAGCGGCGCCAGAGAAAAAAACCTCAGTAACGCATGTCTCACTTCCTCACAGCTTGGGCAAAATGCAAGATGTATGCATGAGTCACCATTAATTAACTCTACCCATCTATCTATTCTGTGCTCATATGTTCTGTCTATCTATTCTAATTGAAATACCTATTTTGTGCCCAGATACAGTATGTCGGCTTACTCTTTCCAATATCCCATTGTATACCGACCTCTCAAACCTTTGTACCATGTATTGTAACAATTTTCAGTCTAGATCTGTTATATTTTAAACTAGGTGTAGGCTAGTGTTAAGTGAAACATGCATTTGTGCTGATATGGTTCGTGCCAATCCATCTAGACGGCCATTACACCTCTGATAGTGAGTGATACAGTCGGTAGCGGAAGTCAGTTGGTTGCATGACAGCCGCCACCGTGGCCCATAGTGGACAGGCGCTATGCTGGATAAAGGGACTGTCGTGTCTGATCGATTGGCTTGTAGGAGAGCTCAGCAGCACTGGACTCCGGTCATGTCAGTCATTAGAGGGTTCTCTCTCTCTCTCTCTCTCTCTCTCTCTCTCTCTCGCACACTCGCTCTCTCTTTAGATGTATCGTAGGGTCTCTGTTACCTTCTCTCTCTCTCTCGCACACTCGCTCTCTCTTTAGATGTATCATAGGGTCTCTTTGTTACCTTCCCTCTCTCGCTCTCTCTCGTGCTCTCGCACACTCACTCTCTCTTTAGATGTATCATAGGGTCTCTTTGTTACCTTCTCTCTCTCGCGCTCTCGCACACTCGCTCTCTCTTTAGATGTATCATAGGGTCTCTTTGTTACCTTCTCTCTCGCTCTCTCTCACGCTCTCGCACACTCACTCTCTCTTTAGATCTATCATAGGGTCTCTTTGTTACCTTCTCTCTCTCGCTCTCTCTCACGCTCTCGCACACTCGCTCTCTCTTTAGATCTATCATAGGGTCTCTTTGTTACCTTCTCTCTCTCGCTCTCTCTCGCGCTCTCGCACACTCGCTCTCTCTTTAGATGTATCATAGGGTCTCTTTGTTACCTTCTCTCTCTCTCGCTCTCTCTCACACTCGCTCTCTCTTTAGATGTATCATAGGGTCTCTGTTACCTTCTCTCTCTCGCTCTCTCTCGCGCTCTCGCACACTCGCTCTCTCTTTAGATGTATCATAGGGTCTCTTTGTTACCTTCGCTCTCTCTCGCGCTCTCGCACACTCGCTCTCTCTTTAGATGTATCATAGGGTCTCTTTGTTACCTTCTCTCTCGCTCTCTCTCACGCTCTCGCACACTCGCTCTCTCTTTAGATCTATCATAGGGTCTCTTTGTTACCTTCTCTCTCTCGCTCTCTCTCACGCTCTCGCACACTCGCTCTCTCTTTAGATCTATCATAGGGTCTCTTTGTTACCTTCTCTCTCTCGCTCTCTCTCGCGCTCTCGCACACTCGCTCTCTCTTTAGATGTATCATAGGGTCTCTTTGTTACCTTCTCTCTCTCTCGCTCTCTCTCACACTCGCTCTCTCTTTAGATGTATCATAGGGTCTCTTTGTTACCTTCTCTCTCTCGCTCTCTCTCGCGCTCTCGCACACTCGCTCTCTCTTTAGATGTATCATAGGGTCTCTTTGTTACCTTCTCTCTCTCTCGCTCTCTCTCGCGCTCTCGCACACTCACTCTCTCTTTAGATGTATCATAGGGTCTCTTTTTTTTACCTTCTCTCGCTCTCTTTAGATGTATCATAGTTACATATTATGTATCTTTGTTACCTTCTCTCTCTTGATGTATAAATTAATCAATTTAATCATATTGGTTATGTGACACATGATTATTCTTTTCCTATTTTTTTCAAAGCTAGAAAAATTATTTTGTTGTTGTAAAATGTAACTTTTGTATGCAATTACATTAGAGAGAAGTTGCGGAGAAGGAGAGAATAACAGTATTTTTTTCTGTTTTTGAAAGCTATAAACTAGGTAGCTACTAATCCGATTGTTCCCTCTTATTCTCTCCATGGTCCATCTAGCTGTGCCTGCGCAGCTCACCTCGGACTGCCACGCAGAAGAAATATGAAAACACGCAGAGCACGAGATTGAACTTCACTTAACTTTCTACAGTTTTCCCCTTTCGTTAACCCTATCAATGTTTCACTCTACTGTGGCAATTGTGATCGAATCAACACACTATTAGCCACTTACAATGTAATATACTGAAACACAACGAACTATGCTAGATTTAGTATGCAAAACTAACTGTGCAAGAGATTTTCTTGTACGCAGAGCGCATTGGACTGGAACGACTCAAGCTTGTATTCTACACAAGTTTAATGGAATGTAGGCATTGAACACCACACGTTGGCTGCTACTGTAGGCTGAATGATAGAACAGCTATTTCCATGTTAAAATGTTATGGGAAAGCGTTTTTCTCCATTGTTTTTGATGGCAGGCCACTCTGGTAGGCCTACATTATGATCAAATAGCCACAGTAGCCTACTTTGCCACTGTTAAAACTGTCACTGAGGCTGTACCCGCTTTAAGTTTACACAGTAAATGCGCTTTAAGTTTACACAGTAAATGCGCACCAGAAGTTGCTCAGCAGACCTGCAATTTGCTCAGTGCCGAAAATAATTGGAGCGAACATTGGTCATAGGCAACAGAGGCCCTTCTCTTGCTTTATCTGTTGTAGGAATTTACTAGGCACATTCCATGTTCATGGCAAACAAACAACTGTATACAGTTGAAGTTTACATACACCTTAGCCAAATACATTTAAACTAAGTTTTTCACAATTCCTGACATTTAATCCTAGTAAAAATTCCCTGTCTTAGGTCAGTCGGGATCACCACTTTATGTAAAGAATGTGAAATGTCAGAATAATAATAGAGAGAATTATTTATTTCAGCTTTTATTTCTTTCATCATGTTCCTGGTGGGTCAGAAGTTTACATCCACTCAATTAGTATTTGGTAGCATTGCCTTTAAATTGTTTAACTTGGGTCAAATGTTTCAGGTAGCCTTCCACAAGCTTCCCACAATAAGTTGGGTGAATGTTGGCCCATTCCTCCTGACAGAGCTGGGGTAACTGAGTCAGGTGTGTAGGCCTCCTTGCTCGCACACGCTTTTTCAGTTCTGCCCACAAATGTTCTATAGGATGAGGTCAGGGCTTTGTGATGGCCACTCCAATACCTTGATTTTGTTGTCCTTAAGCCATTTTCCACAACTTTGGAAGTATGCTTGGGGTCATTGTCCATTTAGAAGACCCATTTGCGACCAAGCTTTAACTTCCTGACTGATGTCTTGAGATGTTGCTTCAATACATCCACAGAATTTTCCTGCCTCATGATGCCATCTATTTTGTGAAGTGCACCAGTCCCTCCTGCAGCAAAGCACCCCCACAACATGATGCTGCCACCCCCGTGCTTCACGGTTGGGATGGTGTTCTTCAGCTTGCAAGCATCCCCCCTTTTCCTCAAAATGTCACGATGGTCATTATGGCCAAACAGTTCTATTTTTGTTTCATTAGACCAGAGGACATTTCTCCAAAAAGTACGACCTTTGTCCCCATGTGCAGTTGCAAACCGAAGTCTGGCTTTTTTATGGTGGTTTTGGAGCAGTGGCTTCTTCCTTGCTGAGCAGCCTTTTAGGTTATGTCGATATAGGACTCGTTTTACTGTGGATATAGATACTTTTGTACCCGTTTCCTCCAGCATCTTCACAAGGTCCTTTGCTGTTGTTCTGGGATTGATTTGCACTTTTCGCATCAAAGTACGCTCATCTCTAGGAAACAGAAGGGGTCTCCTTTCTGAGCGGTATGACGGCTGCATGGTCCCATGGTGTTTATACTTGCATACTATTGTTTGTGCAGATGAACGTGGTACCTTCAGGCGTTTGGAAATTGCTCCCAAGGATGAAGCAGACTTGTGGAGGTCTACAATTTTTCTTCTGAGGTCTTGGCTGATTTCTTTTGATTTTCCCACAATGTCAAGAAAAGAGGCACTGAGTTTGAAGGTAGGTCTTGAACTACATCCACAGGTGCACCTCCAATTGACTCAAATGATGTCAATTAGCCTATCAGAAGCTTCTAAAGCCATGACATCATTTTCTGGAACTTTCCAAGCTCTTTAAAGGCACAGTCAACTTAGTGTATGTAAACTTCTGACCCACTGGAATTGTGATACAGTGAATTATAAGTGAAACAATCTGTCTGTAAACAATTGTTGGAAACATTACTTGTAGATGTCCTAACCAACTTGCCAAATCTATAGTTTGTTAACAAGAAATTTGGGGAGTGGTTGAAAAATGAGTTTTAATGACTCCAACCTAAGTGTATGTAAACTTCCGACTTCAACTGTATATGTTATCTTTTTTTTTTTTTTACTATGAAAATAACTAAGATTTTAAAAATTGCCTCTTTCTAACCATAGCCGTACCCCTGTTTTACAAAATGAACTCAAACGATATCTAAACAGTATGTTTTCTAGAATCATGTTGATGGCTCTATTAGAACATGCTATTACATACTGTAGTGTGTGACGTTTGAATGACAAAAAAATGTTTTGTTTTCAGATAATCATGGATTTACATCCCAGAAGGACCTTTTTGAGACCGGTCTTTACCCTAATCTTGTTTCACAAAATGAACTCAAAGACAGACAATGCTGCCAAATTAACAATAGGTAACATTCTGAAACATTTTCACTTAGCAACTACACACTTGTGTCTATAATTTAGAACAGCATCAGACATTTTCACTGTGGAAATGTAAGGTTATTGATACGGCAAATGGCCCTTCATAATGTTCCATTCATCAGTATGGAATGGCCACTGGCCACTGACCTCTGTGCAAAACATGAGGACTTAGTAGTAGAGACGTGCTTTGGTTATGTCAACTGGGAACTAGTTCTGAAAAGGTGTTTAAGGTAGCTTATTAACTGTATCTCTTTTCCAAGATCAAGATACTTTTGGTCATGTAGTGTATGTGGACACCTGCTCGTCGAACATCTCATTCCAAAATCATGGGCATTAATATGGAGTTGGTCCCCCCTTTGCTGCTATGACAGCTTCCACTCTTCTGTACAGGCTTTCCACTAGATGTTGGAACATTGCTGTGGGACTTGCTTCCATTCAGCCACGAGCATTAGTGAGCTCGGGCACTGATGTTGGGCGATTAGGCCTGGCTTTCAGTCGGCATTCCAATTCATCCCAAAGGTGTTCGTTGGGGTTGAGGACAGTGCTCATTGGAGGCCAGTCAAGTTCTTCCACACCGATCTCGACAAACCATTTCTGTATGGACCTCGCTTTGTGCACGGGGGCATTGGGGCGGCAGGTAGCCTAGTGGTTAGAGCGTTAGACCAGTAACTGAAAGGTTGCCAGATCGAATCCCCAAGCTGACACGGTACGAATCTGTCGTTCTGCCCCTGAAAAAGGCAGTTAACCCACTGTTCCCAGGCCGTCATTGAAAATAAGAATTTGTTCTTAACTGACTTGCCTAGTTAAATAAAGGTAAAATATATTTTTTTTTAAATAAATTGTCATGCTGTAATAGGAAAGGGCCTTCCCCGAACTGTTACCACAAAGTTGGAAGCACAAAATCGTCTAGAATTTCATTGTATGCTGTAGCGTTAAGATTTCCCTTCACTGGAACTAAGGGGCCTAGCACAAACAATGAAAATCAGCCCCAGACCATTATTCCTCCTCCACTAAACTTACTAGCTGTCACTATGCATTCGGGCAGGTAGCGTTCTCCTGGCATCCGCCAAACCCAGATTCGTCCGTCGGACTGTCAATGTTGAAGCGTGATTCATCCCTCCAGAGAACGCGTTTCTACTGCTCCAGAGTCCAATGGCGGCAAGCTCTACACCATTCCAGCCAATGCTCGGCATTGTGCATGGTGACCTTAGGCTTCTGTGTGGCTGCTCAGCCATTTGATGAAGCACCTGACGAACAGTTCTTGTGCTGACGTTGCTTCCAGAGGCAGTTTTTAACTCGGTAGCGAGTGTTGCAACCGAGGACAGACGATTGTTCAGGGTAAGCACTTCAGCACTCTGCAGTCCTGTTCTGTGAGCTTGTGTGGCCTACCACTTCGCTGCTGAACCGTTGTTGCTCCTAGATGTTTCCACTTCACAATAACAGCACTTACAGTTGACCAGGGTAGCTCTAGCATGGCAGAAATTTGACCAACTGATTTGTTGGAAAGATGGCTTCCTATGACAGTGCTACATTGAAAGTCACTGAGCTCTTCAGTAAGGCCATTCTACTGCCAATATTTGTCTATGGAGATTGCATGGCTGTGTGCTCAATTTTATACACCGGTCAGCAACGAGTTTAGCTGAAATAGCAGAATCCATGAATTTGAAGGGGTGTCCGTCCACATGCAGTGCCTTGCAAAAGTATTCACCCACCTTGGGGTTTTTCCTATTTTGTTTCATTACAACCTGTAATTTAAATAGATTTTTTTTTTTTTTTTTTTTTTTTTTTTTTTTTTTTTTTTTTTTTTTGGATCAGCTTAATATTGCGGAAAGAATGTTGCTTCCAATGTAATTGTCTGCATCATTTCCAATCCCCCATATTTTTTTGGGTAAATATATATATCCATACACGCATGCATACATATATACATACACATACCTATATAGACATACATACTTTTTTAAAGAATATACCTTTATTATTATTCCCCGCAACCCTACCACCGCTCCCCCAATTGGAGTAAACTAATAAACACTTCTGCTTTTACCTTCAATTTATACATCTTATACCTATTTTACAGACACAGACTACTTTATAATAGTTCTCTCTTGTTTGTTCTTAGTCCTTCCTCTATTTCTGTTGTCCATCCAATTTTATTTCCACTTGTAACTGTGCTATTTCACAAAAGCTCCGCACCTATACACATTTCACAGATCCCGTATGCCCTACATTGTTTATCTTGTTATTAGTCCCACCCTTCAGTTCCACTCAACCCTTCCCATCTATCTTCCAACATCATCCATTTCGGATTTTTATTTGCCATATATTTTTCAACTGTGCTGTGATGCTTCACAAAAGATTTGAACCTTCCTATTCTCATAGCTTCTACAGATTGTAAATTAAAAATAAACATTTTTGCTAAAATAATTATTATATTATTGATTGATTGACTATGGCTTTTCAAATCCCCCAGTATTGCTATCTGTAGCGTTAGTTCTAGGCAAATGTTGCAATTCTTCAGCCATTCCTGGACCTGTGACCAAAAACGAGCTACATATGGACAATACCAAAATAAATGATCTAATGACTCTGCCTCCTCACAACAGAATCTGCAGAGCTGGGAAGATTGTATACCCCATATATATAACATTCTATTAGTTGCAAGAATTTTGTACAGTAATTTAAATTGAAAAATTCGAAGTTTTGAATCCGCCGTTGTTTTGCGTATCAATTCATAAACCATGTGCCATGGAATGGGTACATCGAAAATCTCTTCCCAACTATTTTGCAATTTATATGGCACAGCTGTCAGTTTTTTGGTCCTTAAATGAAATTGGTATATGTTTTTATTTATCACACTTTTCTTTAACCATTTATGTTCTTTAATACAGGGCCGACATACAAGTTCCTTACTTTTTTCCCCTTCTACTTGCCTCTTCCATTTTTGTGGTAATGCTGCAATTAATTGGTTGTAATTTTGGGTAGAGCAGACATTTCCATATGTCTGCGTTAGCTGCATGTGTGACATTACTCCACCAGTCCTATTTATGATATCATTCACAAAAATTATACCTTTTTTAAACATTTCTTCGATAAATACAGTTTTTTTATCAATTACTATATTTGAATTTAACCACAATATTTGTTGTACTATTTGTTCCGTCCTTTCAGGTGGATTAAACTGAAATTGCAACCAACTTTCTAAGGCTTGTTTAAAAAATAAGGATATTTTGGAGATTATTTCCTTTTCAAACAACCGAAAGTGAGCAGGTGTAATCTGAATAAAGGGAAAAAGGCCCTTCTTGAACATAGGATGAGACATTCGTACCAATTTACTAGAGAACCAGTTTGGATTTAAGTATAACTTTTGTATGACTGATGCCTTTAGTGAGAGGTCTAATGCTTTAATATTTAATAATTTCTGCCCTCCGAATTCATATTCGTTATATAAATAGGCCCTTTTAATTTTATCTGGCTTGCCGTTCCAAATAAAATGGAATATTTTTTGTTCATATAATTTAAAAAGCAGGTCACTAGGTGTAGGCAAAACCATAAGCAAATAGGTAAACTGTGATATGACTAAAGAGTTAATCAGGGTGATTTTTCCACAAATAGACAAGTATTTTCCTTTCCATGGTAGCAAGATCTTATCTATTTTTGCTAACTTTCTATAAAAATTTATTGGAGTGAGATCATTTCTTTCTTTTGGGATTTTTATACCGAGTATGTCCACATCTCCGTCAGACCATTTAATTGGTAAACTACATGGCAATATAAAATGTGTATTTTTTAGTGATCCAATACGTAATATGGTACATTTATCATAATTTGGTTTTAATCCAGAGAGGATAGCAAAGGTATCTAGATCCTCTATGAGGCCGTGGAGAGACTCTAGTTGTGGTTTTAAAAGAAAACATGAATCATCAGCGTACAATGACACCTTAGTTTTTAAGCCACGGATTTCTAATCCATTAATATTAATGTTTGATCTAATTTTAACAGCTAACATTTCGATGGCAATAATAAATAGATATGCCGATAGTGGACAACCTTGTTTTACTCCTCTAGATAGTTTAAAACTTTCTGAGATGTAGCCATTATTTACTATTTTACACCTAGGGTTACTATACATAATTTTAACCCATTTTATAAGAGATTCCCCAAAATTGAAATATTCTAGGCATTTATATATAAACTCCAGTCGTACTTTATCAAAAGCCTTTTCAAAATCAGCTATGAAAACCAGACCTGGTGTCCCCGATATTTCATAGTGTTCTATTGTTTCCAGTACTTGCCTTATATTATCTCCAATGTATCGTCCATGTAAAAAACCTGTCTGATTAGGATGAATAATATCTGACAAAACTTTTTTTATTCTATGCGCCAAGCATTTTGCTAGGATTTTTGCATCACAACACTGAAGTGTAAGAGGTCTCCAATTTTTTAATTGGACTGGATCTTTATATATACCACTTGGGTCCTGTTTCAGTAATAACGATATCAGACCTTCTTGTTGCGTGTCTGATAATCTACCATTTATATAGGAGTGGTTAAAACAAGCTAATAATGGTCCTTTGAGTATATCAAAAAAAGTTTTGTATACTTCCACTGGTATGCCATCCAGCCCTGGAGTTTTCCCATCCTTAAAGGCCCCAATTGCATCAAGCAGTTCCTCCTCTGTAATTTGGCCTTCACATGAGTCTTTCTGTACAGATGTTAATTTTACATTATTAATAGGAAAAAAATCCATACAATTAGTTTCAGTTAGTGGAGATGGAGGAGCCTGAAACGAAAACATATTCTTAAAGTACTTTACTTCCTCTTTCAAAATATCATTTGGTGAATCATGCGTGACTCCATCATTTGTAACAAGTTTTAATACATTTTTTTTGGTAGCATTTCTATATTGAAGATTGAAAAAGAATTTGGTGCATTTTTCCCCATATTCCATCCAGTTCGCTTTATTTTTATAATATATTACACTGGATCTTTCTTGAATAAGTTCCTCCATTTCTTTTTGTTTTTCCTCTAACTTATTCTGTGCCTCTATGGTACCGTTTTTATTGCTATCTAACTGTACTGTTAGTCCTTCAATTTCCTTTGTTAATATGGACTCTTTTGATCTAAATTCCCTTTGTTTTATAGATGAGTACTGAATTGCATGGCCTCTAAAGGCACACTTAAAAGTGTCCCATACAATAAGGGGATCTGCTGTACCTATGTTATGTCTGAAAAAGTCAGTTATAAAATCTTCTGTCCTAGTTCTAAACAATTTATCATCTAGTAGACTTTGATTAAATTTCCAATATCCTCGCCCACGTGGAAATTCTGTAAGAGAAATATATATGCCAATTATGTGATGATCCGACTGCATTCTGTCCCCTATCAACACTTTTTTAACTTTTGGTGCCAGAGAGAATGGTATAAGAAAGTAGTCAAGACGACTAGCTTGATTCAGCCTCCGCCATGTATATCTCACTAAATCAGGGTATTTAAGTCTCCATATATCCACTAATTCCAATATATCCATGACATTCATGATTTCCTTAAGTGCCTGAGGGTGATAGTTTGTAGTGTGATTTCCTTTCCGGTCTATAGAGGTATTTAAGACCGTATTAAAATCTCCCACTATAATAATAGAGTCTAGTGTTGCTTGTAGAGTTGATAAATTCTTATATATATTTTCAAAGAAGCTTGGATCATCATTATTCGGACCGTATAGGTTAACAAGCCATATTTGTTTATTGTCCAATAACATATTTAAAATAATCCATCTACCTTGAGGATCTGTTTGGACAATTTGCACATTTGGATCAAAATTATTGTTAATTAAAACCATCACCCCTTTTGAATTTCTTTGCCCATGGGAGAAATATATTTTGCCCCCCCAGTTCTTTTTCCACAAAACTTCATCTAAAACTGTTGAATGGGTTTCCTGTAAACAATAGATATTATAATCCTTCTCTTTTAGCCAGGTAAATACTGATCGTCTTTTCTTATTATCTGCTAAGCCATTACAATTGTAACTGGCTATACTTAATTCACCACTTACCATAATGAGACACACCTTTCATTCTTTTAATCAGAATATATTTTTGTAAACGTACTATTAAAAAGTAACATAATGATTGAGTGTCTATATAGTTGTACCATGATATTTGCATTTCTACTAAGTAAACCTCCAATTGGTCCCTACTATTCCACCCGCTAAAAGGCCTCATCTCGAGATGGCTTGTCATCCCAATGCCCGGTAGACCACCCTCGACCCCCTGTATCCCATAGCCCTGAACTGACTGGGATCCATTCTTTGAAAAGAGCATACAGTGCCATTTACCGAATTGAAGAAGATCAATTACCATATGCATTTCCATTGCCCTCACCTCGATTTGTATTATATATATCTGTGGATCATCCTCTATTGTCCCTAACATCTTTTACTTCTTCCTTCGCAACAGTTGTGGGATACACACATACACCCACACACACTCAGCCCTTACCCCCACACAACCATAAGCTCACTTTCTCAACAATTGCACCATCCCAGAGCCCAACTCAAGATGGGTCATGATTTACAAATGCACTTGCAGTTGCAGCTGCATGAGAAGGCCTGCAAGACCGCACAAAAAATTAGCAAAAATTGAGAGATTTATTTACCATTGTCATATCCTAGATAATGGAGGTCAAATGTACACCTTATTCCTGAAACACCCACAATACGGCCACCCGTCATGACCATGTCCCCACGCATCTCCATGCAGTCCGACTTTGATTTTGTGCCGCCAGGGCCACAATAATATACCCCCTCTCTGAATGTCCGAGTGTGACCCCCTCCCCATGGGTTACTGCAGCTAGTGTTGCCAGCACTGCCACTGCCTGGGTGGGGGCACCCCACCGGAATCCCCACCGGCTAGGTACAAGGTCGTCAAGGTTCTCATTAGCAGCTTTGAGAATTTCCTTGTATATTATGCTCTCCCTTTATGGGGCTTTGGCTTTGCAGGACCAACCCTGCCAAGCAGGCTCAGAATCTTGAGGGGGCAGTGCTGCTCTTGGTCTCTGACCTCATTTTAGCTGCATACAGACCGCTTACAGCGGGCACATAAAACAGTTAGGGACTTCTCCTTAGTATCTGGGTCATTCAGGTGGGTGTCTAGGGTATAGTGCCATGGACCGTACCATTAAAATAGGATAATAAATAATTAGATATAATTTATAAAAAAATAAATAAAAAATGTAGTTCTCCATGATAGGACAATAAATAAATAAGACGTATAATTCATTATAAAGGTATATCCATCATCTGAACAACATTGAAAGCCCTCTCATACCCGGCTCACAGCAATACATTGGCTCTGGGATATGCAACCATTTCATTACTCACTCACTCAACTTTCCAAACATAACAAATAAAATATAAAATAAACACAAACCATACCATCCACACATACTGTGCCTTCTGTTTACTTAGTTTTTATCTTCACTATGTTGAATTAGTGCTTGTGTGTTCAATTAGTTATATGTGAAGATTTATAGAAAAGCTATATTTTTTATTGTATTGTTACAATCAGTAACCGGGCTTGAATTGTGTTTATTTCCCTCGTCTATGAGAACTTTGTAATTTTTAAAATAACCATGGAGTAGTCTTTGTGTCTCTGAACAACTGGTTATCAATATATAGTTTATCAACGACGAGAGCTACTCGTTTCGCTTTTAATCTATTTTCTTTGAAAATTGGATACAGAACTTTGCGCCGTTCTGCAATTTCCTTCGGAAACTGATCATTCATGCCAATTTTGGTCCCAGCAAGTCTTTTACCCAGGCTTTTAACCATTATTTTATCTTTAAATGAAGCAAATTTGGCAACGATTGGGCGTTCGTACCTCTGCCCTCTCTGTCCGAAGCGGTGAACGCGTTCAAGTTGGATTTTGTCGATAACTTCGCGTGGAATCTGAAGCGCTGTAAGGAGGAACTCTCTAACTATAGATTCAGGAACTTCTCCTTCTTTTTCTTGGATACCTGTAAGTACCAAATTCTCTCTCATGGATCTAGTTTGTATGTCTAGTAAGGTTTCCTTCAGAACGGTGTTCTCCTTTTTAATTCCATTCATTTCGGTTTCAATCTTATTGACTGTCCCTTTTAGCGCGTGTGTTTGCTTCTCCAATGTCGCAGCTTTTTCATCACTCATCTCTAGGCTTGCCTTCAACTCTTTTATATCCTTACTAACTAATTCAAGTATACCCAGTTTGTCATTTATTGATTTTAACAGATCGGTTTCGACCTTTACCATTCCCGGTGGTGAGAATATTAAGTCATCAGTGTCTGTAGAAGAGTCACGTTTTCGTTTTGTAATCGGTTCCCCTGTCTTACTCTCCGTCATGTTTGGTTGTTGCCTGTTTTCGTAATATTTGTCGATAAATGTCTCTAGTTTTAGGATTTGTTTTGTGTTATTGTCCAGATTGAAGGTTATCACTCACCAGATTAAGTAGTGCTAATATTTTAGTCTAATTTAGCAGATATTTCGAATATTATGTTTTATCTTGAGGTGCTCTACATAAATCCCTTCAGTCCGCCATTACCCTTACGTTACCTTTACGTCATACGTCAGCTGTACCTTGGCTTCTTACTGCATTCGCGTAACAGGCAGGCTCCTCGTGGAGTGCAATGTAAAGCAGGTGGTTAGAGCGTTCTAATGGAAGCTCAATTTTATACACCGGTCAGCAACGAGTTTAGCTGAAATAGCAGAATCCATGAATTTGAAGGGGTGTCCGTCCACATGCAGTGCCTTGCAAAAGTATTCACCCACCTTGGGGTTTTTCCTATTTTGTTTCATTACAACCTGTAATTTAAATTGATTTTTATTTTAATTTCATGTACATACATACACAAATTAGTCCAAATTGGTGAAGTGAAATGAAAAAAATAACTTGTTTAGAAAAATTATACAAAATAAAAGAAGGAAAAGTGGTGCGTGCATATGTATTCACCCCCTTTGCTATGAAGCCCCTGAATACGATCTGGTGCAACCAATTACCCTCAGAAGTCACATAATTAGTTAGATTGCACACAGGTGGACTTTATTGAAGTGTCACAGGATTTGTCACATGATCTCAGTATATACACCTGTTCTGAAAGGCCCCAGAGTCTGCAACACCAGTAAGCAAGGGGCACCACCAAGCAGGCGGCACTATGAAGACCAAGCAGCTCTCCAAACAGGTCAGGGACAAAATTGTGGAAAAGTACAGATCAGGATTGAGTTGTAAAAAAATATCAGAAACTTTGAACATCCCACGGACCCCCATTAAATCCATTATTAAAAAATGGAAAGAATATGGCACCACAGCAAACCTGCCGAGAGAGGGCCGCCCACCAATACGCACGGACCAGGCAAGGAGGGCATTAATCAGAGAGGCAACAAAGAGACCAAAGATAACCCTGAAGGAACTGCAAAGCTACACAGCGGAGATTGGAGTATCTGTCCATAGGACCACTTTAAGCCGTACACTAAACAGAGCTGGGCTTTACGGAAGAGTGGCCAGAAAAAAAGCATTTGCGTAAAGAAAGAAATAAGAAAACATGTTTGATGTTCGCCAAAAGACATGTGGGAGACTCCCCAAACATATAGAAGAAAGTACTCTTGTCAGATGAGACTAAATTTGAGCTTTTTGGCCATCAAGGAAAACGCTATGTCTGGCGCAAACCCAACACCTCTCATCACCCCGAGAACACCATCCCCACAGTGAAGCATGGTGGTGGCAGCATCATGCTGTGGTATGTTTTTTATCGGCAGGGACTGGAAAACTGGTCAGAATTGAAGGAATGATGGATGGCGCAAAATACAGAGAAATTCTTGAGGAAACCTGTTTCAGTCTTCAAGAGATTTGAGACTGGGAAGGAGGTTCACCTTCCAGCAGGACAATGACCCTAAGCATACTGCTAAAGCAACACTTGAGTGGTTTAAGGGGAAAGATTTAAATGCCTTGGAATGGCCTAGTCAAAGCCCAGACCTCAATCTAATTGAGAATCTGTGGTATGACTTAAATATTACTGTACACTAGCGGAACCCATCCAACGTGAAGGAGCTGGAGCAGTTTTGCCTTGAAGAATGGGCAAAAATCCCAGTGGCTAGATGTGCCAAGCTTATAGAGACATACCCCAAGAGACTTACAGCTGTAACTGTTGCAAAAGGTGGCTCTACAAAATATTGACTTTGGGGGTTGAATAGATATGCACACTCAAGTTTTCAGTTTTTTTCTTATTTCTTGTTTGTTTCACAAGAAAACATATTTTGCATCTTCAAAGACGTTGAAGATATATGTATGTTGTTAAAATCAAATGATACAAACTCCCCAAAAATCTATTTTAATTCTAGTTTGTAAGGCAACAAAATCGGAAAAATGCCAAGGGGGTGAATACTTTCGCAAGACACTATACTTTGGATAGTGTATGTTAAGAAATCTACTAATTACTGGTCCAAATCACCATACCACTTTGTGCAAAATCTACCTAGGCACTGCAGTCCAAAGCTTTGACCTAAACTCCAGAAATGCAGTCCTTTAAATTGTCCTATTTCCTGAAATAAATCCCCTATGAGACGAACACTGACTGTACTCAGCAGACAAGGCTGCAAAAACAAAAATAGGTTATATCCTGAAACTTTTTCACTCAGCATCAGATGTTTTTACTGTGGAAATGTAAGGTTATTGATACGGAAAATGGCCCTATCAATTACCTCGGTGTAAAATATGAGGACTTAGTAGTAAAGGCATGCTTTGTCTCTCTGTCTCTGTCTCTCTCTGTCTTTCAATCTCTTTTGGTCTGCCCATCTCTCTCTCTTTCAGTCTGCCGATCTCTCAATTTCATTAGCTTTTTTTGGCATGATGTAACATTGTACATATTGCCAAATCTTACTTTGTACATTTAAAATATTAACATAATTAATCATAATAATCAATATTGTCAACGGGACAACAGTAACAACAATAACCAAGGGTCAAAATAACCATACATTGAACAATAACAATAAGCATAGAGGACATGTGCAGGTTGGTTGGTCTGTCAGACACCGTCCCTCATCTTATGACAGGCAGCAATGTAGTGCGCTGCCAACCCACAGTTCTCTGCGTCCTCATCAGAGAGGTCTTTGAAACCTTGAAACCTTTCAAATTTGGCGAAATTACACTCTTTAATTGTTTTATATTTTTTACATTTTGTCAGGAAATGCAGCTCTGTCTTGGGTTCTGCTATTATGCAGTATGTAACGCTCGTCGTCAGAAGGAGTGGACCAAAGCGCAGCGTGGTAAATGTTCATGATTTTATTTAATATCAAAAACACTCGAACAAAGTAACAAAACTAAAAAGCAAACAGTTCTGTCAGGTGCAGACACTAAACAGAAAATAACTACCCACAAATGAAAGAGGGAAAAAGAACTGCCTAAGTATGATTCCCAATCAGAGACAACGATAGACAGCTGCCTCTGATTGGGAACCACACTCGGCCAAAAACAAAGAAATAGAAAACATAGAAATAAAGAAACAAGAATGCCCACCCGAGTCACACCCTGGCCTAACCAAAATAGAGAATAAAAACCTCTCTATGGCCAGGGTGTGACAGTACCCCCCCCCAAAGGTGCGGACTCCGGCCGCAAAACCTGACTCTAAAGGGGAGGGTCCGGGTGGGCATCCCTTACGGCGGCGGCTCCGGTGCGGGACGTAGACTACCCTTCTCCCGCAGATCCCTCCGCTTTGGTGGCGGCTCTGGTGCATGGACCTTCACTGGAGGAACCGGGCCGCAGATCATCGCCGGAGGAACCAGACCACCGATCATCACCGGAGGCTCCAGACTGGGGACCGTCGCTGCAGGCCCCGGACTGGGGACCATCGCTGGAGGCTCCGGACTGGGGACCGGACCGGCTCCGGACTGGGGACCGGCTCCGGACTGGGGACCGTCGCTGGAGGCTCCGGACTGGGGACCGTCGCTGAAGGCTCCGGACTGGGGACCGTCTCAGGAGGTTCCGGACTGGGGACCATCTCAGGAGGTTCCGGACTGTGGACCGTCTCAGGAGGTTCCGGACTGTGGCCCGTCGTTGGAGGTTCCGGACTGTGGCCTGTCGCCGGAAGCTCCGGACTGGGAAACGTCGCCGGAAACTCTGGACTGGGAACTGTCGCCGGAAGCTCCGGACTGGGAACTGTCACCGGAAGCTCTGGACTGTGGAGACGCACTGGAGGCTTGATGCGTGGGACTGGTACCGGTGGCACCGGGCTGATGACACGCACCTCAGGGCGAGTGCGGAGAGGAGGCACAGGACGTACTGGACTGTGGAGGCGTACTGGAGGTCTAGAGCGCAGAGCTGGCACCACTCATCCTGGCTGGATACCCCCCTTAGCCCGGCAAGTGCAGGGAGCTGGAACAGGGCGCAATGGGCTTTGCTGGTGAACCCGGGACACCGTGCGTAGAGCTGGAGCAGGATAACCTGGGCCGAAGAGACGCACCGGAGACCAGGAATGCTGAGCCGGCACAATCCGTCCTGGCTGAATGCCCACTCTAGCACGGCCACTGCGGGGAGTTTGCACAAAACGCACCGGGCTGTGGATGCGCACTGAAGGCATGGTGCGCAGAACCGGATAGCCTGGTGCTTGACCGGTCACTCGCTCCCCACGGTAAGCACGAGGAGTTGGCTCAGGTCTGAACCCTGACTCTGCCACTCTCCTCGTGTGCCCCCCCCAAAAAAATTATTTTTGGAGCTGCCTCTCGGGTTTCCGTGCTAGCCGTGTCCCCTCGCATCGTCGCCGTTCCTCCCTTGCTGTTTCCACCTGTTTCCATGGCAGGGTCTTGTCCCCTGCCATAACCTCTTCCCATGTCCAGGATGTCCTCCACTCTCTTTTCTCCCGGGCCCAGGATCCCTGCTCCTCTTGAACACGTTGCTTGGTCCTTCTTTGGTGGGTAGTTCTGTAACGCTCGTCGTCAGAAGGAGTGGACCAAAGCGCAGCGTGGTAAGTGTTCATGATTTTATTTAATATCAAAAACACTCAAACAAAGTAATAAAACGAAAAAACGAACAGTTCTGTCAGGTGCAGACACTAAACAGAAAATAACTACCCACAAATGAAAGAGGGAAAAAGGACTGCCTGAGTATGATTCCCAATCAGAGACGATAGATTGCCTCTGATTGGGAACCACACTCGGCCAAAAACAAAGAAATAGAAAACATAGAAATAAAGAAACTAGAATGCCCACCCTAGTCACACCCTGGCCTAACCAAAATAGAGAATAAAAACCTCTCTATGGCCAGGGCGTGACACAGTAGTTGCACAGCCTTTCCTCTACAGGGAGCCATGTTTTCCTGTCTACCCTTCTCAATGGCAAGGCTGTGCTCACTGAGCCTGTACTTTTGTCAAGGTTTTTCTAATGTTTTGATCAGTAACCATGGTCAAATAGTTTGCCACGGTATACTGTCGATTGAGGGCCAGATAGCACAGCATTTTGCTTTGTGCTTGTCCTTGTTTCCCCCAATAAGTAATGTAGTTTTGTTTTGACTGTGTTGTAATTTGTTTTGATCTGATTGATTGGATGTTCTGTTCCTGAGGATTCCGTGTAGGGCTGGGCGATTTGACGATATATCGTGTGACGATAGAAAAACGTCTATCGTTTCATATTATGCTCTATCGTTTATTTCGTTGTGTTGCAAGTCACACACTACGGCAATATTTTCCGTCAATTGGACGACGCTTTGCGTTCTTCCACACGGCGACACAGAGCACGGAGACCGTACCTAAAAGACGGGCTACTTTGGTCGCATGGACGTGGTTTTGGTATGAAAAGTCTAACCCGGACCAGAAAACCGCCCTCTGCATAATTTGCTGCAGGCCGGTCCTGACAACAGGCTCAAACACCATTGACCTATTTTACCACCTTTTTTGGGGACGAGACCCAAAAAAGCACAGTCGAGTGCTCAAAACAAACCCCCGACTCAGACGTTGCAAGAGGCTTTTGCCCGAGGCACACCATATGGCAAAGAATCACGAAGATGGAATGAGATAACAGCTGCCGTTACCACTTTCATCTGCAAAGACATGGCCCCAATTTACACGGTCGAGCCACGGGGGTTTCGTGAGTTGGTGCTAACACTCAACCCAAGGTACCAAATGCAAATTGATATGTGACACGTATTAATGCCAAAATAACATGCAAAACAGGCAAGCCCCTAAAAATATATATTATATATTTTAGGCCTATATTTATTTATAGTTGAAGTGTTTTCTATTTACCTTTTTAGATTTTATACATTCATATTTTATATTTTGTTACATGCTCAATTGAAAATTTGCACATAGGTTCTAAATAAAAGGAGAGATAATCAAGTGTGAGTAAGTACCTTCATTTGTTGAGTATAATTCAAAATGTAATAAGAAATAGGCCTTTACATGTGGTCATTTTATATAAACTATTTATTCATTGAATTTACAGAAAATGTGCTATATCGTGATATGTATCATTATCGGGATATGAAATTACCTATATCGGGATATGCGATTTTGGCCATATAGCCCAGCCCTAATTCAGTGTGTTAGTAGAACAGGTTTGTGAACTCAGCCCCAGAACCAGCTGGATGAGGGGACTCTTTTCTTTGCTCTCTCTCTTTCGGTCTGCCTCTCGCTCTCTTTCTCTCTCTTTCCGTCGCTCTCTCTCAATATAATTCAGTCTGCCCATCTCTCTTTCGGTCTGACCATCTCTCTTTTGGTCTGCCCATCTCTCTTTCGGTCTGACCATCTCACTATCTTTCGGTCTGCCCATCTCACTCGCTTTCGGTCTGCCCATCACACTCGCTTTCGGTCTGCCCATCTCACTCACTTTCGGTCTGCCCATCTCACTCGCTTTCAGTCTGCCCATCTTTCTCTCTCTCTCTCTCTCTCTCTCTCTCTCTCTCTCTCTCTCTCTCTCTCTCTCTCTCTCTCTCTCTCTCTCGGTGTCTCTCTATCTTTTGGTCTGACTCTCAATTCAATGTCAATTCTATTTAACAGCTTTTTTGGCATGGGAAACACATGTTAACATTGCCAAAGCAAGTGAAGTAGATAATAAACAAAAGTGAAATAAACAATCAAAATTAACAGCAAACATTACACTCACAAAAGTTTAAAAAGAATAAAGACATTTCAAATGTTATGTGCAAATAGTTAAGGTACAAAAGGGAAGTTAAATAAACATAAAAATGTCCTTCACTGGTTGCCCTTTCCTTGTTGCAACAGGTCACAAATCTTGCTGCTGTGACGACACACTGTGGTATTTCACCCAATAGATATGGGAGTTTATCGAAATTGGGTTTGTTTTCAAATTTTGGGTCGGTCTGTGTAATCTGAGGGAAATATGTGTCTCTAATATGGTCATACATTTGTCAGGAGGTTGGGAAGTGCAGCTCAGTTTCCACCTCATTTTGTTGGCAGTGTGCACATAGCCTGATCCTGTCTTCTCTTGAGAGCCAGGTTTGCCTACGGTGGCCTTTCTCAATAGCAAGGCTATGCTCACTGAATCTGTACATAGTCAAAGCTTTCCTTAAGTTTGGGTCAGTCACAGTGGTCAGGTATTCTGCAACTGTGTACTCTCTGTTTAGGGCCAAATAGCATTCTAGTTTGTTAATTCTTTCCAATGTGTCAAGTAATGATCTTTTTGTTTTCTCATGATTTGGTTGGGTCTAATTGTGTTGCTGTTCTGTGGGGTCTGTTTGTGTTTGTGAACAGAGCCCCAGGACCAGCTTGCTTAGGGGTTCATCTCTCTGTAGATGATGGGCTTTGTTATGGAAAGTTCGGGAATCACTTCTTTTTAGGTGGTTGTAGAATTGAACAGCTCTTTTCTGGATTTTGATAATTAGCGGGTATCGGCCTAATTCTGCTCTGCATGCATTATTTTGTGTTTTACGTTGTAAACGGAGGATATTTTTGCAGAATTCTGCATGCAGTCTCAATTTGGTGTTTGTCCCATTTCGTGAATTCTTGATTGGTGAGTGGACCCCAGACCTCACAACCATAAAGGGCAATGGGTTCTAGAACTGATTCAAGTATTTTTTGCCAGATCCTAATTGGTATGTCGAATTTTATGTTCCTTTTGATGGCAAATAAGGCCCTTCTTGCCTTGTCTCTCAGATCGTTCACAGCTTTGTGGAAGTTACGTGTGGCGCTGATGTTTAGGCCGAAGTATGTATAGTTTTTCGTGTGCTCTAGACTATGGTGTCTAGATGGAATTTGTATTTGTGGTCCTGGCAACTGGACCTTTTTTGGAACACCAATTTTTTTGTTTTACTGAGATTTACTGTAAGGGCCCAGGTTTGACAGAATCTGTGCAGAAGATATAGGTGTTGCTGTAGGCCCTCCTTGGTTGGGACAGAAGCCCCAGAGCATCAGAAAACAGTAGACTTTTGACATTTGACTTCAGATTCTAGTAGGGTGAGGCCGGGTGCCTCACCCTACTAGAGAGTGCGAGACAGACCGAAAGAGAGATGGGCAGACTGATTTTATATTGAAAGAGCGAGAGCGACCGAAAGAGAGAGAGAGCGAGAGGCAGACCGAAAGAGAGAGAGAGCGAGGCAGACCGAAAGAGAGAGAGAGCGAGGCAGACCAAAAGAGAGAGAGAGAAATAGGCAGACCAAAAGAGAGATGGGCAGACTGAATTATATTGAGAGAGAGCGAGAGCGACCGGTCTGCCTCGCGCTCTCTCTCTCTTTCGGTCTGCATCGCTCTCTCTCTCTCTTTCGGTCTGTCTCGCGCTCTCTCTCTCTTTTGGTCTGCCTCGCTCTCTCTCGCTCTCTCTCTCTCTTTCGGTCTGTCTCGCGCTCTCTCTTTCGGTCTGCCCCTCTCGCTCTCTCTCTCTCTCTCTCTTTCGGTGTGCCTTGGTCTCTCTCTCGCTTTCTGTCTGCCTCTCGCTCTCTCTCTTTCTTTCGGTCGCTCTCGCTCTTTCAATATAAAATCAGTCTGCCCATCTCTCTTTTGGTCTGTCTCGCACTCTCTCTCTTTTGGTCTGCCTCGCTCTCTCTCTCTTTCAGGTCTACCTCGCTCTCTCTCTCTCACTCTCTTTTGGTCTGCCTTGCTCTCTCTCTATCTCTTTCGGTCTGGCTCGCTCGCTCTCTCTCTTTCGGTCGCTCGCTCTCGCTCTCAATATAATTCAGTCTGCCCATCTCTCTTTTGGTCTGCCTATTTCTCTCTCTCTCTCTTTTGGTCTACCTCGCTCTCTCTTTCTTTCGGTCTGGCTCGCTCTCTCTCTCTTTCAGGTCTGCCTTGCTCTCTCTCTCTTTCTGGCTGCCTCTCACTCTCTTTCTCTCTTTCGGTCACTCTCGCTCTCTCAATATAAAATCAGTCTGCCCATCTCTCTTTCGGTCTGCCTCGCGCTCTCTCTCTTTCTTTTGGTCTGCCTCGCGCTCTCTCTCTCTTTCGGTCTGCCTCGCTCTCTCTCGGTCTGCCTTGCTCTCTTTCGGTCTGTCTCTCACTCTCTCTCTCTCTCTTTCGGTCGCTCTCGCTCTCTCAATATAATTCAGTCTGCCCATCTCTCTTTCGGTCTGCCTCGCCCTCTCTCTCTCTCTTTCAGTTTACCTCGCACTCTCTCTCTCTCTTTTGGTCTGCCCCTCTCGCTCTCTCTCTCTCTTTCGGTCTGCCTCGGTCTCTCTCGATCTCTTTCGGTCTACCTCGCTCTCTCTCTCTTTCTGTCTGCCTCGCTCTCTCTCACTCTCTCTCTCTTTCGGTCTGCCTCTCGCTCTCTCTCTCTCTCTTTCGGTCGCTCTCGCTCTTTCAATATAAAATCAGTCTGCCCATCTCTCTTTCGGTCTACCTCGCTCTCTCTCTCTTTCGGTCTGCCTCGCTCTCTCTCGCTCTCTCTCTCTCTCTCTTTCGGTCTGCCTCTCGCTCTCTCTCTCTCTTTCGGTCGCTCTCGCTCTTTCAATATAAAATCAGTCTGCCCATCTCTCTTTCGGTCTGCCTCGCGCGCTCTCTCTCTCTCTCTCTTTCGGTCTGCATCGCTCTCTCTCGCTCTCTCTCTCTCTTTCGGTCTGTCTCGCGCTCTCTCTCTTTTGGTCTGCCTCGCTCTCTCTCGCTCTCTCTCTCTCTCTTTCGGTCTGTCTCGCGCTCTCTCTCTCTTTCGGTCTGCCCCTCTCGCTCTCTCTCTCTCTCTCTCTTTCGGTGTGCCTTGGTCTCTCTCTCTCGCTTTCTGTCTGCCTCTCGCTCTCTCTCTTTCTTTCGGTCGCTCTCGCTCTTTCAATATAAAATCAGTCTGCCCATCTCTCTTTTGGTCTGTCTCGCACTCTCTCTCTTTTGGTCTGCCTCGCTCTCTCTCTCTTTCAGGTCTGCCTCGCTCTCTCACTCTCTCACTCTCTTTTGGTCTGCCTTGCTCTCTCTCTATCTCTTTCGGTCTGGCTCGCTCGCTCTCTCTCTTTCGGTCGCTCGCTCTCGCTCTCAATATAATTCAGTCTGCCCATCTCTCTTTTGGTCTGCCTATTTCTCTCTCTCTCTCTTTTGGTCTACCTCGCTCTCTCTTTCTTTCGGTCTGTCTCGCTCTCTCTCTCTTTCGGTCTGCCTTGCTCTCTCTCTCTTTCTGGCTGCCTCTCGCTCTCTTTCTCTCTTTCGGTCACTCTCGCTCTCTAAATATAAAATCAGTCTGCCCATCTCTCTTTCGGTCTGCCTTGCGCTCTCTCTCTTTCTTTTGGTCTGCCTCGCTCTCTCTCTCTTTCGGTCTGCCTCGCTCTCTCTCTCGGTCTGCCTTGCTCTCTTTCGGTCTGTCTCTCACTCTCTCTCTCTCTCTTTCGGTCGCTCTCGCTCTCTCAATATAATTCAGTCTGCCCATCTCTCTTTCGGTCTGCCTCGCCCTCTCTCTCTCTCTTTCAGTTTACCTCGGACTCTCTCTCTCTTTTGGTCTGCCCCTCTCGCTCTCTCTCTCTTTCGGTCTGCCTCGGTCTCTCTCGATCTCTTTCGGTCTACCTCGCTCTCTCTCTCTTTCTGTCTGCCTCGCTCTCTCTCACTCTCTCTCTCTTTCGGTCTGCCTCTCGCTCTCTCTCTCTTTCGGTCGCTCTCGCTCTTTCAATATAAAATCAGTCTGCCCATCTCTCTTTCGGTCTACCTCGCTCTCTCTCTCTTTCGGTCTGCCTCGCTCTCTCTCGCTCTCTCTCTCTTTTGGTCTGCCTCTCGCTCTCTCTCTCTCTTTCGGTCTGCATCGCTCTCTCTCGCTCTCTCTCTCTCTTTCGGTCTGCCTCGCTCTCACTCTCTTTCGGTCTGCCTCGCTCTCTCTCACTCTCTCTTTCGGTCTGCCTCGCTCTCTCTCTATCTCTTTCGGTCTGCCTCGCTCTCTCTCTCTCTCTTTTGGTCGCTCTCGCTCTCTCTCAATATAATTCAGTCTGCCCATCTCTCTTTTGGTCTGCCTATTTCTCTCTCTTTCGGTCTGCCTCGGTCTCTCTCTCTTTCGGTCTGCCTCTCGCTCTCTCTCTCTTTCGGTCGCTCTCTCTCTCGGTCTGCCACTCTCATGTTGTGGGGGTGCTTTGCTGCAGAAGGGACTGGTGCACTTCACAAAATAGATGGCATCATGAGGCAGGAAAATTCTGTGGATGTATTGAAGCAACATCTCAAGACATCAGTCAGGAAGTTAAAGCTTGGTCGCAAATGGGTCTTCCAAATGGACAATGACCCCAAGCATAATTCCAAAGTTGTGGAAAAATGGCTTAAGGACAACAAAGTCAAGGTATTGGAGTGGCCATCACAAAACCCTGACCTCAATCCTATAGAACATTTGTGGGCAGAACTGAGAAAGCGTGTGCGAGCAAGGAGGCCTACAAACCTGACTCAGTTACACCAGCTCTGTCAGGAGGAATGGGCCAAAATTCACCCAACTTATTGTGGGAAGCTTGTGGAAGGCTACCCAAAATGTTTGACCCAAGTTCAACAATTTAAAGGCAATGCTACCAAATACTAATTGAGTGTATGTAAACTTCTGACCCACTGGGAATGTGATGAAAGATATAAAAGCTGAAATAAATAATTCTCTCTACTATTATTCTGACATTTCAAATTCTTAAAATAAAGTAGTGATCCTGACTGACCTAAAACAGGGAATTGTTACTAGGATGAAATGTAAGGAATTGTGAAAAACTGAATTTAAATGTATTTGGCTAAGGTGTATGTAAACTTCCGACTTCAACTGTGCATTGTCAAAGTATACATATAACAACAATGGTGGGACCAACAGCAATAAGGCACAATAATAATAGTAGTAGTGGAAATTGTATTACCATTAACAGCAACTACAACAATTATTAATGAGAATAATAATACATTAAAGCGATAGTACTAGGCCTGTCTTAACATGACTGAAATGCCACCTGGTATGAAAGCCAAAACAAAATGGGGAATATTATTGACATTACATTGCACTTTTCATTGGCCGTCCCTCAGATTGTGGCAGGAGGACACATTTGGCTGCCAAAACTGCACATTTTGGCTTTTCACCCAATAAATATTAGATTTTTTTCTTCATCTTTTATAGTTTCAAATTCTTTGTACTGAATGAACATTTTGGGAAAGAAAGATTGTCTTAGGTCTGAGCATTTGTCACAGTGTAATAGGAAATGTAGCTCTGTCTCTACCTCTCCCTGTACCTAATCAGTGTTTTTCTCAGTTTTCTACATTTACATTTAAGTCATTTAGCAGACGCTCTTATCCAGAGCGACTTACAAGTACATACATTCATACTTTTTTTTTTTTTTTTTTGTACTGGCCCCCCGTGGGAATCAAACCCACAACCCTGGCGTTGCAAGCGCCATGCTCTACCAACTGAGCCACACGGGCCTTCTATCAGTCACAGTGGTCAGATAGTCTGCCACCATGTACTGTCTGTTTCGAGCCAAATAACATTGAAGTTTACTTACATTTTTTGTGGTGTCTTTCCAATAGTTGATATTATTTTATTTTTGCTTTGTAATGATTTGGTTGTGCCAGAATTTCTGAGTGCTGTCCTGAGGCTCTATGGGGTTGGTTTGGGTTAGTGAACTGAGCCTCAGAACCAGCTAGCTGAGGGGACTCTTCTTCTCTTGTTTCATCTCTTGACATTGTAGGGCTGTGTGATGAAATGTTTCGGGGACGCTTGTTTTTAGATGCTTGCAACATTTGATGGCTCTTTTTTCTATTCGAATAAGGAGGGGGTATTGGCTCAATTCTGCTCTACATGTGTTATTTGGAGTTTTTCTTTGCACTTGCAATACAGTCTTGCAAAACTCTGCATGCAGTACTTCAATTGGCTGTTTGTCTCATTTGGTAAATTCATTATTAGAGAATGGACCCCATACTTCGCTGCCATATAGACCAATTGGTTCTATAACTGATTGGAAAATTTAGCCAGATTCTAATTGGAATTTTGATTTTAATGTTCCTTTTAATGGCATAGAATGCTCTTCTTGCTTTGTCTCTCAGCTAGTACACAGCCATGTGAAAGCTACCTGTGTTGCTGCTATTTAGTCCTAGATACGCATGTGTAGTTTTTAACATGTTCTAATTGAACTGTGTCCAAATCGAATTTATATTAGTGATCCTGATTTCCGGACCTCTTTTGGAATATCATTATATTCGTTATTTTTTAGGTTAACGGTCAGAGGCCAGGTCCGACAGAACCTGTGCAGAGGATCTAGATGCTGTTTTAATCCCTCCTTAGTGGGAAACAGCAGCACCAGGTCATCTGCGTACAGCAGACACTTGATTTCAGTGTTGTCGGTTGAGACCAGGTGCTGCAGATTCTTCAAATGTTTTTGCCAATTCATTAATGTAGATGTTAAATAGTGTTGGACTTATTGGGCAGCCCTGTTTCACTCCCCGCCCCTGAGAGAAGAAGTATGTTTGCTAGTTGCCAATTTTAATTGCACATTTGTTTACAGTGTACATTGATTTAATGACATACGTTTTCCCTCCAATACCACTTTCTATTCGTTTTTTTTTTAAAGACCTTTGTGCCAAATTGAATCAAATGCTTTCTTGAAGTCTACAAAACAAGAGTAGATTTTGCCTTTGTTTTGGTTTAGTGTGTTTGTCAATTCTAGTGTGTTGGGTATATATGTGGTCTGTTGTCCGGTAATTTGTTACAAATCCAATGTGGCTTCTGCTCAGGACGTTGTGTTCATCAAGGAAATGACATAGTCTGCTATTTATGATACTGCAGAGAATTTTCCCCAAGTTGCCGTTAACGCAAATTCCTCTTTAATTATTTAGGTCAAATTTGTCTCGATTTTTATAGATTGGTGTGATCAATCCTTGGTTCCAAATATCGGGGAAAATACCTGCAGGATAATGTGGAAAAGTTTGAGTGTAGCCAATTTGAATTTGTGGTCTGTAAATGTAAAAATTGAATTTGAAGAACCATCAGCACCACAGGCCTTTTAGGGTTGTAGAGTGTATCGTTTTTCTAATAATTCTGATTCTGATTCAAGGATTTGTAATTTTTCTTGTATATCTTGTTGTTCTGGGCTCTTTGTTATATTGTTGTAGAGGTTTGCAAAGTGATTTCTCCACACATCACCATTATGGATAGCCAATTCCTCATGTGGTTTGTTTAATTTATTCCAATTCCCAGAAGTGGTTTGACTCTATGGATTCCTCAATTACATCCAGCTAATTTCTAATGTGCTGTTCCTTTTTTGTTCTTAGGGTGCGTTTGTATTGCTTCAGTGTTTCCCCATATTGAAGGCGTCTATTTTTGTTGTCTGGTTCTCTGTGTTTTTGATTAGATATATTTCTCAATGACTTCCTTAGATTTTTGCAATCATTATCAGACCATTTTTCATGATCTATTATTTTTGGTTTGCTCTTATGTTTCTTTAGATTAGCCAAGGAGGCTAATTTGTCAAATATAACGTTTATGCACCAAACGTCCAAATGTACACCTTCATTGCTGTAGGAGAATGTTAAGGCTAAAAGGTTATCCAGGAGAGATTGTATTTGTTGGCTACTAATTGCTTTTTGGTAGATTTCTGTAATGTTTGCACTCCATCTGTAGGCCTGTTTAGTGGCATGTCATTTATTGGGCTGTGATGCCTCATGGTTAGGTTCCGCTCTTCTCAGATAAACTGTGATTTTACTGTGGTCTGAGAGAGGTGTTAGTGGGCTGAATGTGAAGGCTCTGAGAGACTCTGGGTTGAGGTCGGTGAGTCTGCCTGTCGCTCTCACTCTCGCTCTCCCTTTTGGTCTGCCTAGCTCTCTCTCTTCATCTCTTTCGGTCTGCCCATCTCATGCTCTCTCTCTCTCTCTCTCTCTTCAGTCTGCCACTCAATCTCTTTCGGTCTGCCCATCTCTCTCTCTCTCACTCTTTCAGTCTGCATATCTCTCGCTCTCTCAAATGGCTTTATTGGCATGGGAAACATGTGTTTACATTGCCAAAGCAAGTGAAATAGATAATGAACAAAAGTGAAATAAACAATAAAAAATGTACAGTTAACGTTACACTCACAAAAGTTCCAAAGAAATAGAGACATTTCAAATGTCATATTATGGCTATATACAGTGTTGTAACGATGTACAAATCGTTAAAGTACAAAGGGAAAATAAATATGGGTTGTATTTACAATGGTGTTTGTACTTCACTGGTTGCCCTTTTCTTGTGGCAACAGGTCACAAATCTTGTTGCTGTGATGACACTGTGGTCTTCCACCCAATAGATATAGGAGTTTATCAAAATTGGATTTGTTTTCAAATTCTTTGTGGATCTGTGTAATCTGAGGGAAGTATGTGTCTCTAATATGGTCATACCTTTTGCAGGAGGTTAGGAAGTGCAGCTCATTTTGTGGGCAGTGTGCACATAGCCTGTCTCCTCTTGAGAGCCAGGTCTGCCTACGGCAGACTCTCTCAATAGCAAGGCTATACTCACTGAGTCTGTACATAGTCAAAGCTTTCCTTAAGTTTGGGTCAGTCACAGTGGTCAGGTATTCTGCCACTGTGTACTCTCTGTTTAAGGCCAAATAGCATTCTAGTTTGCCCTGTTTTTTGTTACTTGGCACATTGGAAAGAATTATCTTTTTGTTTTCTCATGATTTGGTTGGCTCTAATTGTGTTGCTGTCCTGGGTCTCTGTGGGGTCTGTTTGTGAACAGAGACAGCTTGCTTAGGGGATCCTTCTCCAGGTTCATCTCCCTGTAGGTGATGGCTTTGTTATGGAAGGTTTGGGAATCGCTTTCGCTTAGGCGATTGTAGAATCTAACAGCTCTTTTGTGGATTTTGATAATTAGCGGGAATCGGCCTAATTCTGTCTGCGTGCATTATTTGGTGTTTTACGTTGTGCACAGAGGATATTTTTCTCTCACTCTCTCTCTCTCTCTTTCGTTCTGCCCATCTCTCTCTCTCAATTCAATTCAGTAGACTTTATTGACATGGCAAGTTAAATTACTTACATTGTCAAAGTATACATATACTACAATGGTGGGACCAACAGCAATACGGCATCAATAATAATAATAGTAGTAGTGGAAATGGTATTACCATTAAACAGCAACTACAACAACTATTAATAATACATTAAAGCAATAGTACTAGGCCAGTCTTAACATGACTGAACATCCGCCTGGTATGAAAGACAAAACAAAACAAAGCGGGAAATATTATTGACATTACACTTTTCACTGGCCATCCCTCAGGTTGTGGCAACAGGACACATATTTGGCTGCCAAACCAATAAATCATTTATAGTTTCAAATTCTTTGTACTGAATGATAATTTCGTTCTGCCTATCTCTCTCACTCTCTCTCTTTCCCTCTGCCCATCTCTTTCACTCTCTTTCTGTCTGGCCATCTCTCTTAATTCAGTTAATTTCAAAGGGCTTTATTGGCATGGGAAACATACGTTTACATTGCCAAAAGCAAGTGAAATAGATAATAAGCAAAAGTGAAACAAGTAATAAGAAATTAACAGTAACTCTCTTCCGGTCTGCCCCTCTCGCTCTCTCTCTGTCTTTCGGTCTGCCCATCTCGCTCTCTCTCTGTCTTTCGGTCTGTCCATCTCGCTCTCTCTGTCTTTCGGTCTGCCCCTTTCTCTCTCTCTCTGTATTTCGGTCTGCCCCTTTCTCTCTCTCTCTGTCTTTCGGTCTGCCCATCTCACTCTCTCTGTCTTTCGGTCTGCCCCTTTCTCTCTCTCTCTGTCTTTCGGTCTGCCCATCTCACTCTTTCTCTGTCTTTCGGTCTGCCCCTCTCGCTCTCTCTCTGTCTTTCGGTCTGCCCCTCTCGCTCTCTCTCTGTCTTTCGGTCTGCCCATCTCTCTCTCTCTCTGACTTTCGGTCTGCCCATCTCGCTCTCTCCCTGTCTTTCGGTCTGCCCCTTTCTCTCTCTCTCTGTCTTTCGGTCTGCCCCTCTCGCTCGCTCTCTGTCTTTCGGTCTGCCCCTCTCGCTCTCTCTCTGTCTTTCGGTCTGCCCCTTTCTCTCTCTCTCTGTCTTTCGGTCTGCCCATCTCGCTCTTTCTCTGTCTTTCGGTCTGCCCCTCTCGCTCTCTCTCTGTCTTTCGGTCTGCCCATCTCGCTCTCTCTCTGTCTTTCGGTCTGCCCCTCTCGCTCTCTCTCTGTCTTTCGGTCTGCCCATCTCGCTCTCTCTCTGTCTTTCGGTGTGCCCATCTCACTCTCTCTCTGTCTTTCGGTGTGCCCATCTCACTCTCTCTCTGTCTTTCGGTCTGCCCATCTCGCTCTCTCTCTGTCTTTTGGTCTGCCCATCTCGCTATCTCTCTGTCTTTCGGTCTGCCCATCTCGCTCTCTCTCTGTCTTTCGGTCTGCCCCTCTCGCTCTCTCTCTGTCTTTCGGTCTGCCCCTCTCGCTCTCTCTCTGTCTTTCGGTCTGCCCCTCTCGCTCTCTCTCTGTCTTTCGGTCTGCCCATCTCGCTCTCTCTCTGTCTTTCGGTCTGCCCATCTTGCTCTCTCTCCGTCTTTCAGTCTGCCCCTCTCACTCCCTCTCTCTTGTTCTCTCCTTTGTTGTCTCTCTTACACACTCGTTCCCCTCCCTCTCTTGCTCTCTCTCACATAAGCCTACTCTCATTTGTTTTCTCTCTCCGTTGTTGTACTCCTCCATTTCTTTCCCTTTTCCTCCCCCTTCTCTCTCCCTTTTGCCCTCTCTCTTTCTGTTCCACTTCTCTCTCTCTCTCTCCATCCTTCTCTCTCCCACTTGGGATCAGATGGCCTTTCGGCTCTGAGAGAGCAAGTCAAGAGCCAGTCGCCTACATCTGGCCTGGCTGTGCTGGATAGGCCTTGTCGGCCAGTGGCCCCTAAGTACTTATTGATTACAGCCACTGAAGGGGATGGAGCTCACTTAAATGGATGGAGCCCTTTTAAAGGGACAGTGCTCCAAGCCAGTGCCTGGTCCCCTGGAATTTGATCCCAACAGAGTCCAGACCTCTCACTGCAGCAAAACTCCCACATAAGTTTTGTTCAGACAGAAACATGAGAAGAGGCTGGAGATGAGGAGACTCAGAAAGAGAGCTGGAGAACAATGAGAGTTTAACTGGGCTAGCTATTTTTAACCCGCACTCTTCGCTATGCTGTGCTGTGCAGTGGACTGAAGCGAAGGATCAGAGCTAGTCTGTGTGAACAGTGGTGCTGAGGGAACTCCATGAGCACACACACACACACACACACACACACACACACACACACACACACACACACACACACACACACACACACACACACACACACACACACACACACACACACACACACACACACACACACACACACACACACATACGGTGCCACTGGGGTGTATTCATCTCTTCACCATCCCCAATTAGAGCATGTGTGTTCTATGTGATGAGATATGAGGCAGAGACAGCTCAGTTCTCCAAACACACATACACGCACTCACTCACTATAGCGGAGAAGCCATGCTCATTAGTTTAGTAAAGCCCGTGTGTGGATGTGGAGAAAGCTCTTTTGATTGGGGTGAAGCTTGAATGAACCTCCACTTTTATCTTGGTGACGTGGTTATACCTCATTATTAGCTGGGTGTGGTCAGACCGGGCAAGAGCTAATCGAATAGGGTGACTTCATTCGAATTAGGTATAATGGCATTTCATTGGTTCCCGTCGTTTGATCAGGCAAAGCTTATTGGGCCATAGCCTTTGTGTATGCGTGCGTGCGTGCAGGCCCAATTAGATGACAAACACACAGACGACCTAGCTCGTTTAGCATAGTGACCCTAATTTTCATGCAGCCTGTGTCACGCCCTGACCTTAGAGATCCTTTTTATGTCTCTATTTTGGTTTGGTCAGGGCGTGAGTTGGGGTGGGCATTCTATGTTTTGTTCTATGTTGTCCTTTTCTATGTGTTTGGCCTGGTATGGTTCCCAATCAGAGGCAGCTGTCAATCGTTGTCTCTGATTGAGAACCATACTTAGGTAGCCTGTTCCCACCTGTGTTTGTGGGTAGTTCTTTTCTGTTGTGTGTCTGCACCAGCCAGAACTGTTTCAGAACTACCCACAGAACTACCCACCACCAAAGGACCAAGCAGCGTGGTAGGAAGGAGCAGCAATTGATGGACTCCTGGACATGGGAGGAAATTTTGGACGGCAAGGGACCCTGGGCACAGCCGGGAGAGTATCGCTGTCCTAAAGAGGAGCTGGAGGCAGCCAAAGCGGAGCGGTGACGCTACGAGGAGTTAGCTCGAGGAGAGGTGCACGAGAGGCAGCCCCAGATCTTTTTTGGGGGGAGGCACACGGGGGGATTGGCGGAGTCAGGTAGGAGACCTGAGCCAACTCCCCGTGCTTACCGGGTGGAGCGTCGTACTGGTCAGGCACCGTGTTATGCGGTGGAACGCACGGTGTCTCCAGTACATGTTCATAGCCCGGTGCGCTACATCGCAGCTCCTCGCATCGGCCGGGCTAGAGTGGGCATCGAGCCAGGACGGGTTGTGCAGGCTCGTTGCTCGAGACCTCCAGTGCACCTCCACGGCCCAGTACATCCGGTGCCTCGGCCAAGGACAAGGCCTCCTGCATGTCTCCCCAGCCTGGTGAGTCCTGTGCCTGTGCTAAGACCTAAACCTCCTGCATGTCTCCCCAGCCTGGTGAGTCCTGTGCCTGCTCCCAGAACGAAGCCTCCAGTGATGATCCATGGCACGAAGCCTCCAGTGATGATCCATGGCACGAAGCCTCCAGTGATGATCCATGGCACGAAGCCTCCAGTGATGATCCATGGCACGAAGCCTCCAGTGATGATCCATGGCAAGAAGCCTCCAGTGATGATCCATGGCACGAAGCCTCCAGTGATGATCCATGGCAAGAAGCCTCCAGTGATGATCCATGGCACGAAGCCTCCAGTGATGATCCATGGTAAGAAGCCTCCAGTGATGATCCATGGCACAAAGCCTCCAGTGATGATCCATGGTAAGAAGCCTCCAGTGATGATCCATGGCACGAAGCCTCCAGTGAGGATCCATGGCACAAAGCCTCCAGTGATAATCCATGGCACGAAGCGTCCAGTGATGATCCATATCACGAAGCCTCCAGTGAGGAGTTATGGCACGAGGCCTCCAACGAAGGCCGTCAGTCCGGAGCCTCCAGCGACACCCTCTAGTCCGGAGCCTCCAGCGACGCCCTCTAGTCCGGAGCCTCCAGCGACGCCCTCTAGTCCGGAGCCCCCAGCGACGGGCTTCAGTCCGGAGTTGCCAGAGTCTCCCTCCTGTCCGTAGCAGCCAGAGTCTCCCTCCTGTCCGTAGCAGCCAGAGTCTCCCTCCTGTCCGGAGCAGCCAGAGTCTCCCTCCTGTCCAGAGCAGCCAGAGTCTCCCTCCTGTCCGGAGCAGCCAGAGTCTCCCTCCTGTCCGGAGCAGCCAGAGTCTCCCTCCTGTCCGGAGCAGCCAGAGTCTCCCTCCTGTCCGGGGCCCGCTGCGAGGGTCCCCAGTCCGGGGTCGGCGGCAAGGGTCTCCGCTACAGAGGCACCACCTAAGTGGGCCAAGACTAAGGTGGAGCGGGGTCCACGTCCCGCACCAGAGCCGCCACCGCGGATAGATGCCCACCCAGACCCTCCCCTATAGGTTTAGGTTTTGCGGCCGGAGTCCGCACCTTTGGAGGGGGGTATTGTCACGCCCTGACCTTAGAGATCCTTTTTAAGTCTCTATTTTGGTTTGGTCAGGGCGTGAGTTGGGGTGGGCATTCTATGTTTTGTTCTATGTTGTCCTTTCTATGTGTTTGGCCTGGTATGGTTCCCAATCAGAGGCAGCTGTCAATCGTTGTCTCTGATTGAGAACCATACTTAGGTAGCCTGTTCCCACCTGTGTTTGTGGGTAGTTCTTTTCTGTTGTGTGTCTGCACCAGCCAGAACTGTTTCGGTCGTTCTCTTTGTTATTTTGTTATTTCAGTGTTCATTCAATAAATATGGACACGTACCACGCTGCATTTTGGTCCTCTCCTTCCAACAGCCGTTACAGCCTGCAAAAAGTTAGTTGGGCGTGATGCTACATCGGTCGGGAAGAAGACGTTTTTGTTTAAACGTTGTTTAAAAGTTCGTCTCCCTTTTTTTCCCCCCTTTAGGGCCGGGGATTGGGTCGTTAATAAAATCGGCTTTATCACTGCTCCACTCAGAGCGGCGTGGAGGTGGAACTTAACGGATTCCTGTGGCGTACTGCATATCTTGTTAAAAGGCGCTTCAACGTGGGGAGTCATTTCAGAACAGTTTTATATGCAATTCATTATTCATCAACTGGCAACCAGCCACAGAGCAGTGACTTTAATATGTAGTTTACGGGCACGGGGAGAACGAATTCCTAGAAAAAGGGAAACGATCGCTGTTGTTCAGTCCTGCAAGTGTGTGCAGGGTGAAGCAGACCTGAAGACCTGTTAACTGGTGTGTGTGTGCTTGTGTGTTTGATATAAGGACGCTACTGGGCCATTGTCCACAACAACAGGTGTGTTCAGTTATGCTGCAGTTCTAATGGCCTCCCCTATCTCCCAAAAACAAACAACACTCTCTCCATTTTCAGACGAGACCCATTGCATTGCTTTTCCTTTCAGTGGAGAGCTTCTCTCCGCGCGTGTGTACTCTGGACACGGAACCACCGCCAGCCAGGTCAGCGTCCCAAATGGCACTCTATTCCCTTTTTTAGTGTACAACTTTTGTCGTGGAGCACTATATAGAGAATAGGTGCCATTTGAGATGCAGCCCAAGTCTTGTAGCTGGAGGCTCTCCTGAAAATAGCCTTGATTCAGTAAATAGCCGTGATGCGATATACCAAACGTTAGGAAGGAGGTAATGCAGGGGGACCCAGGTATTGAATTGCACAGGAGTGCCCGAGGCTGCTGTGATATGGGCACCACCATAACAAATCAGGGCAAGCTCTCTCCCTTCCTCTTCCTCCCTCTTCCTCACTCTCCTTCCTCCGTTATCAGACCTAAAACAGATATTGTTAGCCATCAGAAAACCAAGCCATGAAGACATCAGAATCACTAACCCACGCTCTCAGCCTCGCACACACACACACACACACACACACACACACACACACACACACACACACACACACACACACACACACACACACACACACACACACACACACACACACACACACACACACACACGCATTGAACATCGACACACATCAACAACGATGAGTAAAACTAGTGGCAGGCCCGTGCCCATGAAAAACACATCATTAAACTATAATGAATGCCACCGCTGCAGAGAGATGAGAGGTGTGTGTGTGCGTGTGTGGAGAGGGAGATTACAGAGGGGTGTGACCTTCAGAAAACCACTGCACACTCCGCTTTTTACTGTACATTTGTGAAAGCAGAGAACTGTAATCGCACACCGCCCAAACGCAGTACAGGAGCTGGATGCAAAAAAAGATGGCATTGACAAGAAAGTCAACGTACGCTTGGTAGTGTTTCCCTCCTCCCAAAAGGTCAGTGATAGTACTCGTACATTCTGACTGACTTGGTCTTTTGTACGTGTACTAACCTATATGAATGAATGTTTGTTGTTGTCCATAAAGAGGGAAATCTTTCCACAGCTCACCACATGGACAAGAAGAAATACTCCTCCCCTTTGACCGGGGAACCATGACACTGACACGCAGTGTTGTTCATTGAGTTACGCACATTCACACAGTAACCTATACACGCTAACCAATCTTGTCTGTCTTTTCATACTTCTGGTCGAGAAGATACCGTAACTAATATAGGGGAGTGGATGGCAGCCATTTTGTGTGCAGCGGAGCCGCAGCGAGCTAGTGTAACCCTATGAGGGGCAGAGTTAGCTGGGGGACAATGTCGGCATCTCTCTCCACCAGTTTCAAAGGCTTGTCTCCACAGTCAATGGTGCCTACGGCAACTGTAGATGAAAACTGGAATCAAAGAGGTCCCAGAACCCCACTCCTGGGACACAGGAGCTGGATAAAGGAGGGTCGGGTGTAGGGGGATAGATGCCCAAAAAGGCTAACCGCTGCGTGTGATGATGTTACACCCTTCTACTCTTTCGTGGCTCCAGTCGCTCTGCACTCCATCAAGGAGCTCTGGGAGGGTCTCGTTGCATTCGCTCCTGTAGAGAGGCGCTGTGCTGCAGAGTAGTGAGAAGACTTTGCGGTGTGTGCGTGCATTTGTGTGTTTATATGTGTGTCAGTGTGTGACTTAGAGAACGTGTGTGTTTTGAGAGAGAGAGAGAGCGATAACAAAAGTAAAAATTGAAACGAGATTGAGAAGATGTTGAGAACGTAACCAGCCCCAGCTCGTGTTTATTATTTATATTCAAAAAAACACAGACATACGCTCGCTTTGAGTTGCTTTAAAAAAAAAATTTTTTTTTAAATCTGTTCATGTTCTGTGGCTGTGTTACCCGCAGCTTACCGCCTGCTGAAAAGCTAGCTTGAGGATGGGCAAAAACTCTGTGAGAGAGAGATCTGACAAGCGACATCTGAACACTATACTCAGTTTTCTTCAGGGCCTGTTTATTCCACAAAAATTGTCAGTAGGAGGCAAAACGCTCTTTTTAATTGACTGAAGTCTGGGGTTTCTTTCAATTTCTATGTTTCCATCTCCAGCTATCTTTCTCCCACTCTCTTTTGACCCGTGGACTCCATCTTGTCTGTCGCCCCTCTTGTACGGTTTCGTCACCTGGGTTGTATTCAATAGACAAGCACACAACAGAAAACATTTCACAACCGAAAATGAAAATCAAAGTTTCTAATTGGACAAGTCCAGGTAGTACCTTCCCGATTCACTTGGTTTTCTTTCATTTTGTGCCTAATGAACGCAACCCTACTCTAGCTGGAATCTTGCGTTAGTGATTGAAGGAGCGCTTGTTATTGATGTTTTAAATTGCGTAACACGGTCCTTGGACTCCGCTGTGCTGCAGTCAAGCCCAGTGATAAAGAGATCCACTTATTGCACATTGTTAAATGCGAAGTGGTCAGATTAAAAACAGCTTTTACCTTGAGACATGATTCTAAGGAACACGATTCTACTATGAATTCTGCATGTTAGGTTTGTAAAAGATGACTGCTCTCCCATTCAGCGTCGTACCTTTTTATAGTCCCTACTTGAAACCATAATGTTTGTTTGATGACCTTCTGAAGAGGACTAGAGATTCATACTATATGTCACGATCGTCTATAGGAGAGAGAGAGGACCAAGGCGCAGCGCGTGAAAAATACATCTTCTCTTTATTATAAATAGAAAAAAACGAAACAAAACAACAAACAGACGACCGTGAAGCTATAAATACAAATAGTGCTGACACAACCACTACACATAGACACAGACAATTACCCACAAAACCCTAGTGCCTATGGCTGCCTTAAATATGGCTCCCAATCAGAGACAATTAATGACATCTGTCTCTGATTGAGAACCCTTCAGGCAACCATAGACACAGCTAGACTTCTATACTAAACATAAACCCAACTACTCTAATAAACCCCCTAACCTTACAACCACCCTAGACACTACAAAAACACATACATTCACCATGTCACACCCTGACCTAACTAAAATAATAAATGAAAACAAAGATAACTAAGGCCAGGGTGTGACACTATATCAGTTACCACTTACCAGCTCTATATTGAAATCCCCCTGATAAAAGTACAATGTATTGTCAAGAATCGGTCTTGTCGGGTATAACAGTACAATACCATTCCAAGACCGACAGACAGATGGATACAGAGCCCTCCATATGTATTTGGACAGTGAAGCTCTATACTCCATCAATTTGGATTTGAGGTAAAATGGTGAACATGAGGCAACCGTACGGAATGGCACCTTTTATTCGAAGTGAGGATAATGAGGAGGACAGGGAATGTGTATTATAGAGGGTGGTGAGGCGTACCTAGTCCAACATAGCTGACCTCATTACCCTAGGTAGGAGCTTCCCTTAGAAGAGGGGAATCCCTAATCCCTCCCTGACCTTCTGTTCTGTCTCCTCCTTCCACCCCCCCACCCCCCCCTACCCACACACACACACACACACACCATCCATGCCTGACACCCAATACCGGTATCTCCCAATATCTATCGGTATCTTCTCCACTAATAATGTAATGTGCCTCTTCTATTTGCTGAGAGACCACACAGTCTTATTTTAAGGTTACACTGAATGAATAATAAATAACCTGTGTGTGTGTGTGTGTGTGTGTGTGTGTGTGTGTGTGTGTGTGTGTGTGTGTGTGTGTGTGTGTGTGTGTGTGTGTGTGTGTGTGTGTGTGTGTGTGTGTGTGTGTGTGTGTGTGTGTGTGTGTGTTGTGTGTGTGCGTGTGCTGTGTGTTGTGTGTTGTGTGAGATGATCTCCGGGCTCGGTACAGAAGCAGTCACGACTTGTGTGAAAGAGAGGCAATCCAACATTAACCTTCGACTCTGGAAGCTGCGTTGTTTGCCTTTCTGTTTGTCTGTTTGTCGTTTGAGTCGTGATTCCCCCTTTCTCCCAACCAACCAAGAGTTGAGAGAGGAATGTGTGTGTGTGCGCTTACGCGCTTACGCGAGCGTGTGACTACAGAGAGAATGGTGTTTGTATGTACTGAACATGGGTCTGTTTCTTCTTGTACCTTTCTCTGTCTGTACACTGGTGGGGTTTTCAGGATCATATGTGATGCGTGGCATGGTGCGTGTGGTTCTCCTGTACAATCACATCACGGTGCCATGTTTGAAAGGTTTGCTTGTCTTTGCACAGTGTGTGTTTGTGTGTGTGTGTGTGTGTGTGTGTGTGTGTGTGTGTGTGTGTGTGTGTGTGTGTGTGTGTGTGTGTGTGTGTGTGTGTGTGTGTGTGTGTGTGTGTGTGTGTTGGGAATCCGCGGTGTGACATCCCTGCCGTCAGCCGCCTGCTTTCTGCAGCGGCAACAAGTCACGCCTTCCCTCCCCCTCCACTTCACAGCCGCACATCGGAGGATTTATAGAACCGTTTGTGTGTGTTTTTTTTGGAGGCTTCGCGATGCATCTCACGTCCCGGGATACACCCACAAACGAATGGTGTGTGTGTGTGTGCGTCAGAGAATAAGAGGGAGACGGAAAGAATGTGAACGACAGAATGAAATAGTAGGAGACTTACACAGATTGAGTAGGTAACTGCTGCCTTCTTGTGGTACTGCTGAAACATGACCGCTCAACAGCATCACCCATTCAGGGAGGCCTACAATTCCAAGCAAAGACCAGACCAACCCTCCTATATAAATCACATATGAACGTATTGATGCGTCTTTTACTTAACCAGACGAGTCCCATTTGAGATATACATCTTTTTCTCAATGGAGCCACTGGATACATCAAACATGTCTGTTTGAACAGCCACTGACAACAGCGAGGCATTTGTGTGGGCTGTCTGAGTCTAGCAAGCATGTTTCTTGGCTTGACTGAGTGTCTTGCATGTCTTGCTCGCAACCATCTCCCCTGAGTTATACCGCCTTTTTGCTGTTCGTTGTTACTTGTTTGCGTGCCAGACATTGAGCCTAGACAATCTGTTGATAAAAAAATATATATGTATATTTTTGTCCAACGGGGGGTAACTTTTTTCACGTAGGCTTTGTCTTGGAATGGGGTCGCTTTGCTGACATTCTAGGGGTAGAAGAAGAAGATTGCTTTATTGTCTATTGTCACAGGACAGAGATTTGTCAGCGGACACACACACACACACACACACACACACACACACACACACACACACACACACACACACACACACACACACACACACACACACACACACACACACACACACACACGTTGAAGCACAGGGTCAGATGCTGTTTAGGGGTTAAGTGCCTTGCTCAAAGGCACAACAGCAGGAGATAGCGATTACTAGGACAAGGAGCCAGCAACCCTCTGGTTGCAGGCCCGGTCCCAACAAGCTTGCTTCAGATTAGAGTATATGGTATCACCATACTGTGATATTTGATTTTCCATGGCAAAACAGAAAACACGAAGTAGACTTAGCTCTTTGCTACTTTAAGAACCTGCTTTATGACATAATGTGTGCTTTAGCTTGTAAAATAAGCAAATGTCACACTAAGTCAACATGAGGTGTTTTTTCCCCCATAACATTAGGACTATTTTCCTCAAGAAATGAAGTCCGTTTCCTTGCCAGCTGACTATCGTGACAACCCTACTTCAGATGGCTTTCCCAACCCGTATGGTCTGCCATGTAAATTGGGGCGGATTCTAATGGCACCACAGAGGACTGGCATAGACACACGTTTATTCACCTAATTGAGGTGTGTACTAACAGCACTGGCGCGTTAGAGGGGGAGTGTCAGAATGTAGAGATACTACTAGTTGTTGCAACCCTGGACAGGTTGAGAGGAGGGGACAATCAGCCAGGCTGAAGGAGGGCCCCGTTCCAATACGACCAAGGGCATCCTTCCATTCCTTCCTTCCTTCTTTCCCTGAGGAGTTTGCTGATGTTGATCGGTGAGAGCAATATTGTACAAACTATGAGACAAACTTTGTCAGATAAGGAATTGGTATTCTAGCGGGGGAGGGAACGATGCATTTCACCTCTCTCGCGCTCTCTCCTCCCCTACCCGCCTCTTTCTCTTCTCCCCCACCTTCTCTCTCTTCCGCCCTTCAAAAGTCTTCCCTATATGACATACAACCAGCTGTTCACACGTCTTTGAAATTCGCTGGAAACATCTGGCCTCTCACCAGCCGCGAGGAGATTAAATATAGAAAAGGCACTAGGAGGTCGGGAAATGCGTGTGAGTTTAACGAGATAACGGTTCCCCACACCGTAGCATGTTCTTCACCTCCCGAAATAGCACTGCTAAATAAAACCTATAAAGTGCGTCCTCTGTCTGTCTCGGGAACATGTCTCCATTTTAAATCGCAATGGTATCACCTGTAAATATAGTTTTAAGTACAGTACACAAATGATCTGCGCTGGTGGTTGTGGTATTTACCAGAAGATTCGTTTTGTGCCACCCGAATAGTGAAATCTCATAAAGGTTGTCGACAAACTCACGTACACCCAAATGAGTATACTGTTGAAGCAGCAAAGGGTACTATTGTGATGGAACTAGTGTGTGGTGGGTTGGTTCGTATAAGTCAAACGCAGTTGCCCCTAGACTGATCAGTAATTGTTAGGATTGGAGGAGAGCAAAGTGATCCTAGACCTGTGATTAATGGTTCTGGATTGAATTGGGGCAGGACAATGATCCCAGATCTGGGCATACTAATAGTAAAGGTTGCGATTGATCCTAGATGTGCCTAATGATTAAGGTTAAGATTGGGAGAGGGCAAGCTGATTCTAGATCTATACCCAGTGCTTACTGGCAATTTGTATCCAGACAGAGCAGGTTTAACCCTGAGGTATGGGTAAAGGAGAAGAATATCTGCTGCCAATGATGTAGGAGCTGAAGGACGAGGGCACGCCCGCCCGACTGCCTGTCTGCCTGACTGCAGTTTATCTGTGGGAACACAGGTGCCCCCCTGGGGTGCCTGCCATCCCCATGCCCTGCTGATGTCAGGGAAAAAAGAGATCTACATTGCCACTCCACATTGGCCCCAGGGCAAGTAGCACTGCAGGACTGGCACACTGTTAAAGGGCATGAGGTTGAAACACTGTAGGGATGGCACAGGGCAAGGGTACGAGCATAGAGGGTAGACTTGGCAAGTCTGAGTCTGAAATCTCACACTATTCCCTATAAAAAGTCCTGGTCAAAAGCATATAAGGAATAGGTTGGTGATTGCCCCTTCTCTAGAACCAATTGTACTCTGTCCATGTGAAAGCATAACAGTGGTTCTCTTTTGGGCGTGCTCTCACCATTCAATGCCCACGTTGGCGAGAAGCACAGCCAACGACGTTGATGAGAAACAGGCGTGTGTAGACTTGTGCGGAATAATGCAAGTGTGATAGAGTGCAATAGAGAGAGATGCAGAGTGCCGGGTGAATGAAAAAAAGACACATTTTTGTTTTTAATCTTGTCACCCGCCCGAGCAGTCAGTCATAAATAATACACTGAGCAGCACAGCACAGATGAACGTATAGTTTTATCACACACAGCAAAGCCTGTGCTGTCTTGGTTAAAACATGATATTGAACTGGCGTTCAATATGCGATCAAGAATGGGTTCTTATACCGGTCCTATACGACAAAATGGCAAAAATGGAGCACAGAATACAATCCTAACCAGGACCCAGACCTTTATACAGTTGAACAGGTAACAGTGTTGAAGTCTTTCCTCGATATTTTAATGTCCAGGGAAAGACCTTCAAAATAACACAAAAGGTCCTTTGGCATCAAAATTGTGAATAAGCCACTCCGGCGGGGGAGGGGAACACTGCAGTATTCCCCCTGCTCTTTTAAAGCCAGCTATATTCACCGACGCAAACTGTAGCACACAGTAATGGGGGGGGGGGGGGGGGGGGTTCCTGTTGCAAAGGCTTGGTAGGTTTATGAACAGGCACAGTACTGACGCTCTACTCTTTTTAAAACCATTTAAGCAGGTGCAAACTGTACTATACAGTTACAAGGCTGATTGGTTTATATGTCCACATACAGTAGATGGCTATGCTCCCTGTTCTGGCTGTGGCTCTTTTTAAAGGCAGCCGTAGGGGGTTCTGACGGATGGCCCATGTCAACAGGACACGGGACATATTTACACAGGGGCGGGGGCTCGGCGAAATGGATCTTAATGCTCCTCTTTGCTGAGCCATCTCTTTGAGAAATGAACGGCCGCAGCCTTAGCTGACCTTGCATCTTTTGACCGTCGCTCTCCCTCTCTCTCTCACTTCTGCTTTTTCCCTTTTCCCGCGGGGGCAACAATTTGCCGCACTTTACAAGCCAGGCTTTTAACCAATGGCTTCCTTGACTCACTTTGAGGTGTCTTTAATGCCAAAGCCATATGTTAGGTTTAGCCCCGGTGTCAGTCAAGGAAGTGTTTGCAAGGGGGGAGAGATGGATGGGCTGCTTTGGTTCTGTCGATACAGCAGTTTTGTGTGTGTGTGTGCGTGTGTGTGTGTATGTGTGTGTGTGTGTGTGTGTGTGTGTGTGTGTGTGTGTGTGTGTGTGTGTGTGTGTGTGTGTGTGTGTGTGTGTGTGTGTGTGTGTGTGTGTGTGTGTGTGTTATATATGTGTGTGTGTGTGTCGTATGTGTACTGAGTGCTGATGAGTTAAAAGCTGTGAACAACTTAGCAGCGGTGAAATGTGATTCAAAGGCTGTGTGTGTAGGACAGACCATGATAGTTGAATCTTGATATTTGCAATAGCTGGTGACTGTCATGAATCCGTGCATTATATGCAAGTGCAAAAAATGCATTTGAATCGGAACTGTTGAACTGGCAGCACATTTAAACAGATTGAACATTTATCTAATGTGCACTCATGAGGTCCGGACTGTCTATTCCAATTTCACAGCGGACTGACTGTCATAACAGGTCACCAGATATTGATACTGTAGGTCACTGTTGTAACTTGTAGTATGGGTGAGCTGAGCTTTGCTCCCAGGGTTACAGTTCCATATTGATTTGTTACACATAGTCTCCCCACAGTATTCATCTGAATCACTGAAATGTTGTGGGGAAATTAAGTCTTAGTTGTCTGACAACTTCACCAGCCAAGCATTTATAGTATTTTGGGCACACAAATGCTCCCTATAAAGTGACGTGAATTTACAAAATCAACCCCTTTTATACAACCCATTTGTTTAGATTTCCAACACAACTTACCGTAACAAATCTCAATGTGAAGAACGACATATCAAATTGTGGACTTTTTGTTTCTCTCCACAGGTGACCATAGGTAAGATGTACCTGGCCCAGAAGACTATCGTTGAGGGGTAGGGGTCAAAGAGGAACTTCTGATGGGCATTGGGGCAGTGATGGACTGCCTTAAAACGATAGGAAACGGTGTCTAAGAGACCATGGCAGACGGAGCACTGAACCTCAACCTAACTTCACTTTTCACACAGAAGCTTAATTTCCCGCAACCTTTGGATGGACATGGGGGAAAGCATTGTGGGAGGCAACTAGATTCAAAGTATAATACAGATCTACGAGGTGGGAATAGGGAAGAGGTGAGGGGTTGGTTGATTTCGGACTGGGCAACTGTCCTGTGTCGATTACATAACTATTGTTCTTGGTCACTATATACCCTCTCTTCACCATAGTATATTTCGCTTTTCACGTTTCTTTTGTGAGCCGTAACAGTGCAACAGACAGTGTACAGACAGCCTAGATTTCTTTGTTATATTTTTTGCCAGTCTTTTAATTGTGTATTGTATATATGATTTGTTGTCATGTAAGATGATGTATAAATGGATTGAAGATATGCATATCTGAATTGAATTACTGTCTCTCTATTCTTTAGTCGTGACTCAGTCAGTAGAGCATGGCACTTGCAACGCCAGGGGTCGTTGGTTCGATTCCTGCTGGGGCCACCCATACGTAACATGTATGCAGGCACGACTAAGTTGCTTTACATAAAAGCAACTGTTAAATGGCATATATTATTATTCTACCATAAGTGTTATAATGCATTAAATCTGCATCACAATGCATTATACCGGCAGAATAATAATATGCAATGGCCAATAATAATGGAAATGGGTGATATTGTCTATAATTGAAATTCAGGTTGGGTAAGAGGGTGAATGTATCCCACAAGGCCACCTGTTCTAAAAAAATAGCCCCTTTTGTTTGTTTTGGATGAGCAGTGACCTAGTAGAAGATTGAGGCGGGTGTAAAGATCATATTACTCAACAAATAAGAGTCCAAGTTGAAAGCTCCCCCAGAGGTCCTCTCTAAATATATTTTCTGCTTCTGATCAGCGTTTTAGGGTGATCAACAAAGACCGATTTGAAGTACATGAACATCAAGGGGAGGAGATCAGAGTTCAAATACTGTTTGAAATACTTTATACTTTATCCAATAGAACAGTCCCAAATGGCAAGCCTCGACCATCTAGTACTCCAGGCAGGCTAGCGTGAACACTCAAAAGTATTTGAACGATTTTAAATAGTATTTGAACCCAGGAGGCGTCACTGTAAGACAACTGGGACTGATGGCATTTGAATAATATGAAAGGATACTTGATAAGGACAGTTTATAATCATTTTCAATATGTCGTGTACTGTTGGGGGAAAAAAGAGGATTCTGCATTTGAAAATGTGGTCCATTTTATTGGTTGATATTCAATAGCCCAGTTGATGTCATGTACAGTGCATCAATCCCAAGATTAAAATGTCACCATATCATGTTACTGTTACATCAACATACATGCATGTACCATTTAAGATTGAGATTAACGTTGCATTTTTCACATTGTCTATAGTCTATTTTTACATTCAGTTCAGTAGCCACAAAGATTCTGAGACCGACTGAACAGTTACATGAACGAGTACATGTTCCATCAACATGGATGTTGTCCGGACGCCAGACCTTGGTTCTAAAACTATTCTAAACGATATCAAATAGTATTTGAACCCAGGTCTGTGTGGATCTTGCCCGGTGAGATCACTGCAGAGCCGAAGCCTAGAAACTAGCCATTCTCTGATGACAGAGTAAACAGCTCCACGTATATTTGCTGATTTGCCTCTTGAACTTTGGTCAGGGGACAGGTATGAGACAACAACCTGACAGCCACCATGTAGTATTTTATTAAAGGGTACATGACAGGCCAAACAAGGGAAGTAACATCACTGGCATCAGTCGTGTGCTGCTCACATACCCATCAACAGTATTACAAACGCCCTCTGAATGTTCTGATTGTAGAGAAGGCAGAGGAGGAGTTTTGATAAGGTGATATAGAGATCCTATACAATTGTATGGATGTCATAATGTCAACAGATATGTTTTACATTAAACAACTCTATTACAGAATATTGTAATGGGCCTATTGTATGACTTTATAGCTATGTAGATGTGTAATGTATGCTTTTCAATACACAGTTGTTGACAACTATTAGGACCCCCAAAAACATAACATGTAGAATAGATATAATGCAGTCATAGCTGTAATTGGGACAGAAATGCTGTTAACAACACTGGGAAACCAATGCGCTACAGAGCAGTAAATACGTTTTGTGCATCAACCTGCTGCATCAGACCATTTGATCAAGCTGTTCACTGAGTAGCCACGCACAGTAATATGACAGACAGATTGCTCGTTAATCATTCCTCTGTGCCCAGGGGAGTGTAAACAAGAAATCATATATTTCATGGCAGAGAACTCTTTGACAGATTTTGCTTCCCATGATTGGCATTATAACTTGGATAAATCACACATGTTCATACTCTGCACTATTCTGGGCCCTGAATCAAAGGCACTGTCTGAAATGGTACACTATTCCCTTTAAAGTAGACTACTTTTGACCAGCCATTCCCTTTAGTCAAAAGTTGTGCTATCTATAGGAAATAGGGTGCCACAAGTTTAGCAAAATCATGAAACGGAATAACACAACACAATTCCTATAAATGACTGAAGTGAATCTACATCTCAGCACAGTAGGATAACTCTCCTGATTCGATGACATGATAGGCAAATGTGATGTAGAACAGGTGAAGTCCTCTTGGATATGAGATGTACTGTGTATCATGTATCCTAAAATGCCTAATTTAAACTATTTTAGTAGGGTACCGTGTCTGTGTAGTCTCGGGTCTGTGTAGACCCCATTGGCAGTGTAGCTGAGAAATGTTCATCAGTCCATCCATGGGTCCTGATTTGTTAACTTCCTCGTTTCAGAAAATGAGATCTAACTGCAAATCAGTCCAACGACTACTATTGTAAATTCTTGTGTTATTAAATGTCATTCCAGAACAGAAGACACAATTGGACAGAGGCAAACTTGTCAACTCCATGTTTTACTTTAAAGAAGGACGGTACAGTCGGCGTATCATAACAATCATGATGAACTCATGAACACCTTGATAACAAAACGGTGGGCTCAGAGAGCAAGAAGAAAATACATTTACTTCACTGAAAAGTATATATCAATCCACGTGATGGAGAACAACTTCATAAGAGACCTGGTTGAGCGACACCATCTTTACACACGTGCGTAACGGCGGATTTCAGGTGGCATGGAATGCTGCGCTCTCGTAGGTCGGCATACCTGCACAGTGATACTTCAAGGTGTAGTTTTGTCCATGGTTGTTATCCCAAAACTCGCCCTGGTCATTCCTGGTGTACACGGCGAAGTGCACAGAGGAAGATGGGTCTCGGAACGGAGGTGTGTACATGGTAAATGTGTAGCGCTCACCAACAATATTCTCATCGAAAGCCATGGGTATCGCCTGCGCGTTCACGAAAGACAGCCACTCGTTGAATGTGTACCTCACACCAACTTCTCTCTTGCAACAGTTTTGAGTATTCGTCCGAATCTGCCCACGGATGTCAAACTGAGTGATGGTCACCTTCTCCAGATTGACGTGCCGCTGCAGTACCTTGGTTTCAAAATCATCAGACTCAACTGGCATCTTGAAAGTTGGGATGAGACGGTCCATGGTCAAGGTAGATTTAAAGTTTACGCACAGGTCCCCAATTGTATACTCTCGGTCCTGTGGTTGAGTGAGAAAGCTCTGCAATCTCGACAATACCTTGGAAGGGATTTTCGGGTCTTCTGTTGTGCTGAAGTGCTTCACGCTTGCTAAATCAAGCCCCATGGAGTCTGCGAACTTCACCCGTTTTCGGCCGTTATTGGCTATTTCTTCAAAAAGCATAGCCTGCTCCGGATATGCGGGCAAAGATTTCGCCCTTCGCCTGTCTTTCTTATACATGTCTGGTGGTTCGAGTAAGCAATCTTCCAAGTCTTCGTCACCGTTCTCCGTTGGCTCATCTTCACTCCCTGATAGCATGGTTCCCCCTGAATTCGGAGAACACTGCTTGGAATCACGCAGGAGGGCTGAATCGGACATATCGGCAATGCGTGCGTTATGGATATGCACCGGAACAGTTTCGGGAGTTTAGATTCTCGATGGAACTTTTCACTTAGTGTGATACGCCCACTTAAAAGCTCATCATACAACTAACTGCCTGTTGCTGTATTCAGCGTCATTGTAATACGTCATTGCAACGTAGGCCTAATTCAAGTTTACAAACAACAGCTCACCTGCCCAGCGCGCAGGAGCGAGTGCCAAAGAAGCACGTTATTAGGCTACAAAGTCATCGAATTATTCATAATAAACAAATGACTGTTTTATACCAACATCTAGGATACATATAGCTTGGTGAATAAATATACCTAAATTGGTGACACTCAAACCCTTTCAAATAACCTTGCATACCTTTTGTTAACACTTCATTTTAGGGGGTCCTTATTACAGTGTAAAAACATAATTAATTACACTAACAAGTATTGTAATTAACTATAATAATGCACAGTTACACTGTATTAACAACATGTAACTGGTAGTAATTGTAGTCTGCAATTACAATGATTGCTTATTACAGTGCTTGTTATAAATGTAAACATTTTATTTGATAGCATCCAGATGCACCATATTTCAGCCTGCACAAATCACGTGATAAGTGTAAATCAGTTGAAAACTGACCACCTCATTGACACAACTATGCAATAGGCCCAATGGCCCCATTGGCAAAAACGGGTTCATAACGAATCCCGGTTTCATGTGTACCAGGCAGATGGCAGACAGCTGTATGGCATTGTGTGGTAGTGCGGTTTGCTGATGTCAATGTTCTGAACAGAGTGCCCCATGGTGGCAGCGGGGTTATGGTATGGTCAGTCTTAAGCTACGGACAATGAACACAATTGCTTTTTATCGATGGCAATTTGAATGCACAGAGATACCATGACGAGATCCTGAGGCCCATTGTCATGCCATTAATCCGCCGCCATCACCTCATGTTTCAACATGATAATGCATGGCCCCATGTCGCAAGGATCTGTAAACAATGCCGGAGTTCTTCCATGGCTTGTATACTCACCAGACATATTGAGCATGTTTGTGATGCTCTGGATTGATGTGTACGACAGCGTTTTCCAGTTCCTGTATCCAGCAACTTTGCACAGCCATTGAAGAGGAGAGGGACCACATTCCACAGCCTGATCAACTCTATGCGAAGAAGGTGTGTCACGCTGCATGAGGCAAAAGTGTGGTCGCACCAGATACTGACTGGTTTTCTGATCCACGTCCCTTCCTTTTTTTTAAGGTATCTCTGACCAACAGGCATATTTGTATTCCCAGTCATGTGAAATCCATAGATTTGGGCATAATGAATTTATTTCAATTGACTGATTTCGTTATTTGAACTGTAGCTTAGTAAAATCTTTGAAATTGTTGCATGTTGCGTTTATATTTTTGTTCAGTGTAGCTACCTGAAGCTGGCAAATAGGCTATGGTCTCTACTCGCTAGCTAACGTTAGCTGGGCTATATGGTCTTATCTTCCCTGAACCTATTTCTCAGGGTATCCATACCCAAAGGGTATTACGTGAGACACTCAGCATGTTAACTAGCTAGCTGGCTACTTGTGTCAACACAAGCACTATTATTGCTAGATGGATAAAACAACAACTAGTTAGACCTAGCTAGCTATATGCCTAAACTATAGAAATCACAATGATGATAACTAGGGGTAATGTATAGTGTCTATGCTAAGTTGTCATACATTCTTCTTCTCTACCACAGATTCCCACAAGGTCTCAGAGTCCAGGAAGGGAAAATGCTTAGAAGAAACATTTGAAGACAGAGACAGAGTTGTCGATTTCCATTGTTACTTGTAATGATAAAAAGGGAAGAAAAAGACAATCCCATTTAGCCAGCTATCTAGGCTACTCACCATGCTATAGGCTACAGATTTGAGTCATCACTAGAATAGTTATTTGTATGTTATTGAGTTGGCCTATATACAGTGCATTCGGAAAGCCTCCTTCACTCATGCTGCCAAACATACCCTCGTAAAACTGACTATCCTGCCGATCATTGACAATGTCATTTACAAAATAGCCCCCAACACTCTACTCAGCAAATTGGATGCAGTCTATCACAGTGCCATCCGTTTTGTCACCAAAGCACCATATACTACCCACCATTGCAACCTGTATGCTCTTGTTGGTTGGTCCTCGCTACATATTCGTCGCCAAACCCACTGGCTCCAGGTCATTTATAAGTCTTTGCTAGGTAAAACTCCTTATCTCAGCTCAATGGTCACCATAGCAACACCCACCCGTAGCACGCGCTCCAGCAGGTATATTTCACTGGTCATCCCCAAAGCCAACACCCCCTTTGTCCACCTTTCCTTCCAGTTCTCTGCTGCCAATGACTGAAACGAATTGCAAAAATCACTGAAGTTGGAGACTTACAGTGGGCTCCAAAATTACTGGCACCCCTGACTGGCAATGCACAAACAATGCTTAAACAAATAAAAACAATATAATTATAGAGATAAACTCAAAATACCAACATGTGAGAAATACTGTACTTTATTAATGTTTCAATGGAACTAACCAAAATAATTGATTGATTTAATTAAAAATCAATGTCCTCCAAATCAAGGTTTCACAATTAATGGCACCCTTAAAGATTATTACCACAAATTAAATTCCACTTATTTAAGTTTATCTAAGTCTTAAGAAACTATATTGAGCCATTACATCACTTCCTGTTTCACTAGGGTATAAAAATGAGCTAACACACATGCAATATCCCGCTGTCATCCAACACCATGAAGAAAACAAAAGAACTGGCAGTTCAAAAGAGACAGATGGTCGTAGACCTTCATAAATCTGGTAATGGCTACAAGAAGATCCACAAACAATTGAATATACCACTGAGCACTGTCAGGGCAATTATTTAAAAAATCTGAAGATATGGAACAGTTGAAAACCTCACGGATAGAGGACGCAAATGCATTTTTCCCCCCAGGATAGGAAGGAGGATGGTGAGAGAAGCAACAAAATCCCCAAGAATCACTGTGAAAGAATTGCAGGCCTTGGTGGCGTCTTGGGGTCACCAGGTTTCAAAAAGCACCATCAGACGCCACCTCCACAACCACAGGCTCTTTGGAAGGGTTGCCAGAAGAAAGACCTTTCTGACCCCAAGACACAGACGCAAGCGCTTGGAGTTTGCCAAATGTCATTTAAATTATGACTGGAAGAAGGTGCTCTGGTCAGATGAGACCAAAATTGAACGTTTTGGTTAGATACAGCATCGGCATGTTTGACGTCGAAACAGAGATGCATACAAGGAGATGAATCTCATACCCACGGTGACATATGGGGGGGGGGGGGGGGGTCAGTGATGTTTTGGGGCTGTTTTAATTCCAGAGGTCCAGGGGCACTGTTTAATTGATGGCATAATGAATTCCACAAAGTATCAGGCAATTTTGGCTGACAATCTGGTTGCCTCTGCCAGAAGGCTGGGACTTGGCCGTAGGTGGACTTTCCAACAAGACAATGACCCGAAACATACCTCAAGAGCCACACAGAAATGGTTCTGTGACAACAAAATCAATGTTCTGCCATGGCCATCTCAGTTGCCGGACCTCAATCCAATCGAAAACTTGTGGGCTGAGTGGAAGAGGGCAGTTGATAAGTGCAAACCCAAGAATGTGAAGGATCTTGAAAGGATCTGCATAGAGGAATGTTCCAAAATCCCTCCAAATGTGTTCCTTAACCTTGTCAAACATTACAGGAAAAGACTCCATGCTGTTATCCTTGCCAGAGGTGGTTGCACTAAGTACTAAATGAAGAGTGCCAATAATTATGAAACCTTGATTTTGGTTAAATTTATTTTGTATTAAATAATTGTATGATTTTGGTTGGTTCCATTGAAACATTAATAAAGTACAGTATTTCTCACATGTTGGTATTTTGAGTTTATCTCTATAATTATGTTGTTTATATTTTTTTAAGTATTGCTTGTGCATTGCCAGTCAGGGGTGCCAGTAATTTTGGAGCTCACTGTATATCTCCCTCACTAACTTCAAGCATCGGCTGTCAAAGAAGCATACCGATCGCTGCAGCTGTACACAGCCCATCTGTAAATAGCCCATCCAACCAACTACCTACCTCATCCCCATATTTAAAATTTTAAAAAACATTTTTCCTGCTCTTTTGCACACCAGTATTTATACCCGTATTTATACGTACACATCCTCATCTGCACATCTATCACTCCAGTGTTATTGCTAAATTGTAATTACTTTGTCACTATGGCCTATTTATTGCCTTATGTAACGGCTGTTCTCCTCCTCTTCGTCCGAAGAGGAGGAGTAGAGATCAGACCAACATGCAGCGGGTTTAGAAAACATAATGAATTTATTAAACGACGAAGACGAACACGAAACAACACTTGGAATAATTACAAAATAACAAAACGAACGAAGACAGACCTAAACTAGAGAACTTACAAATAACACGAAGAACGTACGAACAGGTATAGACTACAAACCAAAACGCTACAGTCCCGTGTGGTACGAACATACATACAGACACGGAAGACAACCACCCACAAACAAACAGTGTGAACACCCTACCTTTATATGGTTCCCAATCAGAGAAACGTCAAACACCTGTCTCTGATTGAGAACCATATAAGGCTAATTACCAACGACCTAAACATAGAAACACAAAACATAGAATGCCCACCCCAACTCACGCCCTGACCAACTAAACACATACAAAAATAACAGACAACAGGTCAGGAACGTGACAGAACCCCCCCCCCTCAAGGTGCGAACTCCGGGCGCACCCCTAAAACTCAAGGGGAGGGTCTGGGTGGGCATCTGTCCGCGGTGGCGGCTCCGGCGCAGGACGAGGACACCACTCCACCATTGTCTTTGTCCCCCTCCTTAGCGTCCTCCGAGTGGCGATCCTCGCCCCCAACCCTGGTCTAGGAACCTTCACACCGGTCCCCCCTAGATAACTCAGGACATAGAGGTAGCTCAGGACAGAGAGGTAGCTCAGGACAGAGAGGTAGCTCAGGACAGAGAGGTAGCTCAGGACAGAGGGGCAGCTCCGGACTACTGGCAGCTCCGGGCTGGGTGGCAGCTCCGGGCTGGGTGGCAGCTCCGGACTGGGTGGCAGCTCCGGACTGGGTGGCAGCTCCGGACTGGGTGGCAGCTCATGACTGTAGGGCAGCTCATGACTGTAGGGCAGCTCATGACTGTAGGGCAGCTCATGACTGGAAGGCAGCTCATGACTGGAAGGCAGCTCATGACTGGAAGGCAGCTCATGACTGGAAAGCAGCTCATGACTGGAGGGCAGCTCATGACTGGAGGGCAGCTCATGACTGGAGGGCAGCTCATGACTGGAGGGCAGCTCATGACTGGAGGGCAGCTCATGACTGTCTAGCGACTCTGGCGGATCCTGGCTGGCGGGCTCTGGCGGATCCTGGCTGGCGGGCTCTGGCGGATCCTGGCCGGCGGGTTCTGGCGGATCCTGGCCGGCGGGCTCTGGCGGATCCTGGCCGGCGGGCTCTGGCGGATCCTGGCCGGCGGGCTCTGGCGGATCCTGGCCGGCGGGCTCTGGCGGATCCTGGCCGGCGGGCTCTGGCGGATCCTGACCGGCGGGCTCTGGCGGATCCTGGCCGGCGGGCTCTTGCTGCTCATGGCTGGCTGACGGATCTTGCTGCTCATGGCTGGCTGACGGGTCTGGCTGCTCATGGCTGGCTGACGGATCTGGCTGCTCATGGCTGGCTGACGGATCTGGCTGCTCATGGCTGGCTGACGGATCTGGCTGCTCATGGCTGGCTGACGGATCTGGCTGCTCATGGCTGGCTGACGGATCTGGCTGCTCATGGCTGGCTGGCGGATCTGGCTGCTCATGGCTGGCTGACGGATCTGGCTGCTCATGGCTGGCTGACGGATCTGGCTGCTCATGGCTGGCTGACGGATCTGGCTGCTCATGGCTGGCTGACGGATCTGGCTGCTCATGGCTGGCTGACGGATCTGGCTGCTCATGGCTGGCTGACGGATCTGGCTGCTCATGGCTGGCTGACTGATCTGGCTGATCCTGTCTGGCGGAAGGCTCTGGCTGATCCTGTCTGGCGGAAGGCTCTGGCTGATCCTGTCTGACGGAAGGCTCTGGCTGATCCTGTCTGGCGGAAGGCTCTGGCTGATCCTGTCTGGCGGAAGGCTCTAGCGGCTCCTGTCTGGCGGAAGGCTCTAGCGGCTCCTGTCTGGCGGAAGGCTCTGAAGGCTCATGGCAGACGGGCGGCTTTGAAGGCTCAGTACAGACGGGCAGTTCATGCGGCGCTTTGCAGACAGACAGGTCAGACGGCATTGGGCAGACGGGCAGTTCAGGCACCGTTGGGCAGACGGGCAGTTCAGGCGCCGTTGGGCAGACGGGCAGTTCAAGCGCCGTTGGACAGACGGGCAGTTCAGGCGCCGTTGGGCAGACGGCAGACTCTGGCCGGCTGAGACGCACTGTAGGCCTGGTGCGTGGTGCCGGAACTGGAGGCACCGGGCTAAGGACACGCACCTTCAGGCTAGTGCGGGGAACAACAGGGCACACTGGACTCTCAAGGCGTACTATAGGCCTGGTGCCTGATACCGGCACTGATGGTACCGGGCTGAGGGCACGCACATCATGGCGAGTACGGGGAGAAGGAACAGTGCGTACAGGGCTCTGGAGACGCACATGAGGCTTGGTGCGTGGTGCCAGCACTGGTGGTACTAGGCTGGAGACACGCACCACAGGGAGAGTGCATGGAGGAGAACCAGGGCTCTGAAGACGCACAGGAGGCTTGGTGCGTGGTGCCAGCACTGGTGGTATTGGGCTGGGAACACGTATCTCAGGGCTAGTGCGGGGAGCAGTAACAGGACGCACAGGACTCTGGAGACGCACAGGAGGCTTGGTGCGTGGTGTAGGCACTGTCTTAACCAGACGGCTAGCACGCACCTCAGGACGAGTATGGAGAGCTGTTCCCAGTGACATTAACTCACCAATACGTTCATTCGGACGGATGCCGTGCCTCATGCACCAAACCAGTACATCTCTCATATCTTTCTCCTTCAATTTCTCCATTAACCCCTTTACTGTCTCTGCGTCACTCACCTCCAAATCCGCCCTCACCGGCTCCTTATGTAAAGCAGGAGGAGTTGGCTCAAGTCCCCTGACTGACCCAACTATATTCCCCGAGAGCCCCCCCCCAAGAAATTTTTGGGTTTGACTTGCGGGCTTCCAGCCTTGTTTCCGTGCTGCATCCTCATATCGCCGCCTCTCCGCTTTCGCTGCCTCCAGCTCCGCTTTGGAGCGGCGACACTCCTCTGGTTCTGCCCAGGGTCCTTCTCCGTCTAGGATTTCCTCCCATGTCCATTCCTCCTTGTACACCTGCTGCTGTCCGTTAACCCGCTGCTTGATCCTTCGTTGGTGGGTGGTTCTGTAACGGCTGTTCTCCTCCTCTTCGTCCGAAGAGGAGGAGTAGAGATCAGACCAACATGCAGCGGGTTTAGAAAACATAATGAATTTATTAAACGACGAAGACGAACACGAAACAACACTTGGAATAATTACAAAATAACAAAACGAACGAAGACAGGCCTGAACTAGAGAACTTACAAATAACACGAAGAACGTACGAACAGGTATAGACTACAAACCAAAACTCTACAGTCCCGTGTGGTACAAACATACATACAGACACGGAAGACAACCACCCACAAACAAACAGTGTGAACACCCTACCTTTATATGGTTCCCAATCAGAGAAACGTCAAACACCTGTCTCTGATTGAGAACCATATAAGGCTAATTACCAACGACCTAAACATAGAAACACAAAACATAGAATGCCCACCCCAACTCACGCCCTGACCAACTAAACACATACAAAAATTACAGACAACAGGTCAGGAACGTGACACCTTACCTCCTTACTTCATTTGCACACACTGTATACAGATTCTCTATTGTGTTATTGACTGTATGTTTGTTTATCCCATGTGTAACTCTGTGTTGTTGTTTTTGTCGCACTGCTTTGCTTTATCTTGGTCAGGTCGCAGTTGTAAATGAGAACTTGTTCTCAACTGGCCTACCTGGTTAAATAAAGGTGATTTTTTTTTAAGTATTCAGACCCTTTGACTTTTTCCACTTTGTTATGTTACAGCCTTATTCTAAAACGGATTAAATAGATTTTTCTACACATCAATCTACACACAATACTCCATAATGACAAAGCAAAAATAGTTTTTTATACATTTTGCAAATGTATAAAAATATTCAACTGAAATATGACATTTACATAAATATTCAGACCCTTTACTCAGAACTTTGTTGAAGCACCTTTGGCAGCGATTACAGTCTCGAGTATTCTTGGGTATGATGCTACAAGCTTGGCACGCCTGTATTTGGGAAGTTTCTCCCATTCTCTCTGCAGATCCTCTCAAGCTCTGTCAGGTTAGATGGGGAGCGTCGCTGCACAGCTATTTTCAGGTCTCTCCAGAGATCGGGTTCAAGTCCGGGCTCTGGCTGGGCCACTCAAGGACATTCAGAGACTTGTCCCGAAGCCACTCCTGCGTTGTCTTGGCTGTGTGCTTAGGATCGTTGTCCGGTTGAAAGGTGAACCTTCGCCCCCCAGTCTGAGGTTCTGAGCATTGTGGAGCAGGTTTTCATCAAGGATCTCTCTGTACTTTGCTCCGTTCATTTTTCCCTCTATTCTGACTAGTCTCCCAGTCTCTGCCGCTGTAAAATATCTCCACAGCCTGATACTGCCTCCACCATGCTTCACTGTATGGATGGTACCAGCTTTCCTCCAGATGTGACGCTTGGCATTTAGGCCAAAGAGATCCATCTTGGTTTCATCAGACCAGAGAATCTTGTTTCTCATGGTCTGAGAGTCTTTAAGTGCCTTTTGGCAAACTGCACGCGGGCTGTTATGTGCTTTTTACTAAGGAGTGGCTTCCGTCTGGCCACTCTACCATAAAGGCCTGATTGGTGGAGTGCTGCAGAGATGGTTGTCCTTCTGGAAGATTCTCCCATCTCCACAGAGGAACTCTGGAGCCATGTCAGAGTGACCATGGGGTTCTTGGTCACCTCCCTGACCAAGGCCCTTCTCCCCCAATTGCTCAGTTTGGCTGGGCGCCAGCTCTAGGAATAGTCTTGGTGGTTCCAAACTTCTTCCATTTAAGAATGATGGAAACCACTGTGTTCTTGGGGACCTTCAATACTGCAGAAATGTTTTGGTACCCTTCCCCAGATCTGTGCCTCGACACAATCCTGTCTCGGAGCTCTACGGACAATTCCTTTCACCTCATGACTTGGTTTTTGCACTGACATGTACTGTCAAATGTGGGACCTTATATAGACAGGTGTGTGCCTTTCCAAATCATGTCCAATCAATTAAATTTACCACAGGTGTACTCCAATCAAGTTGTAGAAACATCTCAAGGATGATCAATGCAAACAGGATGCACCTGAGCTCAATTTCGAGTCTCATAGCAAAGGGTCTGAATATTTATGTGAATAAGGTATTGCTGTTTTTATTTTGAATAAATTAGCAACAATGTCTAAAAACCTGTTTTCGCTTCGTCATAATGGGTTATTTTGTGTAGATTGATGAGGAAAAACAATTATTTAACCCATTTTAGAACGCTGTAATGTAACAAAGTGTGGAAAAAGTCAAGGGGTCTGAATAGTTTTCAAATGCACTGCATCTTTGTTTAATCTAATTAATCAAATTATGAATCTAACAATAAAAATCATTATTTTGTACGAAATGTAAGGTCTGTTTACATGTTACAATAAAATTTACTTTTGTAGGTGTTTTCACTTGGTAATGAGTAATAAGTAATTATATATATATATTGCTCATAGGTAACTATAAAGTTACACTTCACTTTAAATAGCTAAATCCTGTGTAAGAACTAGCGACAACCTTGTACTTATGCAGATATTACAGATATGTACTCTGTGGTGTATTAGTGTGTTTTTTTCTCACTTGGATGGCGCTTTCAGAAGCTGACGATGAGATTGTCAGAATGGGTAAAGTACTTTGTAGGTACACAATAATCACAAGTAAGTACAGTAGGCTCCTCAGAAAAGATCCATCCTCCACAGTGAATTTATTAAAAATTAAAATAGTGAAACATCTAAAAAGTTATCCTTTTGAGATAAAAGTAGATTAAATATTGGCAACACTCATGTCACCAAATAATTGATTAAAACACACTGTTTTGCAATGAAGGTCTACAGTAGTCTCAGCAGCACTCTGTAGAGTAGCACCATGGTGTAGCCGAAGGACAGCTACTTTCTCCTCTGGGTACATTGACTTCAATACAAACCTAGGAGGCTCATGGTTCTCACCCACTTCCATAGACTTACACAGTAATTGTGACAACTTCCGGAGGACGTCCTCCAACCTATCAGAGTTTTTGCAGTATGAACTGACATGTCGTCCAACCAATCAAAAGATCAGATAATAAAGCTACAGCTAGCTAGCACTGCAGTGCATACAATGTGGTGAGTAGTTGACTCAAAGAGAGAAAGACAGGGCTTCCGGTGACGCAACTTAGGAAATGGCTGCCTAGTTTTTCGTACTGCACATCGGTTGGGAATTTCCCCCCCAAATTCAAGTATTTACTCCGAGCATTATAATAACTTACGCAAAATGGAAAAGGGGAAAACAGGAAAAGGTCGTGGAGCTACAACAACAGCCCGTAACAAGACAGCAGAAGATATAATCGTCGAAGAACCCGAAATGGCTAATGCTAGCGCAAATAAGATAGCAGCAGCAAAAGAACCCTCATTTCGTGAGGTGATGAAGGAGGAATTGTGCGAGGCGCTCACAGGCTTACGAGAGGAACTTCGAGAAGATGTAAGAAAAGAACTAAATGAGTTCAAGAAGGACATTAACCAGAAACTGGAAGAAAACAAATTAGAACTTCACAGCATATCTACAAGAATGGGGGACGCAGAACAGCGCATTGGGGAAACGGACACATGGAACTTCGCAGTCAAGGAAATACTTGAACAGTCACTGAAAAGCCAACATGCACTACAGGCAAAAGTGACAGAACTCGAAGGTTTCTCACGTTGAAACAACATTAGACTTTATAATGTAGTAGAGGGCGCAGAAAAAGACTCTATGCCCAACTTCGTGGAGGGTCTATTCAAGGACATACTTGACGACGACACTGACCTGGGAATCGAGAGAGCACGCCGAGCTCTGGCCTCAAAACCCCCCAGCGGCGCCCCACCAAGATCCATAGTAATACGGTTCCTAAAATTCTCAGTCAAAGAGAAAGTTTTACATGCTACCTGGAAAAAACCTGTTAACTTCCAAGGCCAACGAGTGTTCTTTGATCATGACTACGCGGGAGAGATACTGAAAAGAAGGAAAGAATACACCCCCATTAAGAAAGCACTTAAAGAGAAGGGTATTCGCTTCCAAACACCATACCCGGCAAAAATGCGGGTATTTCTGAAAAATGGCCCGGTTACATACGAGCATGCAGACGAGGCGGCTGAGGACCTGAAGTCAAGGGGCTTCCCAGTGGAGTATACCGCCAGGAGAAAGGCGACATCACCAGCGGAAAGACTCGAGCAGGCTCTCCCATGGATCGTTGTCAACAAGCAAGGTCATGGAGAAAGAGGGAAACCATCTCGGCGAGAGGACGTTCACATCCGAGAGAGACTCAGGCATTTCCAACGGGAAGATGAAAGACACTGAATCGGATTCAACAGAATTAATAGTTACCGCAGCTGTTAAGACTTTGGGTTGTTACGGTTGACATTGCAATAGATAAAATATCTCCCCTATTTTCCCCCAATGCTGAACAAGGGTGAGTACCCAAAAGCATGTGTTCTTTATGAACACATTAAGTAGCGTCACGTTAATAACATATATATTAGCTAAGGATTAATGACACATTGACAACGGGGCGACAGAAGGGCATATCAAGGGGAGGATTCATGATATGCACGCATGACCGATATAGTTTTCACTTGTAATTAACCGATGTGTATAAGCGACGAAATAGGCGCCCTTATTATTTTCGCTTCCACCAGGTCTTGTTTATGACTACGTCACGCATTTTCATATCTGAGCGAGGGGCCCATCCTGCGGACAGGCTCATCCCCTCAAACCCCAGAGGCAAGAGACAGTCTTCTGACATGGGAGTCCAAATACCAAAGTACTTTCCCACTTTGGTTTACTTTATTATCGTTCTTGAATTTTCGTTCATTTTAAAGGTTCATGATAAGCAGGCAGATATGGTGCACAGTTTTTTAATTTTTTATATCGATGCATCATCGGGAATTTAAGGTCATAAGTCTCAATGTAAACGGACTGGGGAGTGCCATCAAGAGAAGTAAGGGAGAGAGTTGACATACTACTCTGGCAGGAAACTCACTTATCCACACCTGAACACGAGAAACTCAAGAAAATGGGATATAGGAACACTTTTTTTTCTTCTTACAAAATGGGTAGAAGGGGAGTTGCAATCTTGATCCCAAATTCAGTTAATTTTGATTTTATGTCAGAAATAAAAGACAAGGAGGGTAGATTTATACTTGTTAAATGTAAACTGGATAACAAGGAAGTTACATTATTTAATGTATACGCACCCCCAGGGAGTGACATGGTCTTCTATAGGAAGGTGTTTGATTTAATTGCCACAGAAACCACTGGCACTCTTATCTGTGGAGGGGATTTTAACACAATTCTAAACTCAAAATTGGACAGCACAAATCAAAATAGGAAAATGAGCCTAGTTGCCAAAAAGATCAATAGGATACTGCAGGATCTAGGACTGCTCGATGTATGGCGTGACACCCACAAGACCGATAAGGAATATACTTTTTACTCAGCCCGCCACACTGAATACTCCAGGTTAGACTACTTTTTTATGTATAGTGCAGATAGACACAGGCTTAAGGATTGTAGGATCGGGCAGAGCGACTTATCAGATCATAATGGAGTTTACCTCACTCTACACCTTGATAGCAAACCAAGAAATACTACGTGGAGACTTAATACAAGCATGCTGAATGATCCAGCATTCAAGGAATCAATAAAGACAGAATTGAACATCTATCTGGAGAATAATGATAATGGGGAAGTATCTCCTGCTATACTGTGGGATGCAGCTAAGGCGGTTATTAGAGGAAAAATCATAGCCACATCGTCTCTCAAGAAAAAGATTAAAGCACAGAAACTGCTGAAATTACAGGAAACCCTAAGAAACTCCTGAAACAACGATATTATGAAGCAGGCTCAAAGGCAACCAAATTACTAGCATGGAGACTCAGGAAACAACAAGCACAGAATACCATTTTTAAAATAAAAGACCCCAAAACAAAAAAGATCACATGCAAATTAGATGAAATACAGAATGCATTTGAATCATATTACACAAATCTGTACAAGCAACCAGAGAAGGCAGATGCACAGACAATAGAGCACTTATTGAACTCACTTGATCTCCCCTCAATTGGGACAGAGCAAAATGATAGACTAACTTTAGAAATATCCACCGAAGAAATTAATAAAGCAAAATCTCAACAAAAAGTCAACAAGTCTCCAGGCACTGATGGCTTCCCTTCAGAATGGTTCAAGACCTTCAGAGAACAACTAACACCTCTACTTAAGGCCTGTTTTAACTGGACTCTGAGGGAGGGTGGTCTCCCACCGTCATGGAGAGAGGCCATGTAACGGCTGTCGAAGTCGTTCTCCTCCTCAGATGAGGAGGAGCATGGATCGGACCAAAACGCAGAGTGGAAAGTGGTCATATTTTAATGAACATAAACTGAACACTTACACATACAAAAAACAACAAACGTGACAAAACCGAAAACAGTCCCGTGTGGTACGAACACTGACACGAGAACAAACACCCACAAAACACACGTGAAACCCAGGCTGCCTAAGTATGATTCTCAATCAGGGACAACGATTGACAGCTGTCTCTGATTGAGAATCATACCCGGCCAAACACGAACATCCCAACATAGAAAATAACACATCGACAACCCACCCCAACTCACGCCCTGACCAACTAAATAAATACAAGAAAAAGGAAAAACAGGTCAGGAACGTGACATAACCCCCCCCTTAAGGTGCGAACTCCGGGCGCACCAGCATAAAGTCTAGGGGAGGGTCTGGGTGGGCGTCTGTCCACGGTGGCGGCTCTGGCGCTGGTCGTGGTCCCCACCCCACCATAGTCAAACCCCGCTTCCTTGGCCTCCTCCCAATGGCCACCCTCCAAATTAACCCCACTGGATTAAGGGGCAGCACCGGACTAAGGGGCAGCACCAGACTAAGGGGCAGCACCGGACTGAGGGGCAGCACCGGACTGAGGGGCAGCACCGGACTGAGGGGCAGCACCGGACTGAGGGGCAACACCGGAATGAGGGGCAACACCGGAATGAGGGGCGGATCCTGGCTGGCTGGCGGATCCGGGCTGGCTGGCTCTGGCGGATCCGGGCTGGCTGGCTCTGGCGGATCCGGGCTGGCTGGCTCTGGCGGATCCTGGCTGGCTGGCTCTGGCGGATCCTGGCTGGCTGGCTCTGGCGGATCCTGGCTGGCTGGCTCTGGCGGATCCTGGCTGGCTGGCTCTGACGGATCCTGGCTGGCTGGCTCTGACGGATCCTGGCTGGCTGGCGGCTCTTGCTGCTCATGGCTGGCTGGCGGCTCTTGCTGCTCATGGCTGGCTGGCGGCTCTTGCTGCTCATGGCTGGCTGGCGGCTCTTGCTGCTCATGGCTGGCTGGCGGCTCTTGCTGCTCATGGCTGGCTGGCGGCTCTTGCTGCTCATGGCTGGCTGGCGGCTCTTGCTGCTCATGGCTGGCTGGCGGCTCTTGCTGCTCATGGCTGGCTGGCGGCTCTTGCTGCTCATGGCTGGCTGGCGGCTCTTGCTGCTCATGGCTGGCTGGCGGCTCTGGCTGCTCATGGCTGACTGTCGGCTCTGGCTGCTCATGGCTGGACGGCTCTGGCTGGACGGCTCTGGCTGGTCCTGGCTGGACGGCTCTGGCTGATCCTGTCTGGCGGAAGGCTCTGGCTGATCCTGTCTGGCGGAAGGCTCTGGCTGATCCTGTCTGGCGGAAGGCTCTAGTGGCTCCTGTCTGGCGGACGGCTCTAGCGGCTCCTGTCTGGCGGACGGCTCTAGCGGCTCCTGTCTGGCGGACGGCTCTGAAGGCTCAGGACAGACGGGCGGCTTTGAAGCCTCAGTACAGACGGGCGGCTTTGACGGCTCGGGACAGACGGACAGCTCTGACGACTCGGGACAGACGGACAGCTCTGACGGTGCTGTGCAGGCAGGCAGTTCAGACAGCGCTGGGCAGGCAGGCAGCTCAGACAGCGCTGGGCAGGCAGACAGTTCAGACAGCGCTGGGCAGGCAGACAGTTCAGGCGCCGCTGGGCAGACGGCAGACTCTGGCCGGCTGAGACGCACTGTAGACCTGGTGCGTGGTGTAGGCACTGGCTGCGCTGGAGAGGAGGAAGGCTCTGACAGCGCTGGACAGGTGGGAGCAGCTGGAGAGAGAACCCGGAGAGACAGCCTGGTGCGGGGGGCTGCCACCGGTGGACTGGTACGTGGAGGTGGCACCGGGTATACCGGACCGTGAAGGAGGACACATCGACAACCCACCCCAACTCACGCCCTGACCAACTAAATAAATACAAGAAAAAGGAAAAACAGGTCAGGAACGTGACATAACCCCCCCCTTAAGGTGCGAACTCCGGGCGCACCAGCATAAAGTCTAGGGGAGGGTCTGGGTGGGCGTCTGTCCACGGTGGCGGCTCTGGCGCTGGTCGTGGTCCCCACCCCACCATAGTCAAACCCCGCTTCCTTGGCCTCCTCCCAATGGCCACCCTCCAAATTAACCCCACTGGATTAAGGGGCAGCACCGGACTAAGGGGCAGCACCAGACTAAGGGGCAGCACCGGACTGAGGGGCAGCACCGGACTGAGGGGCAGCACCGGACTGAGGGGCAGCACCGGACTGAGGGGCAACACCGGAATGAGGGGCAACACCGGAATGAGGGGCGGATCCTGGCTGGCTGGCGGATCCGGGCTGGCTGGCTCTGGCGGATCCGGGCTGGCTGGCTCTGGCGGATCCGGGCTGGCTGGCTCTGGCGGATCCTGGCTGGCTGGCTCTGGCGGATCCTGGCTGGCTGGCTCTGGCGGATCCTGGCTGGCTGGCTCTGGCGGATCCTGGCTGGCTGGCTCTGACGGATCCTGGCTGGCTGGCTCTGACGGATCCTGGCTGGCTGGCGGCTCTGGCTGCTCATGGCTGGCTGGCGGCTCTTGCTGCTCATGGCTGGCTGGCGGCTCTTGCTGCTCATGGCTGGCTGGCGGCTCTTGCTGCTCATGGCTGGCTGGCGGCTCTTGCTGCTCATGGCTGGCTGGCGGCTCTTGCTGCTCATGGCTGGCTGGCGGCTCTTGCTGCTCATGGCTGGCTGGCGGCTCTTGCTGCTCATGGCTGGCTGGCGGCTCTTGCTGCTCATGGCTGGCTGGCGGCTCTTGCTGCTCATGGCTGGCTGGCGGCTCTGGCTGCTCATGGCTGACTGTCGGCTCTGGCTGCTCATGGCTGGACGGCTCTGGCTGGACGGCTCTGGCTGGTCCTGGCTGGACGGCTCTGGCTGATCCTGTCTGGCGGAAGGCTCTGGCTGATCCTGTCTGGCGGAAGGCTCTGGCTGATCCTGTCTGGCGGAAGGCTCTAGTGGCTCCTGTCTGGCGGACGGCTCTAGCGGCTCCTGTCTGGCGGACGGCTCTAGCGGCTCCTGTCTGGCGGACGGCTCTGAAGGCTCAGGACAGACGGGCGGCTTTGAAGCCTCAGTACAGACGGGCGGCTTTGACGGCTCGGGACAGACGGACAGCTCTGACGACTCGGGACAGACGGACAGCTCTGACGGTGCTGTGCAGGCAGGCAGTTCAGACAGCGCTGGGCAGGCAGGCAGCTCAGACAGCGCTGGGCAGGCAGACAGTTCAGACAGCGCTGGGCAGGCAGACAGTTCAGGCGCCGCTGGGCAGACGGCAGACTCTGGCCGGCTGAGACGCACTGTAGACCTGGTGCGTGGTGTAGGCACTGGCTGCGCTGGAGAGGAGGAAGGCTCTGACAGCGCTGGACAGGTGGGAGCAGCTGGAGAGAGAACCCGGAGAGACAGCCTGGTGCGGGGGGCTGCCACCGGTGGACTGGTACGTGGAGGTGGCACCGGGTATACCGGACCGTGAAGGAGGACACGCGCTCTTGAGCACCGAGCCTGCCCAACCTTACCAGGTTGAATGGTCCCCGTAGCCCTGCCAGTGCGGCGAGGTGGAATAGCCCGCACTGGGCTATGCTGGCGAACCGGGGACACCATTCGTAAGGCTGGTGCCATGTATGCCGGCCCGAGGAGATGCACTGGAGGCCAGATGCGTTGGGCCGGCTTCATGACATCCGGCTCGATGCCCAACCTAGCCCTACCAGTGCGGCGAGGTGGAATAGCCCGCACTGGACTAAGCACGCGTACTGGGGACACCGTGCGCTTCACCGCATAACACGGTGTCTGACCAGTACGACGCCCTCTCACTCCACGGTAAGCACGGGGAGTTGGCTCAGGTAACCTACCCGGCTTTGCCACACTCCGCGTGTGCCCCCCCCCCAAGAAATGTTTGGGTCTGACTCTCGGGCTCCCAACCGCGTCGCCGCGCTGCCTCCAACTCCGCCTTGGGACGGCGATATTCCCCTGGCTGAGCCCAGGGTCCTTTGCCGTCCAGGATCTCCTCCCAAGTCCACGAGTCCTGTGTCCTCGGTCTCTGCTGCTGTCTGTTCTCACTCTGCTTGATCCTTTTGTGGTGGGTGTTTCTGTAACGGCTGTCGAAGTCGTTCTCCTCCTCAGACGAGGAGGAGCATGGATCGGACCAAAACGCAGAGTGGAAAGTGGTCATATTTTAATGAACATAAACTGAACACTTACACATACAAAAAACAACAAACGTGACAAAACCGAAAACAGTCCCGTGTGGTACGAACACTGACACGAGAACAAACACCCACAAAACACACGTGAAACCCAGGCTGCCTAAGTATGATTCTCAATCAGGGACAACGATTGACAGCTGTCTCTGATTGAGAATCATACCCGGCCGAACACGAACATCCCAACATAGAAAATAACACATCGACAACCCACCCCAACTCACGCCCTGACCAACTAAATAAATACAAGAAAAAGGAAAAACAGGTCAGGAACGTGACAGGCCATCATATCTGTAATCCCAAAAGAGGGTAAAGATAAGAAAGAATGCAGTTCATATAGATCTATCACAATTCTTAACACAGATTATAAACTATATGCATCAATAATAGCCAAAAGAATGGAGAACATAATCCCAGAATTGATTGACGGAGATCAAACTGGTTTCATACAAAATAGGCAGACACAGGACAATATAAGGAGAACACTACATGTCATGGACCACATTACTCAGAATAAGACAAGTGCAATATTAATCAGTCTAGATGCAGAAAAAGCATTTGATTCAGTGGGATGGGATTACCTATTCCAAGTTATGGAAAGATTTGGTTTCAACAAAGAAGTGATACAGTGCATCAAAACACTGTATTCATGTCCGACCGCTAGAATAAAGATAAATGGACATTTGACACGAACGATAAAATTAGAGCGAGGGGCAAGACAAGGCTGTAATCTTTCACCCACGCTCTTCTCCTTGTACCTCGAACCATTAGCACAGGCAATAAGACAGGACCCAACCTTAGAGGGAATAACAATAAGAGACAGTGAACATAAGATATGCATGTATGCGGATGACGTTCTGTTATTCCTTAAAGACCCAGGCTCAAGCGTACCTAGATTGAACATATTCAGGGTATGTGCTTAACGTACACAAGACCCAAGCCCTAGTATATAATTATACCCCACAGGAAGAGCTGAAGAATAGGTATAACTTCACCTGGACCTCTTCATCCATTAAATATCTTGGAGTATACCTACCAAAAGATACACCCAAACTTTATTGCATGAATTACGATCACATCAACAAGAAAATATATGATGACCTAGACAGGTGGAACTCACTTCCCTTAGATCTTAGTAGTAGAATTGAAACAATCAAAATGAACATCCTGCCGAGGTTATTGTATTTGTTCCAATCACTGCCCATAGAAATCCCACCTAAACAGTTTAGGGAATGGGATAAACGGATATCAAGGTTTATCTGGAACAGTAAGAGACCAAGAACTAGATATACAACATTACAATTACCAAAAGACTGTGGGGGTATGGCCTTACCAAACCTAAAAGATTATTATGTGTCAGCCCAATTGAGACCCCTGGTTTGTTGGTGCAATTCAGAATACGAATCCAAATGGAAAGACATCGAGACTACTTTGACAGGGATACCCATACAGTCAGTTTTGGGAAATAAGGACATGGTAAAAGAAATATACAATAGACAAAATCAGTGGATTAATTTCTCTCTGAAGACATGGTTTAGGGTAGTTAAGCAAAATAATTTAGACAGAGAGATCAAACTGCTGAGTTGGCCCGCATACGACCCCAGCTTCATCCCTGCAACTCAGGACAGCAGATTTAAACAATGGACGCAGAAAGGCATCACATCATTCAGTACAATTATAAGGAATGGGAACCTAGATAACTTCCAGGACTTAAGTAAAAAACATGGCTTGGATAAACAAGATTTTTACAGATACCTACAAGTCCGACACTATTTCTTAAGGGAGATAAAAGTGACTGACCCTCGAGCACCTCCAAAATTAATCCAAGTATTCACTAACGCATACAACTTGGGGAGTAACAAAAAAACGATTTCAAATCTCTACTTGGGTATTCAATCCTCAAAGAAACATTCTACAAACTATATTAAAAAGAAATGGGAGGAGGAACTTAACATTGAAATAACTGATGAAACATGGTTGAACATATTAGAGACTCAACAAAGCTCCACCAACTCAAGGTCATGGAGAGAATTCTGTTGGAAGAATGTTATACGTTTCTTCATAACTCCTAAACTGAAATCAAAACAGACTGGCTCACCACACCCTTGTTGGAGAGAATGCGGTCTATTGAGGGCGGACCACTCTCATATCTTTTGGTCCTGCCCCGCAATCAAAACTTACTGGGGAGAAATAAGATCTAACATTGGAAAAATAATGGGATTTGACATAGAACAAACATTCATTTCTTTGTACTTGGGTGAAATACCAGATAACTTACACAATAGAGAAAAGTACCTCTTGAAGGTCCTACTGGCAGCCAGTAAAAAGGCTATCACTAGGAAATGGCTACAAAAAGACCCTCCCACAGTGACACAATTGTTAGACATTGTAGAAGAAATACACCACATGGAGCATATGACCTTTGCTTTAAGAACTCAATAGGAGAGAGGTCAGGAATACTGGGAGAAATGGGTTTCATACTTGGAAAAGGTCTAATTCAAAGATGCTAATGTAACTAATATGATGATATGATGATGAAGGTATGAAGTGCACTGTTACTGCCAGATCATTTTTGTTCTTTTATTTTACTTTATTTGTACTTTCTTTGTGTTCCTACAATAAAAACAAAGTATAAAAAAAGAGAGAAAGACAATAGTTGAACAGTTTTGAACCAATACATTTCTTCCAAAATTAAGGAGAAGCTAAAGAGAGAGTTAGCTAGCTTTTTAAAACTTTCACTTAGCTAGTGAATGCAACTAACGTTAGCTAGTTTAGCCTAAACAGCTGATGTGACAGCTGATGTGTTGTGCACTGAAATCCACAAGCGAAGGGAAAAGGTGAGAGGGGAGCACATAGATAGTTGCGAGAAGGAATTATATATACAACGACCAAAGTGATCATACTGTTTTTATGTGGCTGCTATGAAAATGACCTGTTTGCGTGTGATCAGGGGTGTATTAATTCTGCCAATTCTGTTGAAAAATGTTTCTTAAACGGAAGCAAACGGAACGAAACAGGGATAATCTTACATGAATCTGTCTGGGGATCCAATTAGAGCCTATTGAGCCTCCAATCTTTGCAATCTTGGATACCCAGCCCATCTGTCCACAAGAGTGAATCAGATGCAGCTTAGAATAAACAAAAATTGGTGAATTTAGTGGAAACGTGCCCATTTGTAACAAGAACACCTAATACGTACTGTTATTTTCATATCTGCGGACTCGCATGTCATCAAATGGCCTATTTTGTGTCTCTGTGTAGATTATATCAAATGTATCAATGTTTGTCAGTACTTCTGTTACTGTTTCATCCAGACTATGAAAGTGAAAAGTTGTCCCTCTCTCTCGGTCTCCCCCTTATCCAAATCTAGGCCTATCACTATCTCCATAAAGCAAAAAATATATATAAAACACATTTAAAAAAGCTGTATTAGCTAATCGGTTATAACTACTGACACAAGTGAGATTGCGTGAACAACCAAAGATTTCCTGATGACAAGGAAAATCCTAGGTGTTGGCTCTATAATAAAACTTTCATCAGCACAGCAACTTTTTGTCCAGTAGATGGTGCTCTATCACCATCTACAAGTACAAACTTAACAGTATAATGAGCCTGCACAGAGGTGGGTTTTGCAAAAAGAATACCTAATCAAAGTGTGATAATAAAGTAAGGCATGTGACAAATTAGCATACTTTTGATGGTTTAATATCCACCGTGTACCACTGCAAAAAAATATATATTTATGGTAAAATTAGACAACTGTAACACTTTTATGAATCATTTTATTGAAAAAACTAAAATGGCCGCTGTACAATTACATTTGATTGACTGTTGATTAGAACATTCAGTGGCGAGCTCCTAACACACATTAGCAGCAAGTAGGGACAACCAGGATATTTTCCATTAAAAAAAACACATTGTACGGTTCAAGGGAAGTCACATTGGGTCAACTTAATCCCCACTTAGTCGTTGCACAATGCAAGCTTTTGGCCTACTTGGTCTAAGGAATGTTGATACCAATGGCACCGGAAATGTGGAACCATTGGTTCTACAGTTTTGCATATTGATGTTAAATGAACTCATTCACTCTTTATAGCATATAATATGCACACAGTACTCTACTGACATACTTTAAATTGCACAATGTATGTCTCTTGCTATATGCATATTGATTTAAAAAAAGACAGCTAATGCAAAACATTATGTAACCTGAGCCTTTATGATTTGAATGGCGGTGGGTTGAGCTGCAGACTCATTAGTTCCATTCCAAAATGAAGGTACATTTAGTGTAGCTATGCACAGGTAAGTTGTCATAGCCTGCTCTTTTAAGCTAAACTACAATTTTCACTTTCAATCGCAGGGTTGCATTATGTTCGAGTAATAGTGAATCGTAAGATATTACAATAACATAATAACAATTTTACATTCTCAATACATTCATGTTAATCTGTCTAAAATATCAATATGTAAATCAGGAGAGGAAAAATAAGAATAACACAATAACAAAAGTATATGCCTTCATTACCATGATGCCGAGTGATTGGATGAAAAACATTAAATGAATCGTGGATATTGCAATGCTGCATATGAGCTGTGCAAATCCCCAAAACTAGCATTGGTTTCTCAGGGGTCAAATGCAGGCTCTGTAGTGGTCATTTTGTAGCCAGTGATTGTGATTTACATTTGATTGGCAAAGGTGATGGACCGATGGCACGGTCACTGCTCCACGGACGTGTACATGCGGTACATAACCGTGATAACTGCCGCAGCCAAACCGGGGATCAACCAGTTTGTCCACCAACTGTTGAGGGTAGAGGAAGAACAAGAACACAGATACAGTACATCAGTAAAACGGACAGCTGAAACGGTACAAAAATGACAAACACTAATGTCATAGAATAGCAAACAATAGTTCTGCCAGATTGCAGGACTAACCTGCACTTGAAAAATCATCCCATAGAATTTTTTAATCAGTCAAAAGTTTGGCCAGACCTACTCATACAATATATTCTACATTGTAGAATAATTGTGAAGAAATCAAAACTATGAAATTACACATATGGAATCATGTAGTGACCCAAAAAAGTGTTCAACAAATCAAAATATGTTTTGAATTTTAGATTCTTCAAAGTAGCATTCTCTCAACCAGCTTCATAAGAAATGCTTTTCCAACAGTCTTGAAGTTCTCACATTTGGACTCATCAGACCAAAGGACAGATTTCCACTGGTCTAATGTCCATTGCTCGTGTTACTTTGCAGCAAATTTGACCATGAAGGCCTGATTCACACAGTCTCCTCTGATCAGTTGATGTTGACACGTGTCTGTTACTTGAACTCTGTGAAGCATTTATTTGGGCTGCAATTTCTGAGGCTGGTAACTCTAATGAACTTAACCTCTGCAGCAAAGGTAACTATGGGTCTTCCTATCCTGTGGCGGTCCTCATGAGAGCCAGTTTCATCATAGCGCTTGATGGTTTTTGCGACTGCTCTTGAAGAAACTTTCAAAGTTATTTTAATTTTCCAGATTGACTGACCTTCATGTCTTAAAGTATTGATGGACTGTCGTTTCTCTTTGCTTATTTGAGCTGTTCTTGCTATAATATGGACTTGGTATTTTACCAAATAGGATTATCTTTTGTATACCACCCCTACCTTGTCACAACACAACTGATTGGCTCAAACGCATCAAACACACAAATTAACTTAAGGCACACCTGTTAATTGAAATGCATTCCAGGTGACTACCTCATGAAGCTGGTTGAGAGAATGCCAAGAGTGTGCAAAGCTGTCGTCAAGGCAAAGGGTGGCTACTTTGAAGAATCTAAAATCTTGTTTAACACTTCTTTGGTTACTACATGATTCCATATGTGTTATTTCATAGTTTTGATGTCTTCACTATAATTCTACAATGTAGAAAATATCCATAGCTCTTGCAGATGCAAACTTGCTAAAATAAATTCTGATTTTAATCAGTTTTGTTTAAACCCGATTCAAAACCAAGAATATGAAAATGGCATCAGGGGTGCCTACATACCTTGAGGTTTCCTCGATTGTGGTGGCAAGTGACTCCTGTTAGAAAAGGAAAGTCTGTAAGACCTCACAAATCTTTACATGGATATCTCTATCTTTGGGTTGACCTATCTTTATGATTAATTGTATTGTTTTATATGTACTGTACATGTGAACTACAGTTTTCAAAATAAACCTTAATGAAGGCAGCTTGCCATCGAAATGTCGGTGACTTATTATCGTCGGAGCAAAAACATATGGTTACACCTTACTATGTGTGCTGAAATTTGAGTAGCGTAACTTTTCACATTTGAGATTGTTGTTTTACTTACTGAAGGTTTGGCCATCTTTGGCCGATCATCCTACACAAGAGAGAGGAAGGAAGAGAGGGAGAGGTTGTTTATTATGCTATGAGTTGGCAGGCATAAACCAAAAAAATAAGACCAGGCCTTCTTTCCCCTTTTGATTACACTAGATGTGGATGAAGGCTAATGTTGCACATTTTGGGAAATTTTCTGTGGGAATTAACGGGAATATATGCAAATTAATATTAATACCATTTAAATGTAGATGTTTTTTGCATTAGATATATTTACCATATCATATGGAGACAGAAACATAAACCTTTTACCTTATCATAAGTAGACATAATTGCAAATAATTAAATCCTTCCAATAGAAAAAAACTAAAAAACAATTTAGTTAGGAATTTAACTTTAATTAAATGAGTTGACTTCACATGGGATGACTTCACTGAACAACAAAAGAAAGGGAATATTGAATGATCCCCAATGATCCATCGCATCTCCCAAAAACATTTTCAACATACATCTGTAAAATGATAGTCTAGAAACTAAAGCTTTGGTTGTCTTCCTCTCAGGTTTCCATGTCTTCTCCCTGGACCTCCTCAATGTCCACCTCTTGAACATCAGACTCTGAGGCCTCATCTTCACTGTCATTTTCCAACCTTGTTGAGGATGGCTCATTTTCAGGCTCAAAAAGCCTTAAGTTTGCCTGGATGGCCACCAATTTTTCAACCCTTTTATTGGTCAGCCTGTTGCGTGCTTTGTTGTGTGTGTGTTCCAAAACAAGGACCAGTTGCGTTCTGAGGCAGTTGATGTTGGTGGGATTTGGAGGATGATGGAGGCAAGAGGGGAAAGAGCCTGAGATCCACAAAGTCCCTTCCACCAGGTGGCTGATGAGATATGTTGGCACGACCGCCATATTGCATCTCCATCCCAAAGACTGCCAAGAACCTTGCCCTCATCCAGGCCAAGGTGGCAAGACACGGTAGTGATGACACCATAGGCCTTGTTGGTTTCCGCACCAGACAGGATGCTCTTGCCAGCATACTTGGGGTCCAACATGTACACTCCGGTGTGTATGGGCTTCAGGCAGAGGTATTCATGCTTTTTGATGTATTTCAGAAATGCAGTTTCCTCTGCTTGGAGCAAGTGGGTAGAGCAGTACGGATTTCTTCTCTTACATCTGCAAGCAGAGTCTGAACATCAGACAGGATGGCATTGTCTCCCTCAATCCGTGCAATGGCTACTGCTATAGGTTTCAGGAGTTTCAGGCTGCTTACAACTCTCTCCCAAAATACATCATCCAGGAGGATCCTCTTGATGGGGCTGTCCATATCGGCAGACTGTGATATGGCCATTTCTTGGAGAGACTCCTTCCCCTCCAGGAGACTGTCAAACATGATGACAACACAACCCCAACGGGTGTTGTTGGGCAGCTTCAATGTGGTGCTCTTATTCTTCTCCCTTTGCTTGGTGAGGTAGATTGCTGCTATAACTTGATGACCCTTCACATACCTAACCATTTCCTTGGCTCTCTTGTAGAGTGTATCCATTGTTTTCAGTGCGATGATGTCTTTGAGGAGCAGATTCAATGCATGACCAGTACAGCCAATGGGTGTGATGTGAGGGTAGGACTCCTCCACTTTAGACCAAACAGCCTTCATGTTTGCAGCAGTCTGTCACCAGTGCAAATCCTTCTGTGGTCCAAGGTCATTGACTGCCTTCAGCTCATCTGCAATGTAGAAACCGGTGTGTCTGTTGTCCCTTGTGTTTGTGCTCTTGTAGAATACTGGTTGATAGGTGGAGATGATGATGTCAATTATTCCTTGCCCACGAACATTCAACCACCCATCAGAAATTATTGCAATACAGTCTGCTTTCTCTATGATTTGCTTAACCTTCACTTTAACTCTGCATCCAGCAAATGAGTAGATAAAGCATGTCTGGTTGGAGTGGTGTATGCTGGGCGAAGAACATTCAGAAACACCTTCAAATGCACATTGCCTGTGAGCATCAGAGGTGAACGAGACATTCATCAGCATTTCTCTGACTACGTTCCTCCATCGAGTCAAAAAAACTTCTGATTCCAGGAGGACCGTGTGCTGTTGCTATCGATAAGGTGTCTGATTCATCATTTTCACCTAGAACAGAAGTTGAGGTTGCTTGTTGTGAGCGCTGAGGGAACTTTATGCACTTGGCCAAATGATTCTGCATCTTTGTTGAATTCTTCACATATTATTTGGCACAGTATTTGCAAATGTACACAGCTTTTCATTCTACATTAGCTGCAGTGAAATGTCTCCACACATCAGATAGTGCCAGTGGCATTTTCCTGTGAAGATTAAAAGAAAAAAAAGTGTAAAAAATAAAATATACAACTCCATGTACAGATAGTTAAGCAGTTAGATTAAACAACTCCTTTGTAAGATAAATGTTTTACAATGAAACATGTATGGAAACTGTTGAATTAACACTCATCAATTTGCAGGCTCAAGCATGCTAAAACCCACATGGTAGCAAAAACTAACTAGCAGAAATTGTTAACAAGTTAGAAATGATTTAAACACACTTTGCTGTAGACCACTATTTACTAGTTAACAAAAAATCATGTATGTTATATAAAATATATCCACCCCACCCAGTATTGTAATCAAAACTTACCAGAAAGCATGTAGTCCTTGGTTCAGACAGTGTAGTAGTGTGGGCTCAATAGCATCTCATTAGTGTGCAAGATCTTGAGAATCAGCTGTACATGTGATGGAAGAATGCACTGTGCATGCAGAGGTTTGCAATTCCATTGAATTGGGGATTGTTTAACCAAAATATGCCACAAGACATAGAATTGCCTTATGTATATCCCCCCAAAAAAGGTTCACGGTTATAAGCTAACTTTTTCATGAATTTAAGCAAAATTCCCGGTCTTAACTTACCAAGGAACATTTCCGGAAAAATTAAGGAAATTTACAGAAAAGTTCAGACCCTTTGCAACCCTAATGAAGGTTGAGAACTAAATTATTTCTATACTCTGCAGGAAAGCAGTTCACCAAAACAGACAAAATGTAGAGCTACCGAGTGTCACATCAGCCACTCAGTATAACATTGCCATAGCAGGACTATGGGACCACTGAAACGTCCTACACAACATCTTGGTCATATGCCTTCAATCAAGATGACAAAAAGAGAATGGAAGGGTAGCCAATGTCAGTATGCTTATATTCAATGAACACAACAGGGCGGACAACACAAGTACAATACCATATTGTATTCTAACAATCCAGTCTCATGCCTCAAAAGAGAGGAGAATTTGCCTGCCAACTCTGAAACCTATACAACTTCATTTTATGGTAAAGAAGATGACGGGTACTTACTTAGAAACAATAACAACCTATGAATTACTTTTGGACTTCATTAAGACAAACACTACCAGTACCGCAAGTGCTACAAAGAGTTTTGTATACAGGTTGTTAGTATACTGTAGTAATGTCAAATTAGAGCATTTACACTGTAGTACCATAAACATACCTCTCTTCCCCATGACCAAATAACACCATATTATGGGGTTTTGGGATACTGCAATAACACTCGGTAGAACCCCCGTTTCTGATTGCCAGAGACAAAAGTTAGGTAAAGCTTTTAAAAGGCATATTTGAAACATGAAGAGTGCTTACTGGATGCAGTTCTCCAATGACCATGTTGGCAGCCATCTCCTTGGCATCCGATGAGTGCCCGACGTCTTCAAAGCTCTCCGTGGCATCGCCACCTGCCTGTTCCCTCAAGACCTCCTCTCCACCCGGGTGCTGTAATATACTGTACATGTCAGAGTAGTTCTTTTCAAGCAATTTAGGCTTATTGAGGGCATACCACTGTTTAATTCTCAACCATGCTAATGTTAAACTGTAGCCAAATGGACAATTGGGCAAGGAGAGGACCGGAAGCAATAATGTAACACAGTATTTTTTGCATATTACAGAAACATAAAATGTCTAGAACACACACCTACATTTGGAGACTGTACACAGGTTCAAATATTTATTAATGGAACAGTAAGATTTGTCATGCTTGACCTATTGACTGCGTGTTATTGGCCTAAATAAGGATTCCCCAAATTCCACTATAAACTGTTTTCAAGATACCTTCTTAAAACACTACAGCTGACTTGGACCAATCATATTTGTGTAAATTTAGTTAATTAGGGCTATGTGCTATGAACCAATTTAGAACAGTCCATTTGGAAACCCTATGATCCTTGACATTTCATCTGTGAAATACTCAGAATGTTATACACAGAGAAGATTGAAATACTGTTAGTTTTCCTGGAAACTGACCTTCTCGTCCTCATGCTAGCTAGAAGTAGGCCATTTAGGAATGGCAGTGTCAGCTAATCAGCTCCTTTGTTGTTCAACGCAAGTTCCATTCCATGTGGCTACTGCTAGTTAGCATGAGGACAAAAAGGGCAGTTTTCTGGGACAACTAGCAGTATTTAAATCTTCTCAATGTATCAGTGTGGATAACGGTACAATTTGGAGTACAGTGGCATATCCCATCCCTGCATTGAGGTACGTTTTCCGACCCACATCTAGCGCTGGCTCCACAGCGTCTTAATGCAACCATGATTGCGTTCCGACCCCAGTGCAGCTCAGTGTAAACAAGCATAATGGTAAGGTCTTAATCTGCTGGCTACCGGGAACCAAAATACTACAAACCCTCAGCAAGTTAGATTGCTAGAGAATGGTCCGATAGTTATTCATGCTACAATGTGACGTTACTATCCTCACAATAAAAATTATTTATGTGATGTTCACACAATTGTAGGCCTATATGAAATTAAGCCTTGGATGATTGCTGAGAAATCCTGGTCCTAGGCTTGAGAAACACTGGTTTAGTTGACTGTTGCCATATGGACATTAGCCTAAATCAAGTAACATTTGATGGGCTATAATATGAACCATTCGTGTAGCCTAACTTTCTCACCTCTTCCAGAAATTTGGTAACATCGTAGACCTTAAAATTGATTATAATCCATGTACTCTTGAACGTATTCTGTTCCTCGATTTCTGACAGTCGGTAGTATTTTACAGCTTGTCCGTTCTCCCCTTTATCCTCCATTTATATTTTCAATAAATACACCTAATGTGAATCCAGGAAAGAATTATGTTCCAATCTTACAAATAATTCGATGCAGTGACTATGCACAAGTACACATGTAACGACATTTAGCCTAGATGACAAAGTGAGTTCAGAGATTTCTATTGTAATTCCTGGCACGCACGAGGAAGCTCCCCCAGACTTGCCCATGAATGCGGTGATTGGTTATTTTAATATTTCATTTTCATTCTGAGGCCCTCTTATTGGTGTACTCCATGTCAGTCTGTCCCTGACAAAATAGCATTCGGGATGACTCGGCTAAAGTTCACAAAAGTTCATCCGGATGACCTATCTCTCACGCAATAACATGGGCATGCATTTATACCTGTGCATTGTATAGGTAAATTGCTTAAAACCAGGAATGTTGCAACAAAAAAACAATGTAAGTGCAAAAAGGCGTTGTCCTTTCCTACTGTGTGCAAGCCTAACTAAACGCTGTTTGGGCGACTCTTTAGCTTAGTCTAATGTAAATCAATAAATACAGAAACAAAAAAAAAAACGTATATGCGTTATGTATGGGCTACAGTGAATGCTATTGATTATACATCGGCTAGATAATCTATGGAACTATGCACTGATAAAAATGTTGACTAAACATTGCAACCACACACTTGATGAAATATTGTGCAGCAGAGTACTCTTTTGTGATGACTGATGATAACATGATGCAGGCAGAGCATGGTTCGGGTTGCACGCGATGTTTTTCCCGCCAGAATGAGCAACATGAATGTGCCACGAAATTAGCTATTTCGAATTTCTGATGCTTTCTGTTATTTTCGTTGGTAGCTTAGCTAGTTAGCGGTCACAAAATTGTCCAAATTAAAATCTTGTTAGCCAGTCAAGACAGATAGTGTTCTTGCTTATATACTTGTGTAGCCTACCCAGGTCAGTTATTTAGCTAGTTAGTCAAAGAAGAGGACAAGGTTACTAAATAAAGGTGGCTAGCTAACGGTAGCTAGCAAGGTACAGAATCCAGTTCCACCCAGTAACGTATCTGTGACACAACTGTTCTGCAGGTGAGTTATCATTGTTGGGAGATACCTAGCTAACTCTAGGCCAATGATGGTGAAAGGCTTCTAAAGCTCATAATTGTGTTCTCTACAACAGGACTTCTCAAAGTTGGGTCTGCGGAGGTACTGCAGTGCAGTGGGTCCATGCCCAGATCTCAAAGTAACGTTATATCATTATACATAGCTAGCTATATTTACATGGCATTTTTTTTATGAAATGAAAATACTTTTTTTGTCACATGCACCGAATACAGCTGGTGTAGACTTTACTGTGAAATGCTTGCTTTGAACCTTTCCCAAGGATGCAGAGTAATTTTATTTTATTTTATGTAACACAAGAGGAATGGAATTAATTACACAAGAATGGAGCTATATATTATACAGGGAGTACCAGATCAATGTCCAGAGGTACGAGGTAGTTTAGGTAAATACTGTGCCTTCAGAAAGTAAGTTTTTTCAAATTTTGTTGTGTTCACAGCCAGAATTTAAAATCGATTACATTACGATTGGTTTTGGCACTGGCCTACACACAATACCTCATAATGTCAAAGTGGAATTCAGTTTTTCATTCTTTTTTAAAACAAATTCATTCAAAATGAACTGTTAAATGTGTTGAGTCAATAAGTATTCAACCCCTTTGTTATGTCAAGCCTAAATAAGTTCAGGAGTAAAAATGTGCTTAATGAGTTACATAATAAGTTGCATGGACTCACTGTATGGAATAATAGTGTTTAACCTCATTTTCTGTACCCCCACATGTACAATATCTGTAATGTCCCTCAGTCAAAAAAAAGCTTATCCCTTTGAGCATGGTGAATTTATTAATTACACTTTGGATGGTGTATTAATACACCCAGTCACTACAAAAATACAGGTGTCCTTCCTAACTCAGTTGCCAGAGAGGACGGAAGCCGCTCAGGGATTTCACCATGAGGCCAATGGTGACTTTAAAACAGTTACAGAGTTGAATGGTGTGATAGGATAAAAATGAGGATGGATCAACAACATTGTAGTTACTCCACAATACTAACCTAATTGACAGAGTGAAATGAAAGAAACCTGTACAAAATACAAATATTCCAAAACATGCATCCTGTTTGGAATAAGGCACTAAAGTAATACTGTAAAAAATTACAGTATTAACTTTTTGTCTTGAATACAAAGTGTTATGTTTGGGGCAAATACAATACAACACTGAGGACAGTACCACTCTTCAAATTTTCAAGCATGGTGGTGGCTGCATCATGTTATGGGTATGCCTTTAATCATTTAGGACTTAGGAGTTTTTCAGGATAAAAAATAAATGCAATAGAGCTCAGCACAATCAAAATCCTAGAGGAAAACCTGGTTCAGACTGCTTTCCACCAGACCCTGTGAGATTAATTCACTCTTTAGCAGGACAATAACCTAAAACACAAGGTCAAATCTACACTGGAGTTTCTTACCAAGAAAACAGTGAATGTTCCTGAGTGGCCGAGTTACAGTTTTGACTTAAATCTACTTGAAAATCAATGGCAAGACCTGAAAATGGTTGTCAAGCAATGATCAACAACCAATTTAACAGAGCTTGACAAATTTTGAAAAGCATAATGTGCAAATGTTGCACAATCCAGGTATGGAAAACTCTTAGAGACCTACCCAGAATAGTCAGTTGTAATTGCTGGCAAAGGTGATTCTAAAATGTATTGGCTCAGCGTTGAATACATATCTAATCAAGATATATTAGTGTTTTATTTTTCATAATTTTTTGGACAAATCTTATAATTTTTTGTGTAGATCGTTCACAAAAAAAGTGACAATTAAAACCAAAATGTGGAAAAAGTCAAGGGGTGTGAATACTTTCTGAAGGCACTCTACAAAAAAATTATAATTTTAAAAACCTGTTTTCGCTTAGTCATTATGGGGTATTGTGTGTAGATTGATGAGGATAATTTTTATTTAATCCATTTTAGAATAAGGCTGTAACGTAAAACAATGTGGGAAAAGTCAAGGGGTCTGAATACTTACCGAATGCACTGTATGTATATTAAGGCAGGGTAAAGTGACTAGGCATCATGATAGATAATAATAAGAGTAAAATAAAGAACAGAGTAGCAGCCGCAAATGATTAATATAAAAGTGTGTGTATGTATGTGTGTTTGTGTTGTGTCGGGTTTTGTGTGGCAGTGTCAATGTATAGTGTGTGTGTGTGTGTGTGTGTGAGTGTGTGTATATAGTGTTTATACATTGTCTACTGAGTGTGCGTAGGGTCAGCGCAAGATAGGGTCAGTAGAGATAGTTCTGGTAACCATTAATTGACCATTTAGCAGTCTTACGGCTATTTAGTGGTCTTATGGCTTGGGGGTAGAAGCTGTCTCAGATCCAGTTGCAGAGAGAGGTGTTCAGTCCCAGGGTCCCTAGCTTGGTGGTGAGCTTGGCAGGGACTATGGTGTTGAACGTTGTGCTGTAGTCTATCAACACCGTTCTCACATAGTTATTTCCCCTCTTGTCCAGGTGAGACAGGGCAGTGTGAAGTGCAATTGAGATTGTGGATCTGTTGGGGCGGTATTGCGAATTGGAGTGGGTCCAGGGTGTCTGGGATGATGGTGTTGATGTGTGTCATGTGCAGCCTTTCAAAGCATTCCATAATTACAGATGTGAGTGCCACAGGGCGATAGTCATTTAGGCAGGTTAAATTTGGAGCTCTTGGGAACAGGGACAATGGTGGTCAGCTTGAAACATGTTGGGATTACAGACTGGGGCAAGGAAAGATCAGTGAAGACACTTGCCAGCTAGTCTGTGCATGCTTTGAGAACGCTCCCTGTTATTTCTTGTGATTGTTAACCTGTTTAAACATTTTGCTCATATCGGCCACGGCGCGCGAGATCACCCATCATCCAGAAAAACAGGGGCTTTCACGCAAGACACAGTGTTGTATTCCTCTAAGCGAGCATAAAAGGCTTTTAGCTTGTATGGGAGTTCTGCATCACTGGGCAACTCACGGCTGGGTTTCCCTTTGTAATCTGTTATCGTCTGCAAGCCCTGTCACATATGATGAGGGTCAGAGCCGGTGTAATTAGATTCCACCTTCTTCCTATATTGTCCTTTTGCATGTTTGAGGTCTCGTCGGAGGTCGTAGCATGCTTTCTTGTATGCGTCCATGTCTGTGCCTCGTTTCTTATAAGCAGTAGCTCTAGCCTTTAGCCAAGCATGGATATTGCCTGTAATGCATGGTTTTTGGTTTGGATATGTTCATATAGTCACTGTGGGGACGACATCGTCTATGCGTTTAGAGTTGCCTGAAGCCGCCGTCCGATCATGCTGCAGCATGAAGAATCCACTAAGTACTACGTGTCATCATCCAGCCACGTCTCTGTAAGACATAATATTGCCAGCCAGGTCAACCGTGATACAAGTCAGTATTCGATGTCCATCCATGTCTGAGGACGTCAGGAGATGACGTGTAAAACGGCCACTAGTTACCTTCAAGTAGGTTTATGGTGTTGGGGATGGCAGATGGGCCTAAGCATCTGCCTCTGATTCCAAAGGTTGCAAGTTCAAATCAAGCGATAGAAAGTTTTGTGTGTTTTAAGCCTATCCCAAACCTTATAACCCTTACCTTAACCATTCGGAGTTCATGCCTAACCTTAAGAATTTAGAGTTAATGCCTGAACTTAACGCTACACTTAACCTCAAACACTTTGAAATTTGACGTTTGGAAGAACTTCAAAATTTGACGTTTGAGAAGCATGGATGAACGTCTAATTCTGACGTGAGACTGTGAGAGCTGGTATAATATTGCAGCTTTTCAAGTCTCTCTGATAGGAGACTCGAACGAAGTTCATCCAGCTTATTCTCGAGTGACTGGACATTTGCCAATAGAACGGAGGGGAGAGCCGTTCGATTTTCACCAGGACTCCAGCTCTTCTACTGCGTCTTTGCTTGCGGCGCTTTGGTAGCCCATGGAACAAAGGAATAGATAGGGTCCGGTATGAACAGGGAAACAGCTCAGTCAGAGTTGAATTCACGATCGAGCTTAGTAACTGACAATCTCCTGTCCAGAAGTGCTTGGCGGTCATATGTGATAATAGTATGACCTTTCTATACAAAAAATTAAGGTAAACACTAAATAGCAAAGTTGGGTTGGAACTCGTAAGATGTCGCCGTTCTCCATCAGCGCCGTCTTTTGAATCAATGTTACTAAGGACAGATTAAACACATTTTGGCCAAGGGATCAGCAAAATAAGTTTAGAGGGTGTAATTCAATACAATATAATGTAATATTATTAATCTACAATTTATGTTCTTAACCCTGGCCAACATGGGCCTGGGAGGCTCACGGGGATATTGGTATCAACAGTACTCGACCAGTTATTTATTTTTCAACTCAATACTTCTTGTATTCTCCCAAAATTGTGTTTTTCTTTAACATAAATGCACTGCAATTTAAGATTTAAAACTGCAAAGTTTTCTCTCTGCCTCATGGCAAAATTTGTAGAATTTCAGGATATTAGCTTGAAAGTACAACAAGCGTGAAATTTAGACTGTTTTTCAACTGAAAGACGATGCCCAGAGCTTACCCATGATGTTGCACAACGATTTAAGTCAACAAGTCGTTTTAGTGTGATATTTTTGGCTTGAAGTGGGAAATCCGAAGTGGGGGATTTGTGGAAATACTTGGCAATGCTGTGTTTCCTTATTAGATTACTTTCAAATACTTTTCAGACAACGTTTCGTTACCACCCACCAGCGTGGCATTGTTTATTAATCAGAAACAGCTGCAAAGTTCTTCATCTTCGCTACTGAGCTGACCTTAACAGCCTTTCGTCCACTTGGCCACCTGAGCCATGGAGCAAATTAAAAGGGGGGAGCAAACTTGTTTTTGCAGCTCCACTTTTTTTTTAAACCAGAAAGGATCATAATCCATTGGATAATTTGTCAATTTTCACTTATTTTTGAGCTAGTCTGTATTTGAAAAAAATATAAATAGTATAATTGTGTGACATGATTGAGTTCTTCAAACCCTCTCTCCCCCGTCACCCCAAGATGAATGATTTTGACTACTAAAGTTTTGCTTCACTACATGCTCCACTGCTTTGGTTGGTGCATCTAGAAACCACAAGTTTCTGTCCTATAATGAAATGGCCCGCAAAAGAAAATTCAAGGAACCTCTTTACCTATTTTGGTGTGCTGTTGTTACATTTGTATTAGTGTTTCGAATCCGATGCGCTCAGGGTGTTGTTAGGTGTCATTTGCGACATGCATCATGAGCAAAGTCATTGTAACCTATCATTTCACATCCCCTGTGAGAACTATGAGCAGGGGATGATTTGGTTTTGCTGTACCACAACCGAAGCCTGCCAGCAGCCTACCTACTGTTCCAAAGGTGGCACCTTGTCCATTCCGATGTAGAATAACGCATGCCTCTAAACCTTTCAATAGTTAACCATATTACCAGAGCTTCTTCATCTTATTACTATTTCTATGGCGGATTCTCGGCCGCAATTTATGGAAAATGCCAAAACTTTGGAGATAATACAACTAGATAAGGTTAGCTAGATAAGGTTAGCATGTTAGTTAGCTACACTGACAGCTGTCAGTGCCCCATTTGTTGATGTTTCTCCACTCCAATTGGAAATCACCTTTGCGTTCCTTCCCACTCCCAATTCGTGAATATTTTTTATAAGTATCATGTGTAAGTCATTCTTCAGAGGTGGAACCTAAACGAGCAAATAAACTAATAGGGTTAAACTCTCCTCCATACCAGCTGCTATCAGCTTGCTCAATAAGCTAGTATTTCTGGTAGTTGTGTACATATTTCTGTATATATTGTTTTTGTGTATATTTATTGTTATGTGTTTATGTATTTTTACTATGCGCTGCAAAATTAATTGCCCCCTGGCGATAATGAAGACTACTCTACATTTCCGCTCTAGAACAGGAATTACGTGGAAATAGGGCTGGCATTGCCCTCTGGTGGCGTGCTTTAAAGCTGCAACAAAATGTGTAGAATTGCAGGAAATCACAATAGCTTAAAATGTGCAAAATGTTCTCTCCGATGCCAAGCCTTCAAAGTGTTCCTTCCCAGGGCCTGAGACTTGGTTGGTCCGGCCATGCACTGTCGAAGTCAGAGTAAAACTCCTTGTATGCTATTTTTTCTCACTCGAGGGGTGTTCTGATTGTGAGGGGATCCCTGATAAATTTGCGATCACACACAAAAGGGGTCCCCAGCCCAAAAAAGTTTGAGAACACCTGCTCTACAATTTGCTTTAACACCTTATGATTCATATCAACAACAAAAAAAGGACCTAGCTAGCTTCAACTCCATGTTTATGTTTTGGTTGTTCATAGGTAGGTTCATTTTTAAACAGAAATTATGTCTTGCTTCAGATAGGTTTGAGGGTAACCTCAAACCTATCTGCTCGGTAATGTTAGGCTATAACTAGCTAGAATGTTAAACCAAATTGATCTAGCTACACATGATTGTCACCAGCAGTGTGTGTGGCACACTAGCTGTTACACCCTACACTGCAATATCACTTGCAAGTTAATGTTAGAGAGCGGTACACTAAAGATGCTTGCAAAGGCATCAATTCCACAGTTATTGGAAGCCTTGAGCACAATGACAGGAACATACAGTACCTTGCAAAATTATTTACCCCCCTTGGCATTTTTCCTATTTTGTTGCATTACAACCTGTAATTTAAATGGATTTTTATTTGGTTTCATGTAATGGACATCCACAAAATAGTCCAAATTGGTGAAGTGAAATGAAAAAAATTACTTGTTTCAAGAAATTCTAAAAAATAAAAAACGGAAAAGTGGTGCGTGCATATGTATTCACCCCCTTTGCTATGAAGCCCCCAAATAAGATCTGGTGCAACCAATTACCTTCAGAAATCACATAATGAATTAAATAAAGTCCACCTGTGTGCAATCTAAGTGTCACATGATCTGTCACATGGCCCCAGAGTCTGCAACACCACTAAGCAAGGGGCACCACCAAGCAAGCAGCACCATGAAGACCAAGGAACTCTCCAAACAGATCAGGGACAAAGTTGTGGAGAAGTACAGATCAGGGTTGGGTTATAAAAAATATCAGAAAATTTGAACATACCACGGAGCACCATTAAATCCATTATTAAAAAATTGAAAGAATATGGCACCACAACAAACCTGGCAAGAGAGGGCCGCCCACCAAAACTCACAGACCAGGCATGGAGGGCATTAGTCAGAGAGGCAACAAAGAGTTCTAGTTTATATTTTCTATGTGGGGTTCTAGGTTTATTTTCTATGTTGGTGATTTGTATGATTCCCAATTAGAGGCAGCTGGTTATCGTTGTCTCTAATTGGGGATCATACTTAAGTAGCATTTTTTTCCACCTGTGGGTTATGGGATATTGTTTATGTTTAATTGCCTGTTAGCACTGCATTGTTAGTCACGTTTCGTTTATTCTTTATTTGTTTTGTCTTTGTCTTTATTAAATTATGTGGAACTCAACGTACGCTGTGCCTTGGTCCGACATTCATTATTCGTGATAAACATCGTGATAAACACCTCTCATCACCCCGAGAACACCATCCCCACAGTGAAGCATGGTGGTGGCAGCATCATGCTGTGGGGATGTTTTTCATCGGCAGGGATTGGGAAACTGGTCAGAATTGAAGGAATGATGGATGGCGCAAAATACAGGGAAATTCTTGAGGAAACCTGTTTCAGTCTTGTGTTTGTGATAAACGTGATAAACAGATTTGAGACTGGGACGGAGGTTCACCTTTCAGCAGGACAATGACCCCAAGCATACTGCTAAAGCAACACTTGAGTGGTTTATGGGGAAACATTTAAATGTCTTTGAATGGCCTAGTCAAAGCCCAGACTTCAATCCAATTGAGAATCTGTGGTATGACTTAAAGATTGTTGTACACCAGCAGGAACTCATCCAAATTGAAGGAGCTGGAGCAGTTTTGCCTTGAAGAATGGGCAAAAATCCCAGTGGCTAGATGTGCCAAGCTTATAGAGACACATCCCAGAGACTTGCAGCTGTAATTGCTGCTAAAGGTGGCTCTACAAAGTATTGATTTTGGGGGGGTGAATAGTTATGCACGCTCAAGTTCTCCGTTTTTTTGTCTTGTTTCTTGTTTGTTTCACAATAAAAATATTTATCATCTTCAAAGTGGTAGGCATGTTGTGTAAATCAAAAGATACAAACCCCCCCAAAATCTATTTTAATCCAGGTTGTAAGGCAACAAAATAGGAAAAATGCCATGGGGGGTGAATACTTTTGCAAGGCACTGTAGGACACTGTATCAACAGAGCAATTGTTCATTGCTTGACACAGCCTAAGACCCTTTCAATTATATTTCTGTCTTTCAGCAGGATGAGTGGAACTGAAGGTGGAGAGCAGTCCCTGTTCTTTCTAATTCTCCCTGACCTGAGGAAGCTGTGCTGTGTCACCCTGTCCTTGCAGTCTGATGACGGAGAAGTGAGAAACAAGCAGGTGAAAACATGCAGGTGAGACAGCTGCTCAGAGTTTGCTTGGAGGTTGCTTGAATAAATACAGGTTCTTATTTTTTGATTGATGAATTAAAGGACGGCAAACCTCAAAATGCCCAATCTCTTCTTAACCCAATGGTAATGTATTTATCTTTCTGTAAGAAACTCAGGTTGTTTTTGAATGAATTATAAAAACCTTTGAGGTGCAGAAAGGATGCACAGAACGATTGCACAGTTATTCTCTAGTTTAAAATCAACTTTTTACATTGTATTAAAGTGCATTGTTGCTGTTCTCAGGTTAATAAGCGGACCAATTGAATTAACTTTCCTATATTCACTTTCAGGGAGCTGTTGTTATTGTATGCAGACATCATTGCCTCTCCGGTATTGGGGTGCTTCTCAGAGATCACAATGGTGATGGCGGTAAGTGGGCACTCAAGTCCGTATTTAATAGTCCACGAAACAGACAGACTAATCTCCCGTGGGAAGATTCTGAGTGTAGACCGAGGGAATCTGCCAGGACTGAATGGGATGTGTGATATCCGAGCAGCATTAGCTCCAGTTTTTGGGTTTTCATGTTTGGTAATTTGGACATATCAGGATTGGGCGAAGGCGGTGCTTAAACCGCTTGCCCACGAGTGCTTCGGGGGGGTGCTTTGGCTGTGAGTTTCCATTTGCGAGGGTGAAGACTTCATTTTTGCCGGAACACTCAATTTCTAACACGTTTGAACACAGAAATGAATCAGGCAGCTGACCAAGTTACACAAGAATTTACTTCTGGTTTTAATGTTTGGCAAAATGTACTTGTGGCAACCAGCCAACACAATACGTTTTCTCCTGCAAATATCTGAGTAAGATGATGATACACTTTTTGAACCAATCAGTTGAAAATCATGCATTTATGAATTCTGTGAAATGTATTTTACTCAGTATTGTCAGTAGTTCCCCTGTATACTTTGTCTCATACACTTTCATTAGTATGATTACCAATGACTGCACTAAAGCAGGTCATTGGAGCCTTTGATCTGGCTTGTTTACCAATTGTTGGAGGTTATGTAAGTGCACAGTGAGTAAAACACCACCTTCACATGCCATGTAACATGACACCAACCAGGTGTGCACGCAAGGGAGGCTTTGTCACGACTCTCCAGTCATAGGAAATGGTTTGTTTTTCTTAGAGGGAGATATATGGGTTGTCTTCATTAGGCACCAAATGGAAGACAATGGACTGAAATGGGAAAGGACTTAAGAAACGCTCATTGTCGATTTCAGTTGCAAAAAGTTTGAAAGCAGTTTCCTTTGCATGCCCTAATGAACACGACCCTGGATTTTCTAGGGATTTTGAGGAAGGATTTACCCCGTTTCACATTGCACGATTACAAAATCGGCTTCTCGCTCTAATCTATCATTGTAACTCATTAAATAGTAGTGTTTAATAATCTTATATGGAATGGGTAGCATAATGCAACATAAAAGGGTACTCTTTCATTCATTCATTCATCCTCTGAAATACGTTATTTGGTTTAAATGGATGATGTAAACAGGTTAATAGTGTGTGAGAAAATGAGAAATGTGTGATGTGTAAGTGAGTGTAACGTATGTGTGTGCGTGCCTACACATATCGTGCAGAGGCTTGTTGCACGCAACCCAAAATAGTTGGTCTGCATTCCAAACACTGTCATTTTTTTCACCCCTTTTGGATTGTAGCCAAAATAATAGATTTGTCCAAATGTAATATCATTTTAAGCTGCGTATAACGGTTTGAGCTGCTTTACAAAAACAACAGGTTCTCCATATTTTAATCTTAATTTCAAACAAAAACAATCAATGGTTTTCTATTTGTGAAACACCAATAACTTCCTAACTGCATGTAAACATGTAATCTACATTGTGCATCTGCTCCAGCACTCCATTTGCTTTCACTAGTGCTCCACACACAGTTCTGGTGAATCATTGACTGTGTTGCAGTTGTTTAACAATCTTCCCTTTTAACCGAGTGTGTTATCAGAAGAGTCAATGATCCCTTATTTGACCAAATAATTGTTTGTTTCATATTGTTGAATTCAAACTTTTCCCCCAACAGATTCCCTTTTTTAAAAGAGGAATAGTACAATCTTATATACAACGACACAGTCTGCAGGTAAGCTTGGGCTGGCCTACTTGTCATCCACTTTCACTCATTACTTCTGCAATTTTGACCAAGTTTAGAAACCAATTCAGATACATTTTTACAACTATGCTAGTCTTACATTCATTATCCACATCCACATTTTAAATATCATTGCATGTCAAACAGTTGTTTTCCATGAAATGTGAGATATTTTGTTCTTACTTCTGTTATTTACTACTTGAGAGGTCTTGCCCTGCTTTTCTTGTGACCCTTGAAAGGTCACTGAAGCCCCACAGGGCTCAGTACTAGGTCTCCTGGTTGAGAATCACTGATATAGAATGCTGTATCATAGACGGGTGGATGCTGTCCCGTCTAGTCAGTTAAGTTACATGTAGTCTCTCTGTGTTGTGTTTGGGCAGATGGGCTCTCCTCAGAGGGTTCTCCCTGGTATTCTGCAGACCTGTCTGTCCTACTCCTTGACCAGCAGGCTGGCTCCAAACTGGAACAAAGTCGGACAGTTCCTTATTGCTGGTTTGTACTAGTACTGTATATAGGAATATGGAATTAATATAATGGTACTGTTTTAAGTTAGTAATATTGTTATGGGCTAGTTATTATGATATACAGTAGTTAGCCTATCACCAGTCTGTTTTATCTAGGAGAGGAGATCGAGGAGGCCTTCTTTCTAAATTGTATTGTTTTAAACTCATCCATCATGGGTGACGGAATTTCACATTTACACAGTAACAAACCCCAGAAACAGCAATGCTGTAGAAATTTGACAGTGGTATCAATAGATGACTCGTAATCTGACAATGGTGCAAACACAGTCCTTCCCATAGCTCCAGCCTTTTTCACAACCATAACCCTAGTCTCACTTTTTAAAAACATTAACCCTTACCCTAGCGCAGGCCCTAACTGCAGCCCCTTTTGAAAGCCCCTCCCTAATCCCTGGTATTTTCCCTTGCCCTTTTTTATGGCTCATCATCAAATTTAAGCGTTTGTCATTTACAAAGTAAGAAAAGGGGATAGTTAATAAACTGTTACAGGTCCCATTCTCTTGGGCCTGATAACATTGAATTGTTTCCGTCTTTTGTAAAATTTTGCTTCTAGTTGGAAGTGATTTCGCTAGGCGGTTGCAAAGGTCACTGTTTAATCGCAGACCTGTTGAGAACGCATGTCTATAATCGCAGTGACTCTGCAAATATGTTACACCACCCTCCATTACCTTCACCTTGGGCCTATTTGATATGATAGTGAGTATCACACAGGGCGCTACACACACATACACACACACATTTACATTTAAGTCATTTAGCAGACGCTCTTATCCAGAGCGACTTACAAATTGGTGCATTCACCTTATGATATCCAGTGGAACAGCCACTTTACAATAGTGCATCTAAATCTTTTAGGGGGGGGGTTAGAAGGATTACTTTATCCTATCCTAGGTATTCCTTAAAGAGGTGGGGTTTCAAGTGTCTCCGGAAGGTGGTGATTGACTCCGCTGTCCTGGCGTCGTGAGGGAGTTTGTTCCACCATTGGGGTGCCAGAGCAGCGAACAGTTTTGACTGGGCTGAGCGGGAACTGTACTTCCTCAGAGGTAGGGAGGCGAGCAGGCCAGAGGTGGATGAACGCAGTGCCCTTGTTTGGGTGTAGGGCCTGATCAGAGCCTGAAGGTACGGAGGTGCCGTTCCCCTCACAGCTCCGTAAGCAAGCACCATGGTCTTGTAGCGGATGCGAGCTTCAACTGGAAGCCAGTGGAGAGAGCGGAGGAGCGGGGTGACGTGGGAGAACTTGGGAAGGTTGAACACCAGACGGGCTGCGGCGTTCTGGATGAGTTGTAGGGGTTTAATGGCACAGGCAGGGAGCCCAGCCAACAGCGAGTTGCAGTAATCCAGACGGGAGATGACAAGTGCCTGGATTAGGACCTGCGCCGCTTCCTGTGTGAGGCAGGGTCGTACTCTGCGAATGTTGTAGAGCATGAACCTACAGGAACGGGTCACCGCCTTGATGTTGGTTGAGAACGACAGGGTGTTGTCCAGGATCACGCCAAGGTTCTTAGCGCTCTGGGAGGAGGACACAATGGAGTTGTCAACCGTGATGGCGAGATCATGGAACGGGCAGTCCTTCCCCGGGAGGAAGAGCAGCTCCGTCTTGCCGAGGTTCAGCTTGAGGTGGTGATCCGTCATCCACACTGATATGTCTGCCAGACATGCAGAGATGCGATTCGCCACCTGGTTATCAGAAGGGGGAAAGGAGAAGATTAATTGTGTGTCGTCTGCATAGCAATGATAGGAGAGACCATGTGAGGTTATGACAGAGCCAAGTGACTTGGTGTATAGCGAGAATAGGAGAGGGCCTAGAACAGAGCCCTGGGGGACACCAGTGGTGAGAGCACGTGGTGAGGAGACAGATTCTCGCCACGCCACCTGGTAGGAGCGACCTGTCAGGTAGGACGCAATCCAAGCGTGGGCCGCGCCGGAGATGCCCAACTCGGAGAGGGTGGAGAGGAGGATCTGATGGTTCACAGTATCAAAGGCAGCCGATAGGTCTAGAAGGATGAGAGCAGAGGAGAGAGAGTTAGCTTTAGCAGTGCGGAGCGCCTCCGTGACACAGAGAAGAGCAGTCTCAGTTGAATGACTAGTCTTGAAACCTGACTGATTTGGATCAAGAAGGTCATTCTGAGAGAGATAGCAGGAGAGCTGGCCAAGGACGGCACGTTCAAGAGTTTTGGAGAGAAAAGAAAGAAGGGATACTGGTCTGTAGTTGTTGACATCGGAGGGATCGAGTGTAGGTTTTTTCAGAAGGGGTGCAACTCTCGCTCTCTTGAAGACGGAAGGGACGTAGCCAGTGGTCAGGGATGAGTTGATGAGCGAGGTGAGGTAAGGGAGAAGGTCTCCGGAAATGGTCTGGAGAAGAGAGGAGGGGATAGGGTCAAGCGGGCAGGTTGTTGGGCGGCCGGCCGTCACAAGACGCGAGATTTCATGAGGGGAGAAAGAGGTCAAAGCACAGGGTAGGGCAGTGTGAGCAGAACCAGCGGTGTCGTTTGACTTAGCAAACGAGGATCGGATGTCGTCAACCTTCTTTTCAAAATGGTTGACGAAGTCATCCGCAGAGAGGGGGGGGGGGGAGGGGGAGGAGGATTCAGGAGGGAGGAGAAGGTGGCAAAGAGCTTCCTAGGGTTAGAGGCAGATGCTTGGAATTTAGAGTGGTAGAAAGTGGCTTTAGCAGCAGAGACAGAAGAGGAAAATGTAGAGAGGAGGGAGTGAAAGGATGCCAGGTCCGCAGGGAGGCGAGTTCTCCTCCATTTCCGCTCGGCTGCCCGGAGCCCTGTTCTGTGAGCTCGCAATGAGTCGTCGAGCCACGGGGCAGGAGGGGAGGACCGAGCCGGCCTGGAGGATAGGGGACATAGAGAGTCAAAGGATGCAGAAAGGGAGGAGAGGAGGGTTGAGGAGGCAGAATCAGGAGATAGGTTGGAGAAGGTTTGAGCAGAGGGAAGAGATGATAGGATGGAAGAGGAGAGAGTAGCGGGGGAGAGAGAGCGAAGGTTTGGACGGCGCGATACCATCCGAGTAGGGGCAGAGTGGGAAGTGTTGGATGAGAGCGAGAGGGAAAAGGATACAAGGTAGTGGTCGGAGACTTGGAGGGGAGTTGCAATGAGATTAGTGGAAGAACAGCATCTAGTAAAGATGAGGTCAAGCGTATTGCCTGCCTTGTGAGTAGGGGGGGAAGGTGAGAGGGTGAGGTCAAAAGTAGAGGAGTGGAAAGAGGGAGGCAGAGAGGAATGAGTCAAAGGTAGACGTGGGGAGGTTAAAGTCACCCAGAACTGTGAGAGGTGAGCCATCCTCAGGGAAGGAACTTATCAAGGCGTCAAGCTCATTGATGAACTCTCCAAGGGAACCTGGAGGGCGATAAATGATAAGGATGTTAAGCTTGAAAGGGCTGGTAACTGTGACAGCATGGAATTCAAAGGAGGCGATAGACAGATGGGTCAGGGGAGAAAGAGAGAATGTCCACTTGGGAGAGATGAGGATCCCAGTGCCACCACCCCGCTGACCAGAAGGTCTCGGGGTGTGCGAGAACACGTGGGCAGACGAGGAGAGAGCAGTAGGAGTAGCAGTGTTATCTGTGGTAATCCATGTTTCCGTCAGTGCCAAGAAGTCGAGGGACTGGAGGGAAGCATAGGCTGAGATGAACTCTGCCTTGTTGGCCGCAGATCGGCAGTTCCAGAGGCTGCCGGAGACCTGGAACTCCACGTGGGTCGTGCGCGCTGGGACCACCAGGTTAGGGTGGCAGCGGCCACGCGGTGTGAAGCGTTTGTATGGTCTGTGCAGAGAGGAGAGAACAGGGATAGACAGACACATAGTTGACAGGCTACAGAAGAGGCTACGCTAATGCAAAGGAGATTGGAATGACAAGTGGACTACACGTCTCGAATGTTCAGAAAGTTAAGCTTACGTAGCAGAAATCTTATTGACTAAAATGATTAAAATGATGCAGTACTGCTGACTGGTGAAGTAGGCTAGCTAGCAGTGGCTGCGTTGTTGACTATGTTTGAAAGTGTTGCTGGCTAGGTAGCCTCGATAACTGGCTAGATAATTACTCTAAACTACACAATTATCTTAGATACAAGGACAGCAAAGACAACTATGTAGCTAGCTAACACTACACTAATCAAATCGTTCCGTTGTACTGTTTCGGTAGAAGTTGGCTGGCTGGCTAGCTAGCAGTGTTGACAACGTTAGGACGGCGAAAATAGCTGGCTAGCTGACTTTGTTTAAAAGTGGAGCTGGCTAGGTAACCTCGATAACTGGCTAGATAATTACTCTAAACTACACAATTATCTTAGATACAAAGACAGCGAAGACAACTATGTAGCTAGCTAACACTACACTAATCAAATCGTTCCGTTGTACTGTTTCGGTAGAAGTTGGCTAGCTGGCTAGCTAGCAGTGTAGCACTGGCTAGCTAGCAGTGTTGACGGCGAAAATAGCTGGCTAGCTGACTTTGTTTAAAAGTGGAACTGGCTAGGTAACCTCGATAACTGGCTAGATGATTACTCTAAACTACACAATTATCTTAGATGCAAAGACAACTATGTAGCTAGCTAACACTACACTAATCAAATCGTTCCGTTGTAATGATTCGGTAGAAGTTGGCTAGCTGGCTAGCTAGCAGTGTTGACAACGTTAGAAGATTCGATAATTCGATAATAATCTGAACTACACAATTATCTTTGATACAAAGACGGCTATGTAGCTAGCTAAGAAAAAAAGTGCTAAGATCAAACAAATCAAACCGTTGTACTGTAATGAAATTAAATTAAATGTAATACTACCTGTGGAGCGAAGCGAAAATGCGACCACTCGCTCCAACCCGGAAGTTCAACGTCTCTTTAACAAAAGGTGTTCACAATAGTCAGTATTATTGCTAGTAAATATATAGTTGTTATTTTCTAGAAAACTAGCTACAGTCAGTCCACCTAGCTAGCTACGGTGTTGAACTCAGACTGATGGTGGGGGTTAAGTAACATTAACACACAGAGAGAGAGAGACTCACACACGCGCACGCACGCACACACACACACAAACAGACACAGAGAGAAACGCACACACTCATCAATAGATGACAAGTACAATTTTCATTTTTTTATTGAACCTTTATTTAACTAGGCAAGTCGGTTAAGAACAAATGCTTATTTACAATGACGGCCTACACACAGGCCGCTGTCTATTTCCAAATGTTTTCTTGCCCTTGACTGAAATGAGAAAAAGTGAAAATGTATTTGCACTTAACCTGGATTGCCTTTTGTTGCCTTCCAACATATTCCGCTATTTGAATGGATGGGATCCATGAACAGCCTGTCTGGCAGTTATTTAGATTACGACTTTGAGAACAGCGCTGCTTAGACAACTACAGTAATGCTATCATTAATGCTGCATCATTACTGCCGTTTCCTCTCTTGCAGACCCCCCAGCCCCCATAATCTATAAATAAATTAAGCTGATTATTTTATGACTCCTTCTCAAGAGCCTGGCCAAGAAGAGAGAAAATGTATCTGAGGTCCTCCAAAACCTGTTTTACATAAGTGTGTCCATGTCTTATGATAACACATCGGGGGAAGGCCAGACTGTCCTTCGACTTGGGAGTTTGTTCCGTGCTAAACGCGACCTTCCTTGCCAACTTTATTATTTTATATCTAGTCTTTCATGGCTGCCAGAATGACACACACGTAGACACGCACATATGCATGCGCACACACACACACACACACACAGACAGACAGAGAGAGAGACACACACACACACGCGTATACACACACACATAGACACACACAGAGAGAAACACACACACTCATCAATAGATGACTAGTACTAATCCAACTACATTGTACTGCAACAACACTACTGTAGGTTTGATTACTTAACCATTTCTATTGATCTTGTTCACTTTTTAGGGAGGGATTTTCTGGCTGATTCGAAGAAGCTCAATGCCATTGGTAGGTGTTTGAGTGTGAATGATCAGCTGTTACACTTTCAGTATCCTTTACAACATTGGTTTAGAAGTTATTTGAGCTATTTCTCAAAGCCTTTAACCTCTAGCTCTCGAACCACAGTGGCATACGCAGAGCCATAAATAGAGATATAGAGGTCACTATACTATATATGGCTCTGGGTTGAAGGTTTCCTATAGTGGAAAGGCTATAATGACAATTCTAGTTGCTATAGCCAAGTGCATTAGGCTTAACTCTTGAGTTATTGTTAATTACTCAGTAAGATACAAATCTTAGTCAATTCAAATAGTCAATTCAAATAGTCAATTCAAATAGTCAATTCAAATAGTTCTCACGATGTATTTGGACAGCGACGCTAAATAAAAAGATGTGTCTCTACTCCAGAATTTTATATTTGAGATCAAATTAGTTCGAGGCGACAGTACAGAATTTCACCTTTTAATTGAGAGTTGTGAAAATAGAAGATGGCTAATAAACACTCTTATATTCATTGGATACTGCCATGTTAATAAAAAAATCATGAGTGAGATAATGATGATGAGTGAGAAAGTTACAGAGGCACAAAGATGATACCCCTGAAAAAATGCTAACTTTCCAGTTTTTCGTCATGGTGCATCTGTTGTTGTAGCCTCTAACTTTTATACTCATCATTGTTCATGATCCATTCATGTATTATCTGAATTATGGCAACATCAGGATGAATTTAGAAGTGTTCAGAAACATCTCTGCTCATTTACAAAGAAAATTACTCCAGATACCATTCCCCATTCAGTTGCTATTGGAAAGAATACACCCAAAACAAACTGCAAATGCACCCAACAAGTTTGTTGTCACAATCTTGATGTAGTCATTGGGTTCACGCTATTTGGGACCAAATACTGCTAGACTACTTACTACACTGAACAAAAATATAAACATAACATGTTAAGTGTTGATCCCAAGTTTCATGAGCTGAAATAAAACATCCCAGACATTTTCCATTCGCACAAAAAGCGTATTTCTCTCAAATTTTGTGCACAGATTTGTTTACATTCCTGTTAGTGAGCATTTCTCCTTTGCCAAGATAATCCATCGACCTGACATGTATGGCATATCAAGAAGCTGATTAAAGCATGATCATTACACAGGTGCACCTTGTGGTGGGGACATTAAAAGCACACTCTAAAATGTGTAGTTTAGTCACACAACACAATGCCACAGGTTTTGAGGGCGCGTGCAATTAGCATGGTGACTGCAGGAACGTCAACCAGAGCTATTGCTAGAGAATGTTCTGAAACAAAGTTCTTCCATGGCCTGCATACTCACCAGACATGTCACCCATTGAGCACATTTGGGATGCTCTGGATTGACGTGTACGACAGCTTGATCCAGTTACCGGCAATATCCAGCAACTTTGCAGAGCCATTGAAGACGAGTGGGACAACGTGTCGCGCTGCATGAGGCAAATGGTGGTCACACCAGATACTGACAGCTTCTACCCCCAAGCCATAAGACTGCTGAACAATCAATCAAATAGCCACCCGGACTATTTACATTGACACCCGGCCCCCTTTGTTTTTACACTGCTGCTGCTTGCTGTTTATTATCTATGCATAGTCACTTTACCCCTACCTACATGTACAAATTACCTTGTTATTTTATTGTGTTACTTTTTATTACATTTTTTACTTTAGTTTATTTAGTAAATATTTACATTACTCTATTTCTTGAACTGCATTGTTGGTTAAGGGCTTGTAGGTAAGCATTTCACAGTAAGGGCTACACCTGTTGTATTCGGTGCATGTGACAAATTAAATTTGATTTGATATCCAATTCAAATTGCTGGAGTATAGCTTTACTATCGAAATACATATGGTCAGGACTGTACTGTACATATAAACTTTCACCTGACATTGATATGGCATGACTAAGTGAAAAATCTACTTGAGTAGAAAGATGTTAGGATTCGCCCCTGTACTGTACAGTCCTCATCATATGTATTTGATGGAATTATACTGAGTTATATTTTGGGTTATTTAGGGCACTTTAAAATGAAGTGTTACCGGCCTCTAATCCAGCAGAATGACAAGGTTCTATGTTTCCATTGCCAGTGATGGAGCTGAGTGCCAATGAGAGCCAGCTGTGTGTCAGTGTGGAGGCCAACACTGTCCGACTCCCTCCAATCAGGGTGAGCCCAGCAGCCAGTCAGATCACCCCTACGTACTCGCGCACACACACACACACACACACACACACACACACACACACACACACACACACACACACACACACACACACACACACACACACACACACACACAGCCATCTGTTAAATATTGCAGTAAAGAAAAGCTATTGTCTCACTGTCTGATATTCCATAGAACACTGCTAAAACAGAAGTACGTTCACTGGCAATTGTTTCCCCCCCAACACAATATCTTGTACCATGCATCACACTGCCAGACAGACATTAAAACCTGTCTAGGACATGCGTTCCGCTAGCGGAACCCCTCGACAACATTCCGCTGAAAAGGCAGCGCAGAAAATTAAAAAAATATTTTTTAGAAATATGTAAATTTCACACATTAACATGTCCAATACAGCAAATGAAAGATAAACATCTTGTTAATCTACCCATCGTGTCCGATATTTTTTTTTTTGCTTTACAGCGAAAGCACAACATATGATTATGTTAGATCACCACCAAGTCAAAAAAACACAGCCATTTTTCCAGCCAAAGATAAGAGTCACAAAAAGCAAAAATAGAGATAAAAATTAATCACTAACCTTTGATGATCTTCATCAGATGACACTCATAGGACTTCATGTTACACAATACATATATGTTTTGTTCGATAAAGTTAATATTTATATCCAAAAACCTCAGTTTACATTGGCGCCATGTTCAGAAATGCCTCCAAAATATCCGGAGAAATTGCAGAAAGCCACGTCAAATAACATAAATACTCATCATAAACTTTGATGAAAGATACATGTTTTACATAGAATTAAAGATACACTTGTTCTTAATGCAACCGCTGTGTCAGATTTCAAAAAACTTTACGGAAAAAGCACACCATGCAATAATCTGAGACGGCGCTCAGAAAATATAAATACATTTCCGCCATGTTGGAGTCATCAGAAATTACATTATAAATATTCCCTTACCTTTGATGATCTTCATCAGAATGCACTCCCAGGAATCCTAGTTCCACAATAAATTGTTGTTTTGTTCGATAATGTCCATTATTTATGTCCAAGTAGCTACTTTTGCTAGCACGTTTAGTACACATATCCAAACGCTCGTGCAGGTCCCAGCCGAACGTCGGATGAAAACTTAAAAAAGTTATATTACAGGTCGAAGAAACTTGTCAAAATAAGTATAGAATCAATCTTTAGGATGTTGTTATCATAAATATTCAATAACGTTCCAACCGGAGAATTCCTTTGTCTGTAGAGAAGCAATGGAACGCAGGTCGCTATCATGTGAAATGCGCGTGACCAGGACCTGGCTCTCTGCCAGACCACTGACTCAAACAGCTCCCATCCGGCTCCACATCACAGTAGAAGCCTCATTGAAGGTTCTACAGACTGTTGACATCTAGTGGAAGCCGTAGGAATTGCAAACAGATCCATATCCTACTGTGCATTCAATAGGGACTGAGTTGAAAATCGACCAACCTCAGATATCCCACTTCCTGTTTGGATTTTTCTCAGGTTTTCGCCTGCCATATGAATTCTGTTATACTCACAGACATCATTCAAACAGTTTTAGAAACTTCAGAGTGTTTTCTATCCAATAGTAATAATAATATGCATATATTACCATCTGGGACAGAGTAGGAGGCAGTTCACTCTGGGCACGCTATTCATCCAAAAGTGAAAATGCTGCCCCCTATCCCAAAAAAGTTAACAAACTACACACTTCATCAAGTATTTCTACCTTAACCATTCATCAGGTTGTCATTATAATAATTTGTTCTCAGAGCATTCTATTTAGATTCTCATTAGTTATCTCTAGTTGTACTTTGTAATATTTACTTTTTAAGGATTGTATGGTTGACTTTTAGTTGGCGGACTTTGACATCCCTCCCACGGTCCTGAGGAACTTCCATAGCCAGCCAGATGCTGTTATCCAGACCTCCATGTCTAGCAACTGGTGTTACATTCTGCCAAGGTCAGCACTTTGACACATTTTCTTTTCTTTTTAAAGGTAGACTCAGCAATTTCACAGCGGTCACGTAATCACATTTTGGTAGACACTTTTATACACAGCGACTTACAGTAGAGAGTGCTTATAGAGAGAAACTTATAATATCTGAAAATATGCTGTAGCTAGACAGTGCCTTCGGAAAGTATTCAGACCCCTTGACTTTTTCACATTTTTGTTAGGTTACAGCCTTATTCTAAAATTGATTAAAACAAATTCCCTCATCCATCTACACACAATACCCCAAAATGACAAAGGAAAAACTGTTTTTTATAAATTTTTGCAAATGTAAAAAACATTTAAAACTCAAATATCACATTTACATAAATATTCAGACCCTTTACTCAGTACTTTGTTGAAGCGCCTTTGGTAGCGATTACAACCTTGAGTCTTCTTGGGTATGACGCTACAAGCTTGGCACGCCTGTATTTGGGGAGTTTCTCCAATTCTTCTCTGCAGATCCTCTCAAGCTCTGTCAGGTTAGATGGGGAGTGTTGCTGTAGAGCTATTTTCAGGTCTCTCCAGACATGTTTGATCGGGTTCAAGTCCGGGCACTGGCTGGGCCACTCAAGGACATTCAGAGACTTGTCCCGAAGCCACTCCTGCGTTGTCTTGCCTGTGTGCTTAGTGTCGTTGTCCTGTTGGAAGGTGAACCTTTGCCCCAGTCTGAGGTCCTGAGTGCTCTGGAGCAGGTTTTCATCAAGGATCTCTCTGTACTTTGCTCCGTTCATCTTTGCCTCGATCCTGACTAGTCTCCCAGTCCCTGCCGCTGAAAAACATCCCCACAGCATGATGCTGCCACCACCATGCTTCACCGTAGGGATGGTGCCAGGTTTCCTCCAGATGTGACGTTTGGCCTTCAGGCCAAAGAGTTCAATCTTGGTTTCATCAGACTAGAGAATCTTGTTTAGTTAGGTGCCTTTTGGCAAACTCAAAGCGGGCTGTTTTGTGCCTTTTACTGAGGACTGGCTTCCGTCTGGCCACTCTACTATAAAGGCCTGATTGGTGGAGTGCTGCAGAGATTGTTGTCCTTCTGGAATGTTCTCCCATCTCCACAGAGGAACTACAGAGCTCTGTCAGTGACCATCAGGTTCTTGGTCACCTCCCTGACCAAGGCCCTTCTCCCCCTATTGCTCAGTTTGGCCGGACGGCAACTCTAGAAAGAGTCTTGGTGGTTCCAGAAAGCTTCTTCCATTTAAGAATGATGAAGGCCACTGTGTTCTTGGGGACCTTCAATGCTGCAGAAATGTTTTGGTACCCTTCCCAAAATCTGTGCCTTGACACAATCCAGTCTCGGAGCTCTACAGACAATTCTTTAGACCTCATGGCTTGGTTTTTGCTCTGACATGCACTGTCAAATGTGCAGGGTTGCAAACTAGTCACCTTTAGGCGAAATTCGCTGTTTTGAATCCAAAATAGGTGACCTAAGTGATTTGTGTAGATTCTATGACAAAAGTTTGTGCGTGGGAGGGGAGGGGGGGCTTTGGATCACTACTGGCTGTAAGCGAACAAGTGATGCGCGTTTGGAGCAATACTGGCTGTATCCAAGGCTCAGCCAATCGTTCACATAACAACAGAATGCAGCATGCTACTGAAGAAACAACCAATTTGCTCTGGAAAGACAGCAGAGATTGGAAAGGCAGTTTGCAAGTTACAGAAGCGCATCCCCTGAACGATAACAAAGAGGTAGGTGAGAAGCCTGACCACGGAGACGGGGGTGAGAAGGTGATGAAGCGTACTTCATGAGCTCTAACTGAAAAACAACTGGCATTTGGAAAGTTTGAGGTGAGGGAGAAAGTGTGGTGGAACAATTATTGTTAACATTGTTAAGTATCCTGCTAGCTGGATCGAATTCTGCATTAGCTAGCAAGAGAAATGTTCAGCAACATTAGCCAACTTAACTGATCAAATAGTTGAGTTTTTGGTGTGAAAATTAGCTGGCTAATAAAGTCTGACAGCTAGCTAACGTTACAACATCAGATGAGCTAACGTTAGTAACCTAACCAATTGGCTATAGTATTAACTGGTATACGACTCCTTGCCGTTCCTCAAGTTATAACGCATTAGTTGCTTACTGGGCCCTGGCAATCTGTGTGAAATGTTAACTGGCAAATTAACCAACTACTATCTGTGAACTAATGTTTTCCCTCGACAGTATGTGGTTAATTTTCAGAATGAGTGAATTAGGTGAAAATGAGGCGTTGCTTGTGAAACAAGTGGATTCAGGGATCAAGTGTAGCTGGAGCTGGGCCTGGTTTATGCTGGATGCCACTATAGAGGTGTCGTGTCTTTGGCATCATTAAAGTGAAGACGGTTATTTTATCAAATCAATTCTCTGTAATTATTATTACGTGATTAAACTAATCATGTAAATATAATTAACTAGGAAGTCGGGGCACCAAGGAAAATCTTCAGATTACAAAGTTATAATTTTCCTAATATAACTCTTCAGATATTTTAATATCTGATCAATTAGTCTTCTAATTATAATTATTCTTTACCTCACGTTAGTCTCATTCCAAACGTCATAAATTGTTGGTTATCTGCACGAACCCAGCCTTTACTATGAATCATCCATATACCAATTGTCTTAATAATTTATTTACTAACTAACTAAATAATCACAGAAATGCATAAACAAACAAACAGTAGATATGGTTACAAGGAAATGGTAGGGGAGGTTCCCTAGTGGGCTAAGCCGATATGACGGCTTGGTGGACAAAGGGAAGTGGGTGTGGACTGAGGAGGGCAGGAAAGACAAAAGCAGTCACTACACAGTTGATAATTATATTAATTGAAATGCTAATCCTTTGCACATGAACGCTCACTCATTCGGGAATAATTGCAATCAATATATATTTACGCCCAGTGTGTTGTCGTGATCTCTGTTGGAATCGTCAGTCCTTCTGTTGGAGAGTCAGTTCTTCATTGTCTCTCTCTCTGCCTCCCTGAAGATCAAAGTCTTTAGAGTACCATTCAGAAATGTTCTCATAGAATAGATGTTTCGGCAGTTGTCGGTCTTCGCATCCCAGGGTGACATAATTTCTAGCTGCAGACTAGTAATTAGTATCTAAGATTTGCTCTTATTCTGTCGGGATCGATAGTCTCAGAGTTTAACCGTTTCCCGCCGTGAAGCCAATGCTCCACGTGGTATGGTTAGGAATTCAACAACCATTGCAACCTGAGCTTAAACTGAGGTGATCGAGGTACGCGTGGTCTGAAGAGGATTTCCTCAGGATAAGGTTTTATTCGTAACAATAGAAAAGGCGGGTCTATGGTGCCAGGTCATGTCTGTGCTCATGGGGGCGGGCCAGTGACTTAGTTAAACTTTAAAGGGAATACAATTCTCTTTCGTTAAAGGTTTACAATCAGCTTACATCATTTCACAAATAGTTTCATCTTTACTCATTAATTTTATATAAGAATTATATACAAACCCCATAATTGAGAAATGTACATATTCAGAGATATACTGTAGTTATGTGTTTCCTCTCCTCTCTGAGGTCACCAAATGAAACACACTCGTCATACCTGTCCTTTGAGTGTCCACAGACCATTCCCACCTTCTCACAAGTGGACATTTTGTATCAAATTCCCAGTTCGCCATGTGAAATCCTTTGTTCTCTCTATGTGTCTCTCTTTCTGCATGGCCAGGGGGAGAGAGTCTCCTCCAGGAATTTATGACCTGAGATAACAGAACCTGGGTGTAGGGGAGAGAGAGAGAGAAAGAGGGGGATGCTGCGATCTATACCCTGAAAGGGCCACGTCATGACAGAGGTGAAAGGAACACCACACACTTTCCCTCTTTCTCACTTTTTCAATACAGTGGATAAAAAGGGGTATGCCAAGTGTAGTCTCTGCCTGAAAGAGATCAATTATGTCAACAAAGGGTATCTGGTATATTGTAGAACAGATGTTCACAGGCAGAAAGTGTACAATGTAATAATGTGCAGTGTAGTCCAAAGATATTGCTTTTATTGTGTTGAACTTGACAATAACACTTGTGTGTGAGGGGGGATAATTTCATTTTTTACTTTTGCACACATGTAGCCTTGTGCACCTGATCAATGTCTATTATAGTGGCCACTATAATAGAGCAAAAATAGAACGCCTATTTGTTTCATTCTATTTCTACTTTAAGATGTTTTTTTCCCAAGTGCAATATTTAGACGTGTGTGGTCACAAGCGTTCTATTATAAAGGCTGTCATGGCTAACTGCAATATTAGTGTATTGTTTTTTCTCAAGACTTGAGTGTCATTTGCAGTAAAGTCTAGGCAACAAATAAGATTGGATTGCTTTCTTTAAATGTTTTATTTTACACATAGAGACTGATCATGTAGCTCGTATATTCTTTGCTATTTAATTAGTTAAAACCTGCATTTCCCACTAGCAGAGATTTTGTGCATGTTTCAGTGCAAAAAAAAGGGGCCCCTTTTTGGGCCTTTACCAGTTTGCATCCCTGCAACTTTTGGAACCGTATATAGACAGGTGTGTGCCTTTCCAAATCATGTCCAATCAATTGAATTTACCACAGGTGGACTCCAATCAAGTTGTAGAAACATCTCAAGGATGATCAATGGAAACAGGATGCACCTGAGCTCAATTTTGAGTTTCATAGCAAAGGGTCTACATACATACATATGTAAATAAGGTATTTCTGTTTTGTATTTTTAATACATTTGCAAAAATGTCTAAAAACCTGTTTTCACTTTGTCATTATGGGCTATTGTGTGTAGATTTCTGAGGATTCTTTCATAAGGCTGTAACGTAACAAAATGTGGAAAAAGTCAAGGGGTCTGAATACTTTCCGAAGGCACTGTACATTTTCATACTTTTTTCATACTTTTCAAACTTCATTCCCACTTCTCCTGTGGGAATCGAGCACACAACCCTAGCGTTGCAAGCACCATGCAGATTCTTTCTGTATTCATAATAACAAGTGTTACGAGCACACGGGCAGGGGTTTGTACACAGGTACGTGCACACAGGCAGGAGTTTGAAAACAAAGACACTGTAAACCAGTGGAGGATGGTGGGAGGAGCTATATGAGGACAGGCTCATTGTAATGGCTGGAATGGCATAAATGGAGGGGGGAAAAACATTGCGATGACAGGTTGGATTGAACTGTTGATATGTCATGGAACTTGAATACTTATGTATGAACAGAGAATAACATAAAACGTAAAAACATCAAAATCAGGGTGGGGCTCTATTCCATTTCAATTCAGTCAATTCAGGAAGTGAACATACATTTAGCAATTTCAGTTTACCTCCTGAATTTACTGAATTGAAATGGAATTGAGCCCAGAACTGATCAAAATAGAATATAGGTATAGGTTTAGGATCTTCATTTGAGGTTTAAAAAGGCTTCTGAAGTTTGTAATTTTCACTTTGAAATTTCAGACTTGATTTTCCCTTAAGATAAATATATCAAACCCTACAAACATGTCCATTAATTATAATCAAATAATAATTCATGTTTCCTGTTGCTGCGGGATTATTTTCCTGCTGTAGCAAAACTGACTAAGATTTGACAAATTAAGATCCAAATTAAGGTCCGACATCTGTACAACCTGTCAATCTTGTATGTCTTTACTGATATGTTATAGGTACACTTGATATATAGCTTCCGTCTGTGTTGTGTGTAGCATGAAAAGGGGTCAGATCGTCAGCATCAGTCACCGGATGCCCACCGAGAGCCCCTTCCAGTGCTACGCTGATATCCAGAATCACTGGAGCAGTTTGGTAGGTTACAGCCTGGTCCCACATCTGTTTGTGCTGTCTTGCCAACTCCTATAATCACTGTCATGACAATGGCCATAGGAGTTGGCAAGACAGCACAAACCAATCTGAGACCAGGCTAGGTAAGTTACACTTCACATGAACTACTTTTCATAAGGGCTGCCATAAAAGAGACATCTCATATGTCATAACTACAAGTTTTTCCTGACTACGTTACCTGACTAGGAAAAGCTCTGGGCCCTAGTTAAAGGTTATGATTCCAGGTTGGGTCAAGCTCCCAGACTTATTCACTAATAGGTTACCTACTGTAATTGGCTAGGCATAACGCCTGCTTGCTAGCTTACCTAAATGATATGTAGTGTCACAACCATGTCAAGTTATTTGGCATCAACTGATTTCTGTTATGTCAACAATAATGCAAACTCACATTGGCGTCACACAACACACACACGTGGACTACTCCAGGGAACTGTTGTTCTAACTACAACCACAGGATCAAACTCGACAGGTGGTGAATGACATCCCATTGCTCACATCTTGTCTGTCAACATCTGTCAGCAACTAAACATGGACTTGGCCCGGCGCAGTGTGTGTGCTTGAGTGTGCCTGTATGCGTGTGAGTTTGTGTGACAGTGTTTGTGTGTGGACTTGGCCCTTCAGAATGACGGTATGACTCACTAACGTTGGCTGGAAACAAGCCATCAGATTTCACACCCACGCTGCCTAACAGTTTACTCTACCATCATGTTGTTAATTAAGGTCCCGTTGCTCCTAAAATGACCAATGATAAACATGCATTGCCAAAGCCTCACTGGCCTGTGAGGTTGGGCCAGTGGATAGAACAAATGGACGGGACAGCTGGCTGATAGTAATGCTCGACACGTTAGTGTTGGTGTTGGTCTGTCGTCACATCTGGGTGAGTGCTTAACATCCAGAGACGGGTCACAAACAAATAATCTCCCTTGCTGTCTCTTCTACTCACCCCCTCTGTTTGACACTGCTAGCTTATAAACACACACACAATACACACTCGCACACAGTTAACGTATTTGTCCTTACTACTTCTTCCTTGTTTTTTTTTGTTTTTTCAGTATGGCTACCAACTCCCCCAAATTGATGAGGAAGAAGTGATTTATTGCAACGTATACTTCAAACTGGTTGGAGAAAGGCTGTTCACGTATCCTTTTAAGCCTATAGTATGGATTGGGGACCATCGGAGGCATCTGCCTTTGGCCAACCTGTTGACTGTTATGTTGTTACACTGACTCAAAACTGTCACGTTTATGTCTACTCATGCAACTATTATTGTGATAAGGCACAGTTAGTGTTTTCTTGTAACTGCTTGTAACCAGCATTTGTCCCTTGATAGGCTGTAAAATGAAACAATCGAAATCTGGAGAGAGAAAATAACAAAACAAGCCGTGTAAAATGGTTCACATATGGTGTTCTTCAAGCCAGTGTTCACTCTTTAAATTCATTCAAATTTGGCATACATTTCAATTCATCTTAAAGGGGCAATTACATTGTTTACAAATAATGGAGTAAAACAAGCTTATATTTTGGCTTCTGATGGGGTACAACAGTTGAACTAAACTCGTGAGGAATTTCTAAGTTATATTTTTCAAACATCAATGGCTATACATCATTCATTTAAAAGTCCAAAAATGGATGTACCAATCCCAGATGGGTCCTTTAAAGTGAGCTCCATCCAGACAGTGAACATGTTACGTTTCTTTAAAGGCCCAGTTCAGGCAAACTAGATTTTCCTGTGTTTTAGAAACTCAGCAAAAAAAGAAACGTCCCTTTTTCAGAACCCTGCCTTTCAAAGGTAATTTGTAAAAATCCAAATAACTTCACAGATCTTCATTGTAAAGGGTTTAAACTGTTTCCCATGCTTGTTCAATGAACCATAAACAATTAATGAACATGCACCTGTGGAACGGTCTTTTAGACACTAACAGCTTACAGACGGTAGGCAATTAAGGTCACAGTTATGAAAACTTAGGACACTAAAGAGGCCTTTCTACTGACTCGAAAAACACCAAAAGAAAGATGCCCAGGGTCTCTGCTCATCTGTGTGAATGTGCCTTAGGCATACTGCAAGGAGGCATGAGGACTGCAGATGTGGCCAGGGCAATAAATTGCTATGTCCGTACTGTGAGACACCTAAGACAGTGCTACAGGGAGACAGGACGGACAGCTGATCGTCCTTGCAGTGGCAGACCATGTGTAACAACGCCTGCACAGGATCGGTACATCCGAACATTACACCAGGTACAGGATGGCAACAACCACTGCCCGAGTTCCCCAGGAACGCACCTACCCTCCTTCGGTGCTCAGACTGTCCGCAATAGGCTGAGAGAGGCTGGACTGAGGGCTTGTAGGCCTGTTGTAAGGCAGGTCCTCATCCGACATCACCAGCGATAAGGTCGCTCATGGGCACAAACCCACCGTCGCTGGACCAGACAGGACTGTCAAAAAGTGCTCTTCACTGACGAGTCGCGGTTTTGTCTCACCAGGGGTGATGGTCAGATTCGCGTTTATCGTCGAAGGAATGAGCGTTACACCGAGGCCTGTAATCTGGAGCGGGATCGATTTGGAGGTGGAGGGTCCGTCATGGTCTGGGGCGGGGTGTCGCAGCATCATCTGACTGAGCTTGTTGTCATTGCAGGCAATCTCAATGCTGTGCGTTACAGGGAAGACCTCCACCTCCCTCATGTGGTACCCTTTCTGCAGGCTCATCCTGGCATGACCCTCCAGCATGACAATGCCACCGGCCATACTGCTCTTTCTGTGCGTGATTTCCTGCAAGACAGAAATGTCAGTGTTCTCCCATGGCCAGCGAAGAGCCCGGATCTCAATCATATTGAGCACGTCTGGGACCTGTTGGATCGGAGAGTGAGGGCTAGGCCCATTCCCCCCAGAAATGTCTGGGAACTTGCAGGTGCCTTGGTGGAAGAGTGGGGTAACATCTCACAGCAAGAACTGCCAAGTCTGGTGCAGTCCATGAGGAGGAGATGCACTGCAGTACTTAATGCAGCTGGTGGCTATACCAGATACTGACTGTTACTTTTGATTTTGACCCCCCCTTTGTTCAGGGACACATTATTCAATTTCTGTTAGTCACATGTCTGTGGAACTTGTTCAGTTTATGTCTCAGTTGTTGAATCTTGTTATGTTCATACAAATATTTACACATGTTGAGTTTGCTGAAAATAAACGCAGTTGACAGTGAGAGGACGTTTCTTTTTTTGCTGAGTTTATATACTTCCACACTATGAGGTTGAATAATACTGTGAAATTGTGAAAATGTTGATAATGCCCTTTTAGTGTAAGAGCTGTTTGAAAAGACTGCATGACATTTCAGCCTGTTTAGGTGGGATGAAGTGTTGGCCTGCCTGGTGACATCACCAGTCAACGGTTAATAGACCAATAAGAAAGAGAGTTCCAAACCTCTGCCAGTAACAGCTCATTTTAAATTTTCCCCTCCCTACTCAAGACTACTCCCAGGCAGTTCTAGCAAAAAAACTTCCTTGAGAAATTGATATTTTCTAATAAGTTATTTTTGTTTACCATTTTATTTGAAAACATTCACAGTAGGGTACGTAATTGTTATCCAAAAATAATTTGCTACTGAGATAAAAACAGATGCATTGGACCTGTAACTAGTCTGCTCAGATACCCTCTGAGCTGTATCCGGACTGAGCCTGTGCAGCGCTGTCCCAGGGTGGACCTCCAGGGGGCGCTCAGCTCCTTCCTATCCCACCTGAGGGAGAGCCTGCAGACTGTCTGTGGCTTCCCAGCCCGCATGACCAGCAAGCCCTGCTACCACACCACCAGCCTGTTAAGCATCGCCTCAGCACAGGTACAGGGTGCACACTAGTGGTGCGCGGGTCAGCTGTTTGTTCACCCGCACATGCCCGTAATTGCTAATAATCCACAATCGCCCGAGTATATGTGATGAAGTGAAAATATTAGGCCCGCACCCGGCCCTAACCCGCTAATATAGAAAATGCTCTATAGGCTACAGCCATAGACTGCAGAAAGATTTTGGTAGGCTATTTGTTCGTCAACTAGATCCATGCAGCTTCTCTTCTGTCATTATATGTTGCCCTAGAAGACTAAATAAACCCTTGCTCACCAGAATAATGTCTTGAATCGATAGAATGAATGCTTAAATCTAGTTGACATCGGTAAAGTTTTCTCTGTCAAATTCTTTCATGGAGCAAAGACCTTTAGGGACCGGGAGAAAATGCAGTAACTCCCAAAAAATGACATCAGTTTGATCTGTAGGAAATAGAAAGCTGTGAAAACAATCCAACATGTTTCTGATACGATTTCAGGTTGGCTTGAATGCATATTTTATGTGGTTGACATACTATCAGCTTTTATGATGCTGATAAATATAGTACCTCTACAGATGGTATCTAACTGAGCATTAGCATTCTCTCAAGATGCTGAAAGAAAGAAATCATATTTCTCCACTCCTGTTCCCGAGTCAAAATGTCGCCTACATTTGGTGTAGGTTATTATTTTACTGCAAGAAGTGGTTAATTTTGCAGGAGTTCATTTTAAGGCTATGTGAGGTCCAGATTTCACTTTCCATTTAACCCGTTTGAACAGCAGGCTACAATTCCCTTGACGTGCCATAGGCCTATTTGAAGTCTACCGTCTTGTGACTGTTGCATTTGTTTAGTGCCTCACAATCATCACACATAACATAGCCTGCATTGCTATCATCCTCTTTTAGCACTACAACCAATCTTTCCCAAACTTTACTTCCCTTCACTTTCACAGCTTTTCTCTTATTGAATTAAACTCTGACATTGCCCTTTTTGCCTCAGTGGATTGACCTGAACTTTTTCTGCCCGTTCCCCAAAGCATTTGGTGATTGGTGTGTAGGCTATTTGGCACGCATACAGTTAGGCCCTAAAGCTTAAGCTTGTGCACTAATGCCAGATAGTCTAAAATAATGAGAGAAAAAAACTCTATTAGCCTATAGATCAGGGATGGATAACTTTGATGGGTGTGGGGGCCACAAAAAAACTGAACGGTGGCTCATGGGTCTGCAAATATAAATTGCACAAGAATGATACATTTATGGATTTTGTAAGGTATTGTTTTCTCTCTATTCAACCCACCCGCCCTTTATCCACACTATATTGAATTACCCTAAACCCGTCCTGCCTGCGGTATCCGCGTGGACTGTAGGTTATGAGTCAACCCGCGCATCACGAGTGCACACTGCACACACATTCGTACGCACAGACACACTCACAGGTACAGGACTACAGACTGTCATTGATACAACTTATGTCATTTTGCACACATAGACGCACATACTGGCACTATATTGTGCCTTGGTGCCGCTCATATTTCTCTTGTATTTCAAATTACACATGCAAGATTTCTACGTTTTAGAAGTTTTACAAAAGAGACACTATTCATGATAAAGATTTTATTTTAATAGTAGATTTTTTTATATTTCCCACTTTAGTTTTATCTGTAGAATTTATCTTCACAGAATAAGATTTACGCCTTACATTTCTCTAGATCCAAATTTATGTTTGACAGTTTTTTTTTTATCCCAAACTGTCAGAAAGGAGTTGTGATGATAAATGTCTGGGTTCTCCCAATAGGATGTGAGAAACGAGCAGAAAGAGAGAGAGAAGGCTCCGGTTCCCTCCTCCGTCCACCCACCCTTTCTGGTGATTGATTAGTACAATCTGGGTGAATAATACAAGGCAGAGAAAATCCTTGAATTTTCAAGTTGAAACAATGGCAAAGCGTTCTGCTAGCAGCTAGGTCATATCCTCCTCCCTGGGTCATATTCATTAGTACTCACCGTAGCAAAAGGTTTTGCAATGGAAAACAGCCATGAAAACAAACGATTCATATTGGATAACTTCAGGTTAGTCCCTCCCTGTTTCAGTCCGTTTTGCGTCTGTTTGGTGCCTAGTGAATACGACCCTGGTTTGTTATTGCCCACAGATGTTGGTGGTGGAAGCTCTAGCTGTCAAAGTGAATAGAGGTTTATTTGTGCTGGACCTGGAACGAGACGCTGTTATTAAAGGTTGACAAATTATGTGGGAGCTTGTTGAAACACCCTACCCACTGGCCACTGTCACGATCGTCGTATGGTGGAAGAGAGGAGGACCAAGGCGCAGCGTGAAGTGAAGGCATTCTTCTCTATTTATTATCACGAAAACGAAGAACACTTTACAAACTAAACAAAAAATGACGAACGTGAAGCTATAAATGACAAGTACAGGCAACTTACATATAGACATAGACAATAACCCACAACCCACAATACAAAACAGGCTACCTAAATATGGTTCCCAATCAGACGACGCAAAACACCTGCCTCTGATTGAGAACCATATCAGGCCAAACACAGAAATAGACAAACCAGACATACAACATAGAATGCCCACACAGATCACACCCTGACCAACCAAAACATAAAACATACAAAGCAAACTATGGTCAGGGTGTGACAGCCACAGACGTCAATTCAATGTCTTTTACACGTTGGTTCAATGTAATTTCATTGAAATAATGTGGAAACAATGTTGATTCAACCGGTGTGTGCCAAGTGGGTATTTACAGTGTTTAATTAAGAAGTTAATGAAGTAGGACTTGAACTCACAGTAATCATCCGTTTTACAAGAGTAATACTGTATATGTACCGAGATTTGGGGTAACATGATATATGGTTCTTAGGTATTATGGAGTCATTATGGATTAATTTCATACATTTATAGTATACAAAGCTGGTGCAATTCTGGCCATTATATCATATTTTTTCAAAATGCCCTGCTGCAGCAAGAAGGTACATTGTTAATGTGACAAACATGGTGCCAAATGCTAGTTAATTAGCAATACAACATGTAATGACGGTGCAGTTACAGTACATCCACTTTGAAGCAAATGTTTTTTATTGAGCTGCAGTACAGTTTCACTTTTTAATTCCCAGAACTGTATGTTCCCATGTCCCAACATCACTGCACTGTGCATTCCTTTGTGGTCGCAGGTGGCTAGTGGCAAACCAGTGAACTTGACGACCAAGTCAGCTAGCAGGCCTGTGCTGAGTCAACTCCATGCTCCCTGCCCCCTCAAGCCCTCATTTGGGGGGGCACCAGGCGCCCAGACTCTCAGCCAGCCAGTGGGACAGAGTGGCAGCAGCAGCTATCTCAGCACTGGAAGAACCCAGGGGGTCCATCCCACACCCCCTCAGAGTTATACCCCAGGGAGAGGCTTGCCCACCTCCTCTCTCTATCCCAGTGCAGCCCCTCCCCAACCCACCACACACCCCCAACACAGCCAGGCCCCACTGACTGGACCCAAGATGGTACCCATCTTCAAGAACAAGACCCTCCCGCGCCATGTCAATGTCACCCAGCTTTTGGCTGAGAAGCAGCAGAGGAGAGCCGAGGAGCAACGGCAGACACCTGTGTCGGGACAGAAGAGGGCCTGCCCAGCCTTCTCTTCCTTTTCCTCCTCGTCTGTTCCCCTCTCTTTGCTTTCCTCGTCTACCTCTTCCAAGTGGACAGAGGAAGCCCGCCGGCCCACTCCAGCGTCCATGCCTCACTTGACCCCCTGTCCGCGGCCTGAAGGGGTTTCCCCACATTCCTCCCAGGTGCACGCTAGTGAGAGCGCTTTCAGAGTGAGGGACGAGATCGCCTCGGGTCCCCCTCATCTTCTTCCATCTGGCCTGCTAGGCAACAGAGGGGTGAGTCACCACCAAACACACTCTAGATGTAATTTGAGATTTAGTCCAATCACATTTCAGTTGAAACTTTTACTGCAGTGGGCTAAATCAGGGTCACACAGATTGTTTCTTGGTAGTCTTAAACAAATCTCCTTTGAAACAAAAGTATACACCTCACACACATGGTTATGGGCTTTAAAAAAGAAGTACCATGTCAGATATAGAGTTTTTTGTTTGCATCCCAACATTACACTATATATACTGTACATCACAGAAGACTGAAAACAAAACTATTTGACACAGAAACACTGTATTTTCAGCGTAAAAAAAAATATATATAATGTTTATTAATTTTGAAATTATGAAAATATGAATAACATTCCACCCATGTGTCCACTAAGTCATTTTACGGCAGGAAACGGCTACGATGGGATTTCCATTTTAGGAATTAAGATTAGCTCGCCTAATTTAAATTTAAGGGCATATCCATTGCATTCAGTGCTTGATTGTTTGTGTGAAGTCAATGCTTTTTCCCAGGCGATGATTTGTCCCTGTACTGTACTGTATGATTGAGACTGTGCAGGAGTCAAATATGTTTTATGTGTGTGTATTTGCTGAGAATTTGAATATATATATTTTTTTATATATAAAGATATATTGTATTGTATTTAAAGTAATGGGTTCTCATCTTTCAGGGGGACTGGTTTGAGTCAAAACCAAAGAAGCCAAAGTCTGCAGTGCAGGATGTGGATGTGGAGAAGCACGCGAGAAGTAACCAGGTATGTCCTTTACTATACTTTTACCTTGCCCTTTACCATAGCTTTGATTTACAGTGAAAAGTATGTATTTTGCAAATGTTCTGCATGTTGAGAGAGGTGATAAATTCGACAAATGGTTTGAGGGAGGCAAAACATCCCACCAAAGCAGGTTGATTAGGGGATGATACATCAGGGTAAGTGTTTAGCAAGATCCATAAACCGAATAGATTTCCCCACTACACCCCTAATTGAATTCCATTACAAGCTTTTACTAAATGAGATCCGTCTTGTGTCTTGTTCCTGAGCTAGATACCATTTTTTACAGATACTATTTCACAAAAGTTACGACTTGGTTGATCATTTTTACGAGGGAGCCGGGGGAAAGTTTATTAGAATGATTGCTGCCATTTTGACTGATTCGTTTTCGGAATGGCACACACATGGGCACTGAATGGACATAGTGACCTTACCAAATATACTTCAGGGAGGGCCAGATATAATCTATAGGGATGTTACTCTTCAAAATTACTTTACAGCGTCTGCATAGTTCATTATTACAACTGCAGTCATTTATCTTTTGTAGCTGCATTGGTTTTGGTTTTATTTGAGTAAACTATGGAAGTCTGAGTTGATTTGAGCTTTTAGGTCATTTATACTTCTCTGTAAGCAAACACCCAAAGGAGCCAGGAAATTTGCCAACATCTACACACAATCAACAGAAAGTACATTTTCCTGTACAATGAAGAGTGAACAAAACTAAGGATCTCAACACATAATGTATGGAGGATTCACATAAGAAATGTCTTGATGTTTGATATGCTCCCCCCTCAGAAGGTGAAGGTGTCTCCACTCTGTCTGATGACATCACTCTCAAACCGCTAATTGTAAACTAAGCTGAAGGATTTTCAAAAAATAAATATTTCCTTATCGGTACAATTTCAGAGCTATAATTCAGAAACTAAAGTAAGCAAAGTAAGCAACCGAAAGATGACATTATACAAAGATTACAGTATACCTGTGAGGAAATTCTCTACCACCTCAGATTTTTTCATGACCTACAGTAGGATAAGTAGGATGTAAGAAGGGTTTTATGAAAAACATTTAATTGATTGATTGGCTTTATGATTGAACATGTCTTGTTTGCTATTTATTCAGCTGTCGAAGATCAATGTGACGACCCTGCAGGCCTGGCTGAAGAGCCGCGGAGTGGTGGTACGGTCCAAGGAAAGGAAAGAGGAGCTGGTGTCCAAGGTCATGCGTTGCCTGAGTGAATCTTGAGTAGTGAGGGTCACCTTCCAGACAGACACAGAGAGGGTCATTTTACACTATGCAACATCACAGAGAACGAGCTGGTTTTACGGGTCATTGATAGTGAGCTTTGTATTGCTATCAGGTCTCTGTGTTATCATTCTTGAATGATATGTACTGTACCTGTATGGTGTTCTTGTTATGAAGTTAATACCCACTTGGCACAGAAGTCAATTCAACTGAGTTAGTAAGATGTTTCTGGCCTTGAGTTTGAGGTAAGAACAGATCATTTTATGTAATATATTTATTGAATTTATTTGTTTAACATAAAAAGAGTAATATCTCCTATTTATATAGTTTTGTTTTATATTTTAGTAATTTTTATTAATCCCCATTTCTTGCTTTTCTTGTTCAATATGTCATTTTCTGTAGTATGTCTGAGCTTTATTTCAGAAAAGATAAAAGCAAATGTCTGTTAATGGAGTTTTCATTTCAGAGTAGTACTTATTCAATATTCAGATCCTTTGAAATTGTGCATACACATTGATTGCCATAATAAAACGAAGATGTTTTTAATATTAAATAGAAAGGATTCCCCATGTAAAATGAATATGGCCCCCTTACATTTTCTGCTCTTTGCAGAGTGAATGTTCTGTGACCAGACCTGGATTCCAATACTATTCGATAATCTTCAAATCGTTGTTTTTTTGGGGGGGGGGGGGGGGGGCGTCCTACAGGAGTGCCAGGTGGCCGGCGTTTGCACTTTTGGGACTTTTCTATTAGTTCCACTGCAACAGGCAAACAGATAAAGTATTTGAAATGATTTCAAATAGAATTTGAACCCAGGTCTACCTCTGACCGCATTGATTGAAGTGTGCTATGTTTACTGAGCCAGCCAGTCAACTCACAAATTCTCTTCAATGCCTCCCTCACTAGCCAGGTTTCCATTCAACCTTTTTATGCAAGTAAAGTACATGTCGGATAAAAAATGTAATGACAAGCCTGATGAAAACAGCAAATTTGTAGGTAAACTTTCCAAATGCCGACAAACCAAAATACGCTAGACAAGGTGGGATGTTTAAATTATGTGAGAAATGGTGGTGGAAATGTCTTTATGCACAAATATTGATATAATAATTATATCAAAGTAAACTTGGAGTCACGCAATGTTGTGTGGTCCTCCAACTATGACTCAGGAAAGTATGCAGTTTATTAGGCTACAGATGAAATACGTTATGATGAACTTCACAGGGTGGTGAAAGTGCACGGTAATGAGCTTGATACTTATTTTCAATAAATATCAAGGGTTTTATTCTGGTGCCTGATGCTTGGCTGCCATTTGACAAATAAAAATAATCTTGCTCTTTCGTCCATAATACTTTTATCATGTAGGCTATACCTGCACTGTATCTGTGAGCTGTTGTCTAGAATGCACGTGCCAAGACCAGAGTGGGCACATTAGCTATATAATTTCTTGTGACAAAACCATCAGTAGAGTTGAAAATGCGATGGAAACCCATTTAACTTGTATTTTTTATTCGGCACATGGGAATTTTAACCCAAAAAGTTATTTTCATGTGAACTATGTCATCACGCACCGCCTATTATCTGCAACAAGTCAATTTGATGGAAACACATCTCTGGTGGGAAAATGCGCATTTTGTTTTTATGCAGATTTTAGAATATTTGCATGAAAATCTGTCGGTAGTTGGATGGTACCCTAGCTAGAGACAGAATTGCGACAGCACAAAAGTCTTGTATAACTAAGTATGATGGAAAGCGATGCGATGGTTGTTGGAGCAAGCTGTAATGATGATACCCTCCGTCTGGATCGACTGCAAAAGAGTAAAAAGCATTTGTGTGAAATGTAAATGGATGGCGACTTTGATCACAAGCATCAGAAGCCAAACTGCGTGACTTTCAAAGAGGAGACTTAAAGCTCTTTCTTTATGGTTTATTCAGGCAAAAGCTTAATGATCCGTACCAATCTGACACCGAGAGCTTTGCATTTAGTTTCAACTTTTCTTTCAAGGTTTTTTAAAACCATTATTTTGGAGGGGTAGTATTTCATACATCACAGTTTTTAATGTGAAACAGACCGTGTGAATTTTTTCTCTCTTCCCTTTCTCGGCTTTAAGGGCAACTGTTAGTCATTAGATTTAATGACTCCAAGCATCATGGTCCTTTTATGGATGCATGTACTCTTTGTGACAGTAATGTGATATTACTTTGATAATTAGTCTTTACCTAATTTCACTCCCGACTCTACCTTCTCTTCCTCTGTATCCGCTGCTAAAGCCACTTTCTATCACTCTTAATTTCAAGCTTCTGCCTCTAACCCTGGGAAACTATTTTCCACCTTCTCCCTCCTTAATCCTCCTCCCCCTTCCCTTCTCCCTCTCTGAGGATGACTTTGTCAACCACTTTGAAAATAAAGTAGACGACATCCGCTCCTCATTCACACAGCCTATTGAGTCCACTGGTCCCACTCACACAGAACTACCCTATGCCTTGACCTCTTTCTCTCCTCTCTCTCCAGATGAAATCCTGCGACTAGTGAGTTCTGGCCACCCAACAACCTGCCCGCTCGATCCCATCCCCTCCTCCCTTCTCCAGACCATCTATGGAGACCTTCTTCCATTCCTCACTTCCCTCATCAACTCATCCATGACCACAAGCTGAGTCTCCTCTGACTTCAAAATGGCCCGAGTTGCTCCCCTCCTCAACAAACCAACTCTCGACCCCTCCGACATCAAAAACTACAGACCGGTATCCCTTCTTTCTTTTCTTTCAAAAACACTTTAGCGTACTGTCTCTGACCAACCCTCTCGCTGTCTCTCTCAGAACGATCTTCTTGACCCTAAACAGTCAGGCTTCAAGATGGGTCACTCAACTGAGACTGCTCTTCTCTGTGTCACGGAGGCTCTCCGCACTGCCAAAGCTGACTCTCTCTTCTCTGTTCTCGTTCTCCTAGATCTATCAACTTCCATTGACACCGTGAACCATCAGATCCTCCTCTCAGGGCTGGGCATCTCAGGCTCTGCATCCTGGTTTGCATCCTACCTGGCAGGCCGCTCCTACTATGTGACATGGAGAGGATCTGTGTCTAGCCCCCAGGGCTCAGTTCTAGGCCCTCTCCTCTCTCTCTATACATCAAGTCACTCGGCTCCATCATATCCTCACATGGTCTCTCCTATCATTGCTATGCGGATGACACTCGACTACTTTTTTCCCTTCCCCCTTCTGACACACAGGTGGTGACACGCATCTCTGCGTGCCTGGCAGATATCTCATCTTGGATGTTGGCCCACCACCTCAACAGCCTCCCTGGGAAGGCCTGCCCATTCCAAGACCTCTCCATCACGGTTGACAACTCCACGGTGTCCCCCTCCCAGAGTGCAAAAGAACCTTGGCGTGGCCCTGGACAACACCCTGTCGTTCTCTGCAAACATCCTAAATCCTCTCATGTCACCCCGCTCCTCCGCACACTCCACTCCGCACACTCCAGACTGGGCCTTCCAACAGAACAAGACAACTCAGGAGTGGCTTTGGGACAAGTCTGTGAATGTCCTTGAGTGGCCCAGCCAGAGCCCGGACTTGAATCCATGAAGAGACCTGAAAATAGCTGTGCAGCGACGCTCCCCATCCAACCTGACAGAGCTTGAGAGGATCTGCAGAGAAGAATTGGAGAAAATACAGGTGTGCCAAGCGTATAGCGTCATACCCAAGAAGACTTGAGGCTGTAATCGCTGCCAAAGGTGCTTCAACAAAGTACTGAGTAAAGGGTCTGAATACTTATATAAATGTAATATTTCCGTTTTTTATTCATTTGCAAAAGTTTCTAAAAACCTGTTTTTGCTTTGTCATTATGGGGTATTGTGTGTAGATTGATGAGCGGGGGACTATTTAATAAATTTTAGAATTTAGGCTGTAACGTAACAAAATGTGGAAAAAGTCAATGGGTCTGAATACTTTCCGAATGTATGTTTGTCCCACCTAGGCATCTTAAGATAAGAATCTGGATAAGAATTCATTACCCATAGTACAGTAGTTGTGTTTCACTCGTCTTACAGAGAGAGATCATCTATGCCATAGTCCAACATACCTTTGTCGAATATGGGTTTCATATTTCATTTACAATGCCTACGGGTACTATCAATTACTATGGGGTGTGATTGCTTGGCAATAATGTGTTTGTGTGGCTTGCTACGGAGAGAAATGGAGGCCAAAATCACATCAAAGCTATTGGCCTTAATCTCTTGTCAGTGTGGAGACAGACTAATGCAGACAGTCAGTCGGCGAGGTGTAGAGACAGACAGGTGCAGACAGAAAGACAGTTGGAGAGTTAGAGACACACAGACAGAGGTGTAGAGACAGACTAGACAAAAAGAGCGGTGTACAGACAGGTGTGCAGCGTAGCTGGAGGAGACGGAGGTTGAGTTCCTGAGAAACACCCTATTTTTGAATGCTGTTGCTCCAGGGTTGGAGCACACATTCCGCGGGCTGAGGCGTGCCGTGTCTCGCACCGGTGTGCGGTTTATTCACGGGCTGCTGCATGACAATGCTCTGTTTACCTGATCTACGTAACCTACATACTGTTAATGATCGCCATCCACAGACTGAGACTAAGGTCTCTGCTCCCTTATTACAGCCTTGTCATGTGTTCCTTAATGGTGGTTTTGTTTTCCTTTCAAGGCAAATGTCAGGAGGCCTAAAAAATATGTATATTACACCCCTGTTTAGCCTGTACTGTAGTCGCATGCTTATAGCAGTTGCTCATTGACTAAACAGCATTAACTGACAGGCTTTTTTCTTCAAACATATTTGTATTCCTTTCAAATAGTCTTGGAAACAGAGGTATGTAAGAGTTGGAAAGGTTGGAAACTTTAGGGGGTGTCATTAAATCAGATGGTGGGCTGCAAATATTCCCCAGGATTCCTTTTTGCTGCATATTTAATGTTTACCAATACATGTTTAGAGAAAAACAAGGACAATGGGATATAAAGGGAACTCAGGGAGACTGTTTGTTTAATGTTGACGTCAATGTTTTTGCAACAAAGTCTATCTCAAGACCAGTCTCAATGAAAAAGGCACTGGGGCCATACTAGTGAACATGAGAAAAAGTTTAGTTTAAGCATCAGCCAACTAAAATTGTTGACGTAGTTGCACCTGATCAAAGGCTTCACGTTAGCTGTTCCCATTACATAACCTGCCACATTTAGCCTTATGCTAACCTTACTAGGTGGCAGTGATTGTTTCCTGTAACAAATTTGCATCAGCCTATCAAAGATCTTAAACTTTTTATCCACAACCAATTACATTTTTGAAAATAGGTCAACTTGGCCACCAGAGGGATATATTTAAACCTTCAAATTCAAGGTATTGCATGATCATTCTTGACTAGGTTAGTTTTTAATTTTACGTTAGACATAGCTCGTTTTTGCATATATGACAATGTGTTTGCTTAGCTGTTTCACATACAGTACTAGTCAAAAGTTTGGACACCCCTACTCATTCCAGGGTTTTTCTTTATTTTTTACTATTTTCTACATTGTAGAATAATAGTGAAGACTTCAAAACTAAGAAATAACACATATGGAATCATGTTGTAACCAAAAAAGTTAAACAAATAAAAATATATTTGAGATTCTTCAAAGTAGACACCCTTTGCCTTGATGACAGCGCTGCACACTCTTGGCATTCTCTCAACCAGCTTCATGAGGTAGTCACCTGGAATGCATTTCAATTAACAGGTGTGCCTTGTTAAAAGTTCATTTGTGGAATTTCTTTCCTTCTTAATGCGTTTGAGCCAATCAGTTGTGTTGTGACAAGGAAGGGGGGTATACAGAAGATAGCCCTATTTGGTAAAAGACCAAGTCCATATTATGGCAAGAACAGCTCAAATAAGCAAAGAGAAATGACAATCCATACTTTAAGACATGAAGGTCAGTCAATCTGGAAAATGTCAAGAACTTTGAAAGTTTCTTCAAGTGCAGTCGCAAAAACAATCAAACCCTATGATGAAACTGGCTCTCATGAGGACTGCCACAGGAAAGGAAGACCCAGAGTTACCTCTGCTGCAGAGGATAAGTTCATTAGAGTTGCCAGCCTCAGAAATGGCAGCCTAAATAAATGCTTAACAGAGTTCAAGTAAAAGACTCATCACAACATCAACTGTTCAGAGGAGACTGCGTGAATCAGGCCTTCATGGTCGAATTTCTGCAAAGAAACCACTACTAAAGGACACCAATAATAATGAGAGACTTGCTTGGGCCAAGAAACATGAGCAATGGACATTAGACCGGTGGAAATCTGTCCTTTGGTCTGATGAGTCCAAATGTGAGCTTTTTGGTTCTAACCGCCGTGTCTTTGTGAGATGCAGAGTAGGTGAACGGATGATCTCCGCATGTGTGGTTCCCACCATGAAGCATGGAGGAGGTGGTGTGGGGGTGCTTTGCTGGTGACATTGTTGGTGATTTATTTAGAATTTAAGGCACACATAACCAGCATGGCTACCACAGCATTCTGCAGCGATACGCCATCCCATCTGGTTTGCGCTTAGTGGGACTATTATTTTTTTCAACAGGACAATGACCCAACACACCTCCAGGCTGTGTAAGGGCTATTTGACCAAGAAGGAGAGTGATGGAGTGCTGCATCAGGTGACCTGACCTCCACAATCCTCAACCCAATTGAGATGGTTTGGGATGAGTTGGACTGCAGAGTGAAGGAAAAGCAGCCAACAATTGCTCAGCATATGTGGGAACTCCTTCAAGACTGTTGCAAAAGCATTCCAGGTGGAGTTGGTTAAGAGTGTGCAAAGCTGTCATCAAGGGAAAGGGTGTCTACTTTGAAGAATCCAAAATATATTTTGTTTAACAGTTTTTTATTTAACTAGGCAAGTCAGTTAAGAACAAATTCTTATTTACAATGTCAGCCTACCCTGGCCAACCCTAACAGCGCTGGGCAAATTGTGCACTAACCTATGGGACTCCCAATCACAGGCAGTTGTGATATAGCCTGCAATCAAACCAGGGTCTGTAGTGAAGCCTCTAGCACTAAGATGCAGTGCCTTAGACCGCTGCGCCACTCGGGAGCCCATAAATAACACATGATTCCATATGTGTTATTTCATAGTTTTGACATCTTTCTTCACTGTTATTCTACAATGGAGAAAATTTAAAAATAAAGACAAACCCTTGAATGAGTAGGTGTGTCCAAACTTTTGACTGGTACTGTACATCCATTTGCTTTTACGAGCCCCCCTCCTGTCACGCTTTTTTGTTAAAGATAAAACGATTACTACCGATCCTTGGTGCTCTATTCAAATAACGCATATGTGACGAAGTGGATGATTATAATAATGCAAATAAAACATTGTGTATGTAAGTGTAGCCTACACAATTTAAGTGGTGTTTTTGGTCTAACAGTAACATTTTACTATGCTGTTGTATTCGCTATTTTAGAACCTATGTAAAATACTAATTCATTATTAAATGATCTTGCGAGGCATTGATTCAGCTTTGATGCCAACTTTAGTTGTTTTGTTTAGTTTATTTGGACCCCCTGTTAGCCACTGCACATGCAGCAGCTACTCTTCCTGGGGTCCACATTAAACGAGCACCATTCTGAGATGTGGCGACACTGGCAGCACTGCACCCCTGTGTAGCGGTAGCCTGTGTCGGTCTGCAAGAGGGATTCCAAGAAGTTCCTCATTAAATATATTTGTAATATTAATTTACAAGGCTTTGGCTGAACTTCCCTTCACAACACACTATCACAACAAATGTGATTCTACATTTCAAAGGGAAAAAAACTCACCTGGGATTTGAACTTGCTGCAAATGGTAAAAATTACTACAAGTTAGGCTAGCTACACTTTGAGCTAATTATCCAGTATAAATGTATTGTGTGTTGTAGTAATTTTGTGTATTGTAGTAATTCTGTTAAAGAGGCTTTCATGAACAAGCGTTGGATCATGTCCAACTACGTAGACGGTTTTAATTGGCTGATGATTAAACTAACATTTTTACTTTTTCTAATGTTTGCAAGTATGGCCCTGAAGTGAGAAAGGTTTTGTTGTTTTTCTTCGCAGCCCCAGAGGATTCGTATCCACTGTGTAGCACTGATCTTTCTTATTTCTACCCATATACTGTATACTGCCATTTCTATCCAGCTATTGATTTGAGTATAACCCACTCGGGCAGCAAGAAGCTTTCTCTCATGGGTGCTTTTTTCCTGTGGTGGGAGTTGCTCATCAGCATACAAGCAGTCCAGCAGCTCTCTGCGAAGCTGACACAGTTAGCAGGATACGCTCTTCTTGCTTCCTTCATGTTCCTGCAATATGGATAACACTACCACTGGGACATCGCCATTACCACGCTTTAGTCTAGGTCGAAAATATACAGGTTAATGTAACAGTATAACTTTAAACCGTCCCCTCGCCCCGACACGGGCGCGAACCAGGGACCCTCTGCACACATCAACAACAGTCACCCACGAAGCGTCGTTACCCATCGCTCCACAAAAGCCGCAGCCCTTGCAGAGCAAGGGGCAACACTACATCTAGGTTTCAGAGCAAGTGACGTAACTGATTGAACCGCTACTAGCGCGTACCCGCTAACTAGCTAGCCATTTCACATCCGTTACACTCACCCCCCTTTCAACCTCCTCCTTTTCCGCAGCAACCAGTGATCCGGGTCAACAGCATCAATGTAACTGTATAACTTTAAACCGTCCCCTCGCCTCGACCCGGGCGCGAACCAGGGACCCTCTGCACACATCAACAACTGACACCCACGAAGCATCGTTACCCATCGCTCCACAAAGGCCACGGCCCTTGCAGAGCAAGGGGCAACACTACATCTAGGTTTCAGAGCAAGTGACGTAACTGATTGAACCGCTACTAGCGCGTACCCGCTAACTAGCTAGCCATTTCACATCCGTTACATTAAGACAACATAATAATTCAAGTAGCAACGCTGGTCCCATTTTTGCAAAGAGCTATGGGATATTACAATCCTGATATCTTAACCTTTTTCATCTTCAACCACGGCTTTAGTCGGGCTGTGTTAGCTCTGCAGCAGGTGGCAGCTGGCTTCATTTACCCACTCGGCTCCATCCAAATACATCTGTTTAACCCTTTCCCTGACCCCTGATTCTCGATGCAAGCTAGTAACAACGAGGTGCTCTTATGGGATACCTTTGATGTTTCCCAGTCACCCCTGAGGGCAGTTCTCGAAAATGTGTCACTCAAAACATTCACCCCCCACATAGGTTGATCAATAATGTTGGAAGACTTGAACAGGTCTCACTTGCAAAATCGATTTTATCTAAATGAGAATAACCCAGTAGCGTGCCGTGGGCCTGGGGCCTGGGCCTTCAGTGAGGTCCTACACAGTCCCACCCGAATTAATCCACCTCTTATTACAGAAACACAGTATAACCAGGCGTTGCGTCACCATGAAATTGACATTTTTATTCAGAGAATTGCAGGGGAAGAGTACAATACAGTACAGTTCAACTAATAGGCAAGAACATAGTCGAGTGCAACAGAGTTATATTAATATTCTTCTTCTATCCATTTCTGGTCCACAAACTTTGAGCTTTAAGTCCCCAAAAAAATAAATACAGTGTGTTCACTAAACAGCGCATTGTCGCACCCAAAGCAGTTTCACCGTGATGATAAAGACACATAACTATTCACTGAAAATAAAAGAAAGAAAACAAATAATTTGCAACATAGGCTATTTGCCATTTTATTTTGTTAATATATAGGGTATTTAATATTAACGAAATAAAATGCGAAACATACATACACATTTAATAAAAAATAACATGCATTGTATGCCTACTCACCAAAGACTGATTATTTGAACACAAAATCCTTCCTCCTTTCTTTCCTCAAGAAGACTTCAATGACTCTGTTGTACAGTCTATCTGTGCGTTTTAGTTCCACCAATAAGTCCTTTTCTATCGACATGGAGGCTAATGCTGAAAGCCGAGTCTGTCCAGTAGCATTTCTGGAATACGTTTTGATTCGCTTTAAGGCCGAGAATGACCGCTCGACAGAAGCCGTGGACACAGGGATAGTCACTGTCACACATGCCAATGTGTAAAGTTGCCCCATGTCCTCATTCAGATTTTTCTGCTTAAGGAAATCAAGGAGATCAGAGGGACTTTTCCCTTCAAAATCAGTCATAGCATACATTACAGTCAGTTATGTTTTTAGCTTGGATAGGTCGAACAGTGTTCCGTGACTCTCTGTTAAGCTGGAGAAGGCTGTTTGCGGGAATTTTTTCCGGTAGGTCTGAAAGTGCCGGGGGTCCAGGAGGGAGAGAAACATTAATTTTTCGTGGTCTTGAAACCTGTTTCGTATCTGGCAAAGAATGTTGTCCAGAATATTGCTGTGGAGTTGTTGATAGTATGTGCGAGGTTCTCCTTGTGCTGGGCCTCTGCGTGCGTTGGGTGAACTTGAGATGCGCGCTGTGTCATCGTAGATTTGACTGAACCTGCACCTCTCTCGCTCAATTGTGTCACAAAAGTCGTTCACCCTTGTCAGGCAGAATTGTACATCCAAAGTTTGTTTCTGTAGAATTCCAAAAAGCACATCCGAATAATTAAAAATCCCATTGAATGTTTCAAGCAAAAAACAAAACTCAAAATCATCCAAACGTGCATTAAATCCATCAGCCATAAGCACAGTATCCCCGTCATGGTCATCATGATGTTCCAGTAAGTGGTTAAACAGCTCCTTTAGGGCAACTCTCTTTTCAAAGACTGCATTGACCAATCTAGATGTATATTGCCACCTCGTTGGTGCAACCTTAGGAAGACGACGCTTGCAGATGTCATCCAGCAGTTGCGTGCGCTTAGGGGATCGTGAGAAAAATGCTGCAAGGCCATTGAGGTTGGCAAAGAAGACCTTGCATTCTTTAAGCTTTGAGGCTCCTTGAGTCAGTACTAAATTTAGTCGATGTGCATAGCAGTGAATGAATAAGGCCATCGGTGCCCTCTCCTTAACTTTAGCCTGCACCCCATTGAGTCCAGATGCCATGACTGCTGCGCCATCAAAACACTGTGCCACAACTTTATCCAGACTACATTCATTTTCCTCCAAGAAACGGAAAATAAGAGCGGCAATATCATCAGCTCGCTTGCCGCTTGTCACATCTTCAAATCGGATAAATCGCTCCTTGACTCCTGTGTCCGTCACATAACGCAGGACGAGTGAGAGCTGTGCTGCATTTCCCACATCTGTTGTCTCGTCCACCATAACAGCAACAAAGGGAGCTTTTTTAATCTCCATTTTGATCTCTTCTCCCATCACTTCAGCAATAGCATAAATTAGGTCATTTTGTATTTTGCCGGACGTCCCAATGAACACTTTGTTAGTGGACAGGTGGTATTGTAAATCTGTGTTGCTTTCAGAAAGAAAAGAAAGAAGCTCCACGTAGTTCCCTTTGTTTGTGGAGTCAGCACTTTCATCGTGTCCCCTAAAAGAAAGTTCCTGTTTACCCAAAAACATGACACAATCAATGAGTCTTTTCAATATTTCCCTATTTTTCTTCACCTTTTCATTGTGCAGCTCCGTTGCCCTGCGCGATTGTTCATTGAGCTGTAGATCCACTCGGGTGTCCCCAAAAGTTTTCAAAAGCACCATTGCTTGTAAGTGCCCAGCCGTACTTTGGTGTCTCGTTGCTGCCTTGGTTAGACAACTCAAGTTTGCAAAGCCAGTGTGGCTCCAAACACCAAATCGATCACTTGCAAATAATAGGCATTCCCAGCAGTACAGTTTGCAGTGCTTCTCGGAGCCTGTGAGCCATTGGTAGCGCTCGTAGTTGGAACTTTGAAAGTGGCGAACGAACCCCTTTCCCGCCTGTGACAGGCTTTGTAGCATCGGCGTCGGGCGACCTCTCCTTACAATGTCTAACTTTTCTTGAAAAGTTCGTCTTGAGAATGGCGTTATAATTATATCCTCGACCAAATCGATATCTTCTCCTCCTTCCGCCATTGTGGGTTGAAAAAACAGCTTAGTCGTACGCAAATTAATTCGTTTATCAAATTCAGTTTCCTAGTTCTGAGGATCTGCATAGACCTGCCCATAGGACCTGCTTCTCAATATTGGTAATCCAATCAAAAGACGTGCACGCACTACGCCTGCTAGCTGGCTCCTGTGTAACACTGGAGCCAGCCAGCAGGCGTACAATAGCCAACTCTAAAGCTGATTGGTTGACACAAAATTTTCATTTCCATTCACTTTAAGCTACAAGCGCCCGCACTGTTGATTCTGAAGGCCTGAGGGCAGATTTTAGACCCCTGGCAACACATGATGGCTGAATATGATTGGATAAAAGATCTAACATTAAGACCAGCCGTCCAAATCTCAACCTGGGGCTGGAAGCAGTGCAACCAAGAGGAAAGCTATGAAATGAAGAGTATAATTCTTACTCTGGGGAATAATTTAATACATATTTGTGGGAAAATATATTTAAAAAAATATATATATTCTGATGATGTTTAGGCCAGCAGAGAAGGCCTTGCTGGCCCTGACGGCCCACCACTGGAATAACCTTTATAAATAAAGGTTAAATGACATCTAAGTAGTGACCAACACTGCTGTATTTCTGTTTCTGTGGCTCTTAAACAAAAGTCATTGTACTGTTCGGTGGTTTGAATCATGGCTGGAAAGGGTTGGATTTGAAACAATCATGAGGTTGTACTCAAAGGGTGGTAGAGGAGAAAAGAGTAGGTGGAGAAGGGCTAGCCTCACATAAAGGACTGAAGTGTAATAAGTATTGGTCTGTCGATTTAAAGGGCTGGGGACCCAGACTATTGCACTCCCATAGTTAATGAACATGAGAGATTCACAGCGACTTATTATTTTCTCATTTTTGAGAGAGAGCAGTTCATGTAATGTACTAGTTATTGTTTTGTTAGCTGGAGAGTCCATTTCCACACTGCCATAAGAGGGTTGCTGGATTTTGATAGGGAGAGGCCAGCTGCATTGGCTATGGAACAATTTTTATCTGGTGGGAAAATAAATCTCTCAAATGAAAAAACTCAAAATTGGCACAAATTGTGTTTTCTTTGGACTCAAATTATCAATGAGTAAAGATTTATTACAGAATATTGATATCACTTTGTGACCCATAAATTCAAATTTTCATAGACAAACGTGCTAATATTATAGTCCTGATGGATTAAGGTTGCTGTTCTTGGCTTTTCCCTTGGGAAGTCCATACATATACTATCCTAGCCTTTAGTTTCCATTTACAGTGCATTTGGAAAGTAGTCAGACCCCTTGACCTTTTCCACATTTTGTTACGTTACAGCCTTATTCTGAAATTTATGAAATAGATTTTTTTACATCAATCTACACACAATACCCCATAATGACAAAGTGCAAACAGTTTTTTATACATTTTACAAATGTATTAAAATTAAAAAACTGAAATATCATATTTATATAAGTGTCCAGACTCCTTTCTTGGGTATGATGCTACAAGCTTGGCACATCTGTATTTGGGGAGTTTCTCCCATTCTTTGCAGATCCTCTCAAACTCTGTCAGGTTGGATGGGGAGCATCACTGCACAGCTATTTTCAGCTCTCTCCAGACCTCAACACCATCCTGTCTCGAGCTCTACGGACAATTCCTTCGACCTCGTAGCTTGGTGTTTGCTCTGACATGCACTATCAACTGTGGAACCTTATATAGACAGGTGTGCCTTTCCAAATCATGTCCAATCAATTGAATGTACCATAGATGGACTCCAATCAAATTGTAGAAACATCTCAAGGATGATCAATATAAACAGGATGCACCTGAGCTCAATTTCGAGTCTCATAGCAAAGTCTGAATTGTTATGTAAATAGGGTATTTCAGTTATTTATTTTTTATTAATTTGCAAAAATTTCTAAAAACCTTTTTTGCTTTGTGATTATGGGGTATTGTGTGTAGATTGATGAGGAAAAACATTTATTTAATCACTTTTAGAATCAGGCTGTAACGTAACAACGTGAAAAAGTTAAGGGGCCTGAATACTTTCCGAATGCACTGTACATCCAGTAATGCCGAGTTCAGTTGTTTGAATTTCTCAAACAAATAAAGTAAAGAAAAAATGTTGCCAAATCTGATTTTAGCAAATTAGGTTTTCATTACCTAAGTTTCTAAGAGTCATCTATGGCCTTTAGAAATATCCCAGAATATTATTGTAATGTCCCCTCTAAAGTAATGTGTCCAAATTAATGTTATGATAAGGTTTGGATTGATTCAATCGAAATCACATAGTTCCTGCTCTGCAGCTCACAAACAGATTCATGTGGTGAAAGTATTTCCATGATTTACCTTATGGGGATATTTTGCATTGTTCATTCAAGAGTTGGCTGTGCCAATTCAACTTTAAAGTATAGTAAAATTCCTTACAGGTGAAATCATTGTACTCCTGTGCCCTCCCAGCATTAACATATCAGTGCTCCCCCATCCCTGCTTACATTTCCTTACATCTGGTCCACTTGTCTCTTGGAGACCGCTCCCTCACTTAAACCATTCTCGCTGTACTTTTTATGCGGATAGCTAAGCTACATTTTGGGGAGTAGCCAAGAGATACTTCCCCCTAATCTTGTCATATCCGCCGCGTGACATTCCTTGCTTCCTGACCTGGCTTTCCTCACCGGGGATGAAGCCTCCCGTCCAGCCTCCCGAAATAAAACATTAGCCATCAGGGATGGATATCTGTTCTTGCATGGACACATACCTTCACTTGGATACATTTGTACTGTAGAGGGACAACGTTTTTCAGAGAAACAGATATGGAACATATCTCGGAAGTGAGGCATCACAGGACAGTTCACACCCCTCCCCCTGCCTTACACCCGCTGAACTGTCTCAATGTCAGCTCACAGTTTATAGAGGCTTGGGACAGATCATCTCAAATTCAAATGCCTGAAGGAAAGGAGTTGCAGCTCTATCATTCTCCATGGACTTTGCAGACCCATTCTCTCTCCACACTTGATAAAATATGTCACAGGTCATTTTTTCAGGTGAGAAAATAGCTGAACGATTTAGCTGCATTTTCTCTGTCAGTATAACCTCATGGGCCAGTTGTTCTACTCGCATCCGATGAGGCTCTGTAGTAAATGTGACTGATTTAGGACCGGTGGGTTTAGGTGGCCCCTCTGGGCAAATAAACTAAGAGCTGAAAAGATAGCAGAGAAAATATACTGATAGCTCAACCTCTGAACTTTTCACTTCTATCTAATCTGACGTACTTGTCCCCTGAAGGTATGGTCATTGAGTCTGCTTTGGACATGTATTTTCCTGAGGTTTCAAACTCTGATGATAAGGATGACAGACACAGTACCATTCAGAATACGTGTTGTGACTTATGTGGCCTTTTCATCAGAGTTTGTGCCCTCAGGAAAATGTTTCAGAAACATTGAATATTGTCTGTTATTTACTGTGCAGACTACTACTTGGTTTCACGTTACAGGACTTCAAGACTTGAGAGACAAAACCAGGACTCTTGGCTGCACTGCAACTCTGAATCCCTTTAAGCACTGGCCTCAGAGCAAGTGGAAACTTGTCATCCCAAAATTAACGGATTCCTGTATGAAAGCCTGCTCCTAAATTTAGAAGCATTATATTAAATGGCTGCTATTTGTTTTTATTTCCCAAGAAGCTGGCGTCAGCCAATTGGAGAGAAGCGCCAGACATCACAAAGCCGCCTTTGTTTTTGCGAGACCGTAGCTAGATTGTCGCAAGCCAAGGCCAATATTAATGGGAATATCCTTGTAAACCCTGATTGCCCCCACAATGAAAAGGCTGTCTACAAGCTGGTAAACAGAAGGATTATCGGAAATCCTCTAATTGAGTAGAGCTTCAGACTTGTGGAGATGGCAGGACAGGTGGAGACCGGCATGGAGCTTCTGCAGACTTAATCCAGCCCCTAGGGAGCGATTAGCTAAGTGTGGAGAGAGACCTGCCTCAACACAGGAGCAAAATGGCAGGGAACTGAAAAATGTTACACCCTGGTGTACTAAATGCAATCAGCTTTGAAGGTAATTACAACATTGTTTATTTCAAGAGTGTGCAGTTGGAGATGACTGAGCTCACTCTTTCTTTAGCAAGTCACATTTACCACATTGGCCATCCTTCAAGCTCTGAGGAAACAATGTCCCTCCCTCCTTTTTTGCCAGTTCACTGTCGTTCAACATACAATACTCAGGGACTGCCCATGTGTGTGCACAGAAAGGTGTTACTTTTGATCTTTGTCTTCAGTTTAGATAAATTAGGATAAATGAGGACAATACATTTAACAAATGTATCAAATAAGCACAGGGGATTATTGAGAGATTTACCTGCTGTAAATGATGTCATCAATCTATCAAGTTTTCCCGCTTCTTTTATTTGACTTGACAAAGGTTGGACAGAGAAAGGACTTATTCATTTGGTGTGTGGCTGACCTAGAACATAAAACGGTACTGGTAACCATAAAAAAGTCTCACTCTGTCTGAACTCACCGAGCCAAACTCCTGCCTTTGTTGGGTGACATTTCTCACACGTCACTCTAATGGGTTGTCCTGAAAACTTGCAGTTTTCAACAACAAAAATTGGAGCGCAAGCTGTCCCTTTAATTAATCAGTTCACCATTTTGATTCTCCATCCTTTTCTCTGTGTGGTGATAGTCAATGCCCTTTGTCTTTGACAATGTATGGTGGTGGAAAAGGTGTGCATTACTAGAGCAGTTAAAATGGCATCTTCCCTATCTATATTGGAATGTCTGTTCGAGATTGCCAGGCTAGCCATCAAAGTTTTTTTTTTTTTTTGTTCTTTGCCGAGTCCCCCATGATTTGTGTTCGACTACACCGGTTTTGCGCCCCCTCTGGCTCGTGCGGTGGAAGAGATCTTCGTGGGCTATACTCAGCCTTGTCTCAGGGTAGGAAGTTGGCGGTCTGTTGATATCCCTCTAGTGGTGTCGGGGCTGTGCTTTGGCAAAGTGGGTGGGGTTATATCCTGCCTGGTTGGCCCTGTCCTAGGGTATCGTCTGACAGGGCCACAATGTCCCCCGACCCACCAGTCTCCAGTATCTATGCTGCAATAGTCTATGTGCCAGGGGGCTAGTCTGTTATATCTTGTGTAATTCTCCTGTCTTATCTGGTGTCCTGTGTGAATTTAGATATGCTCCCTCTAATTCTCTCTCCCTCCCCTCCCGGAGGACCTGAGCCCTAAGATCATGCCTCAGGACTACCTGGCTTGATGACTCCTGGCTGTCCCCAGTCCACCCAGTCGTGCTGCTGCTCCAGTTTCAACTGTTCTGCCTGCGTCTAGGGAACCCTGACCTGTTCACCGGATGTGCTACCTTGTCCCGGACCTGCTGTTTTTGGCCCTCTCACTCTCTCTACCGAACCTGCTGTCTCGACCTCTGAATGCTCGGCTATGAAAAGTAAACTGATATTTACTCCTTAGGTACTGACCTGTTGCACCCTCTACAACCACTGTGATTATTATTTGACCCTGCTGGTCATCTATGAACTTTTGAACATCTTGAAGAACAATCTGGCCTTAAATGGCCATGTACTCTTATAATTTCCACCCGGCACAGCCAGAAGAGGACTGGCCACCCCTTAGAGCCTGGTTCCTCTCTAGGTTTCATCCTAGGTCCTCCTTTACTAGGGAGTTTTTCCTAGCCACCGTGCTTCTACATCTGCATTGCTTGCTGTTTGGGGTTTTAGGCTGGGTTTCTGTACAGCACTGTGACGTCTGCTGATGTAAAAAAAGGGCTTTATAAATACAAGTGATTGATTTGATTGACCTTCATTAAATTCCATTACTTTACATTCATTGGGTGAATGTTTCATGTTCCCCTGCCTTTCCCATCCACACTACGTCAATGAGTTGATAATATAATAATAATATAATTTGTGTACTCCTCCTCATCTTCTGCACTGCACCACAGGAGGTTTAAGAAGTTTCCTTTATCACAAACAGACAAACAAAAACAGTCCAATATTTTAGGGCAATACTGTGCAGACTCTACTTGTGGTATGTACAGTAGTGGGTACAAAGCTGGGTCTGCAGCACACCACAGGGCTGTGTTATCCCGCTGAGCTAAAGCCTAGGCATCCGCTCGAGGACCTGCCTAGGCATTAGCTCGGGGACGTAACGTGCATCTTCAGGTCTACTCATTACATTAGTGTGGTTCACCGTAGCATCTACATTACAGTACGTATAATGCACTTGATAAGAGGTATCGACAGTGAAAGGTATTTTTCTATGAGAATGTTATGAAGTTGCTATTGCATCTGGGAAACCTACTGTAACGGCCACTGTTTGGAATCCTTAGATATACTTCTAGAACTTATCACAGATGTCAACTGGAGATTCATGGAACCTCAATCTTTATGAAATGCTCATCACAATTGCCATCACTCTCCACTGTTGGCCAGGTGATTTGCATCATGGCAGAAGGCCAGTGAAGTTTCCAAACCTAACCACACTGGGAAAATAAATGGAAGCCGGTGGCAACACACTCTGACAGTTCCAACGAAAGTAATTAGTTCAGTGGGTCCTCCTGTTTTCCATTGAAATTGCAACATGCTTTCACTTACCAGTATGCATGTGGCAATTGCCCCCATTGAGAGGGTTTGGTGGTCAGTGATGCAGGTCATTGGTTATTGTAGTATGGCTTTGTGCTGCAATTCCTTGTTTTTTAAAGCCTCGATATTGTCACACTTTCCAGGAACACTTCATATACAGTTGAAGTCGGAAGCTTACATACACTTAGGTTGGAGTCATTAAAACTCATTTTTCAACCACTCAACAAATTTCTTGTTAACAAACTATAGTTTTGGCAAGTCGGTTAGGACATCTACTTTGTGCATGACACAAGTCATTTCTCCAACAATTGTTTACAGACAGATTATTTCACTTATAATTCACTGTAATCACAATTCCAGTGGGCCAGAAGTTTACATACACTGAGTTGACTGTGCCTTTAAACAGCTTGGAAAATTACAGAAAATGATTTCATGGCTTTAGAAGCTTCTGATAGGCTAATTGACATCATTTGAGTCGATTGGAGGTGCACCTGTGAATGTATTTCAAGGCCTACCTTCAAACTCAGTGCCTCTTTGCTTGACATCCTGGGAAAATCAAAAGAAATCAGCTAAGACCTCAGAAAAAATAGACCTCCACAAGTCTGTTTCATCCTTGGGAGCAATTTCCAAACACCTGAAGGTACCACGTTCATCTGTACAAACAATAGTACGCAAGTATAAACACCATGGGACCACGCAGCCGTCATACCGCTCAGGAAGGAGACGCGTTCTGTCTCCTAGAGATGAACGTAGTTTGGTGCGAAAAGTGTAAATCAATCCCAGAACAACAGCAAAGGACCTTGTGAAGATGCTGGAGGAAACGGGTACAAAGGTATCTATATCCACAATAAATATTAGTCCTATATTGACATAACCTGAAAAGCCGCTCAGCAAGGAAGAAGCCACTGCTCCAAAGCCGCCATAAAAAAAGCCTGCCTACGGTTTGCAACTGCACATGGTGACAAAGATTGTACTTTTTGGAGAAATGTCCTCTGGTCTGATGAAACAAAAATAGAACTGTTTGGTCATAATGACCATCGTTATGTTTGGAGGAAAAAGGGAGAGGCTTGCAAGCCGAAGAACACCATCCCAACCGTGAAGCACAGGGGTGGCCGCATCATGTTGTGGGGGTGCTTTGCTGCAGGAGGGACTGGTGCACTTCACAAAGTAGATGGCATCATGAGGGAGGAAAATTATGTGGATATATTGAAGCAACATCTCAAGACATCAGTCAGAAAGTTAAAGCTTGGTCGCAAATGGGCCATCACAAAGCCCTAACCTCAATCCTACAGAACATTTGTGGGCAGAACTGAAAAAGCGTGTGCGAGCAAGGAGGCCTACAAACCTGACTGTTACACCAGCTATGTCAGGAGGAATGGGCTAAAAGTCACCCAATTTATTGTGGGACGCTTGTGGAAGGCTACCCGAAACGTTTGACCCAAGTTAAACAATTTAAAGGCAATTCTACCAAATACTAATTGAGTGTATGTAAACTTCTGACACACTGAGATTGTGATGAAAGAAATAAAAGCTGAAATAAATCATTCTCTACCATTATTCTGACATTTCACATTCTTAACATAAAGTGGTGATCTTAACTGACCTAAGACGGAATTTTTAGTAGGATTAAATGTCAGGAATTGTGAAAAACTGAGTTTAAATGTATTTGGCTAAGCTGTATGTAAACTTCTGACTTCAACTGTAAATACATTTCAGCTCTGGACACTTTTTGTAATTGTACCACTGTTGTGCAATCACAATATTGTTTACCGAGATGCCGAATGAAGCGCTTTGAACCTTTGATGTGAGCGCAATCTCTTTTTTCCCATGACACATTGGAAATATATAGCCTTACTTGGGAACATGACCAGAGTCTAGCCCTGATTCGTCACCATCATTCACTCAGCACCTTTAAAAAAAAACATAAGTGCTTTAAATTATATGCATTTCCCCTCAAAGAATGCATTCCTACCGATCCTTTTACTCTGGCAAGGTTACATGTAGTGAATGACACGGTCTTGACTGAGACGTTTTCCGAATTTTAGATGCAGTTACTTTAGCCAATTAATCTCACTAAGGAATGCAAGGTTTTTGGCCAAGAATGCCATACATGAGCACTATGTGACTGCCGATATCCCTCCAATCAGGTATTATTATGCACTTTCCACTTTCATTGCTCATGTGGGGATGCATGGTCCTACAAACTATTGAAAGGAGCACTGCTTTGATTCTTTTAAACCTCATTGCTGTTTTCATTGTTGAAAACTTCATATGTATTAGGCCTGAATAAATGACAGACTGCGTGCATCAAATATTTAGTGTATTTATGCAATTTGATTATCATTGCTATTGATACTTTTGTGCCTGTGAGTTAACTTCAACCATATTGCATATTCTTCCATGACTACACTGTAAAATATTTCCTGTAAAATTTACAGGAACTTACTGGCAGCAATTGTTCAGTAAGTTACTGTAAATTATGTTACATCACAGCTACTGTAATCCATTTCACGGTAATCCATTTTACGGTACCGAAAATGTTAGTGAAATCTAATTTACGGTATATTATTGGAATTACCCATGTAGCGACATATGTTAGTGAGTTTACATTTTACATTTTACATTTACATTTAGATTTTTTAGCGGGCACTCTTGTCCTTGGTAATTTACAGGATGATTAAAAAAAACATATCACAGTCATAGCAAGTAAAAAGTATCCATAATCATTACTGAAAATGTTGTTGTAGTTAAGGATTACATTGTGATTGTAATTACAACAAGATATCTTGTTGGATAGTTTTGTATTTTTTTTTTTTTTTGTAACCTTTATTTAACTTGGCAAGTCAGTTATGAACAAATTCTTCTTTACAATGACGGCCTACCCCAGCCAAACCCTAACCCAGATGTGCGCCGCCCTATGGGACTCCCAATCATGGCCGGTTGTGATACAGCTTGGAATCAAACCAGGGTCTGTAGAGATGCATCTAGCACTGAGATGCAGTGCCTTAGACCGCTGCGCCACTCGGGAGCCCCAATACAATGCTGAGATATTCACAGTAACTTGATGCCAGAGCAATGAATCACAGTACAATACAGTAACAGTGACTATTAACTGTAAGGAAAAAAATTCTACAGTATTTTATTGTAATTACAAGGGATTAGCGCAACCAGGTTGTCTTTGAATATTACAGCATATTTATGAATACTGGGTGTTTTATATGGCATGCACTTCTAGCCTCATGAATAAAGGCTTCTAAAATGTCCTTGATTACAGGGCAAAACAGATTAATTGGATATGAGTAAATATTCAACTATTTAAAGGTTTAATACCCATTTCCACTCTGATCTGTTCAATTATTAGGGAACTACTACCACATATCACTTAAATTGGTACAGGACTCTCACTAACGGGTCAAAACATATAGCCACTTACTGTACAAGGCACAACTTAAAATATGTTAATGAGCCAGAGATTCTCCTTCCGCAATAATTCTCCACAATGCACCATAATTTACAGTATGCTGCAAAAAATATACAGCAAAACAGAACTTTGTTGTTGAATTGTAGTGAACATAAAATCAGCAATTGATAATAGTGAATATAGTATTATATATTACAGCATACCAGCTGACATTTGGTGTTTAATATCACTTGCACTTCTGGCCTTAACAAAGTCCTCTAAACTGATAGTGACTACATAGCAAACCAGATAAAATGGACATGGCGAACCATTAACGGTTTGAGACTTGCTGTCACTCGGCTCTGTCCCATATATTTAACTGTTAGGGAACCACTACCACATAATGGGTGCAACAAATATAGCCTCTTACAAGACGCATCAAAATATGTTAACGAGTGAGAATGATTTTTGTAGCTACAATAAGGCGGAATGGTAATGTATTCTGAATTACAGTACATTACTGGCAGCAATTGGCCAGTAATTTACTGTTGAGTTTGGAGAATCCATAAAATTGTCACGTATGCGCCCTCTCTGGCCTCTAGGTCATCAGGCTGCTGATTATCCCGCACACCTGTCACCATCGTCTCGCGCACCTGCGCCTCATGACACTCACCTGGACTCCATCACCTCCTTGATTATCTTCCCTATATCTGTCACTCCCCTTGGTTCTTTCCTCAGGTGTTATTGTTTCTTGTCTGTGTGTTGTTCGTGTTTCTTGTTTTGTTCATTAAATTATCCACTCCCTGAACTTGCTTCCCGACTCCCACATTACAAAATACAGTATATTACTGTATTCTGTGGGGGTACAGGATTCTCACTCATGGGTGCAACAAATATATCCTCTTACAAGGCATGCCTTAAAATATGTTAATGAGCCAGAGACTATTTCCCCACCCACAACACTTTCTCACAATGTGCCATAATCAACACTGTTAAACACATTTATGTATTTTACTATGCATTCTACAGTGTTTTACTGTTGAAATTACAGATAGGTGTTAGTGTGCTGTAGTACAAATGAACAGTATTTTACTGTGCATTCTACAGTAATCTACTGTATTCAGTTTATACAGTATCATACTGTTGATGAGTACAGTAAGTTACTGATAAAATTACAAAAACGTCTAACAGTGTACAGCTATGTTGTTCACAAGGATTTGCGAAGATACGATATGATTTATGGTCAACACATTTACTTGAACTCGGCTGCTCAGAAAAGGAATTAAGAACCATGAGGATTAATGAAGTGACTGGAGACTTCATCTCACTAAGCATTTCATTTCATTCGCAGGGCCAGATTATGAATAAGATCAAACCAACAGCTTGTTTTGTGCATCAAAAGGATTTCTTCTCCCCATCCTCTTGATTAATTTTGTCTCGGTTACTTGATGAGGAACCATTTTCCTTTCCTGAATTTTGTTGATTGGACATAGCAAATGTTTCCCAGCTATATACCACAAGGAAAGGGATACATTACTGTAGGCAGGGACGGGCAAAAATGTACAAATAATTACAAAATACAATTACAAAATACCATAAGGATCAATTTATCAAAATAAACTACAAAATATTTGTATTTAGAGATGTCTTGAATTAAAATAAATACAGTTGAAGTCGGAAGCTTACAGACACTTAGGTTGGAGTCATTAAAACTTGTTTTTCAACCACTCCACAAATGTCTTGTTAACAAACTATAGTTTTGGCAAGTCGGTTAGGACATCTACTTTGTGCATGACACAAGTAATTTCTCCAACAATTGTTTACAGACAGATTATTTCACTTATAATTCACTGTATCACAATTCCAGTGGGTCAGAAGTTTACATACACTAAGTTGACTGTGCCCTTAAACAGCTTGGAAAATTCCAGAAAATGATGTCATGGCTTTAGAAGCTTCTGATACGCGAATTGACATCATTTGAGTCAATTGGTGTACCTGTGGATGTATTTTGAAGTCTACCTTCAAACTCAGTGCCTCTTTGCTTGACATCATGGGAAAATCAAAAGAAATCAGCCAAGACCTCAGAAAAAATTGTCGACCACAAGTCTGGTTCATCCTTTCCAAACGCAATTTCCAAACGCCTGAAGGTACCACGTTCATCAGTACGCAAGTATAAACACCATGGGACCACGCAGCCGCCATACCGCTCAGGAAGGAGATGCGTTCTGTCTCCTAGAGATAAACGTACTTTGGTGGGAAAAGTGTAAATCAATCCCAGAACAACAGCAAAGGATCTTGTGAAGATGCTGCAGGAAACAGGTACAAAAGTATCTATATCCACAGTAAAACGAGTCCTATATCGACATAACCTGAAAGGCCGCTCAACAAGGAAGAAGCCACTGCTCCAAAACCACCATAAAAAAGCCTGACTGTGGTTTGCAACTGCACATGGGGACAAAGTTCATACTTTTTGGAGAAATGTCCTCTGGTCTGATGAAACAAAAATAGAACTGTTTGGCCATAATGACCATCGTTATGTTTGGAGGAAAAAGGGGGATGCTTGCAAGCCGAAGAACACCATCCCAACCGTGAAGCACAGAGGTGGCAGCATCATGTTGTGGGGGTGTTTTGCTGCAGGAGGGACTGGTGCACTTCACAAAATAGATGGCATCATGAGGAGGAAAATTATGTGGATATATTGAAGTAATATCTCAAGACATCAGTCAGGAAGTTAAAGCTTGGTCGCAAATGGGTCTTCTAAATGGACAATGACCCCAAGCATACTTCCAAAGTTGTGGCAAATGTCTTAAGGACAACAAAGTTAAGGTATTGGAGTGGCCATTACAAAGCCCTGACCTCCATCCTATAGAAAATTTGTTGGCAGAACTGAAAAAGCATGTGCGAGCAAGGAGGCCTACAAACCTGACTCAGTTACACCAGCTCTGTCAGGAGGAAAGGGCCAAAATTCACCCAAATTATTGTGGGATTAATGTGGGAAGCTTGTGGAAGGCTACCTGAAACATCTGACCCAAGTTAAACAATGTAAAGGCAATGCTACCAAATACTAATTGAGTGTATGTAAACTTCTGACCCACTGGGATTGTGATGAAAGAAATAAAAGCTGAATTTAATAATTCTCTCTACTATTATTCTGACATTTCACATTCTTAAAATAAAGTGGTGATCCTAACTCACCTAAAACAGGGAATCTTTACTAGGATTAAATGTGAGGAATTGTGAAAAACTGAGTTTAATTGTATTTGGCTAAGGTGTATGTAAACTTCCAACTTCAACTGTATTTAGTATTTTAAAAGTAGCTGGCACAAACTGCAACAACATTCTCAGTAACAGTTACGGAAACGTTTTATTTGCTATGACTGTGATATGTTGTTGTTAATCTTCCTTAGTTGAACACACTGACTGTAAGTCACTCTGGATAAGAGTTTCTGCTAAATTACCAAAATGAGTTGCAAAGCACACTGAGTGTTATTATCATTGGCCTTGTTTTGGGGAGGAGCTCATAAGAATAATACTCAGCATGCTTTGCAATTTTTAATTTGTACAAATTTTTACATACACATTGATATTTAGTTATTTAGCAGACACTCTTATCACACCATAGTGCCATCAGACTTCTGATACCAATGCAGGGTGAAAGGGGGGCACAAAATTATGAACCGCTATAATAAATGGTATAGAAAAGTATTTTGTATTTAGAAAATAAAAATTACAGCTCTCGAAAGCATCTTGTTACAAAATACATTGGAGTGTAGTTCAGCCCAGTGTGATACAAATGACAAAATATTTATACTGAAAAAATATTTAAACTCAACATGCAACAATTTCAACGATTTTACTGAGTTACAGTTCATATGAGAAAATCAGTCAATTAAAATAAATTCAATAGGCGCTAATCTATGGATTTCACATGACTGGGCAGGGGTGCAGCCATGGTTGCACCCCTACCCAATCATGTGAAATCCAAAGATTAGCACCTATTGAATGATTTTTTTAAATTGGGCATAGGCCCACCCACTGGCATAGGCCCACCCACTGGGGAGCCAGGCCCAGCCAATCAGAATGAGTTTTTCCCCGCAAAAGGGCTTTATTACAGACATAAATACTCCTCAGTTTATCAGCTTTCCAGGTGGCTGGTCTCAGACGATCCTGCAGGTGAAGAAGCCGGATGGGAGGTCGGGGCTGGCATGGTTACACGTGGTCTGCGGTTGTGTGGCCGTTTGGACGTACTGCCAAATTCTTTAAAACAACATTGGAGGCAGCTTATGGTAGAGAAATTAACATTCCATTCTCCGCCAACAGCTGTGGTGAACGTTCCTGCAGTCAGCATGCCAATTGCAAGCTCCCTTCAAACTTGAGGCATCGGTGGCATTGTGTTGTGTGACAAAAAAGCCCATTTTAGAGTGGCCTTTTATTGTCCCCAGCACAAAGGACACCTCTGTAATGATCATGCTGTTTAATCAGCTTCTTGATATGCCACACCTGTCAGGTGGATGGAGGGATTGTCTTGGCAAAGAAGAAATGCTCACTAACAGGGATGTAAACAAATTTGTGCACAAAATGTGAAAGAAATTAGCTTTTTGAGCATTATGAAACATTTCTGGGGTCTTTTATTTCAGGGAAAACAGAAAGGAAAACACAGCACATTGCTGCTCATGCTCCCAGGTGATATTTATTTATAACAACGTTTCGACCGTTAGGTCTTCATCAGGCATCCATATCCCAGGTGGGGGTAGAAGGTCCTATATATTGGGGCAGTACTCAGTGACATCACTTCCTGAAACAGGAGGTCCAAAATGTATAACATAGTTTCACAACATTAACATTCAATGTATCAAAATATATGATCATACACAAGGAATGTGATCATTTTTTACAGTAATATATAACATATCATTTTTAATTAGAATTGAATGTGTTGACCATAAAACAGAACATATTGACATTTACTCTCACGGGTGGCCAAAAATAACTACATGAAAGCCACGCCCCTACTAAGCCATGCATCCAGTTTTCTGATCTGACCCAGTGGCTCATAGCTCAATAACCCAGCCTCAGCAACCCAATTTAAAGAAAGCAATGGGTTGTTTGTGAGCCAACTGGCTAGGTCAAAATAATCCAACATGTGTTCTGTCCAAGATTGGGTTGTTTTTAACCCAGCCTGTTTTTAGAGCGTAACATTTTCCTAACCAACATTTGAACTCTTGACTTTTTGGTCATGAGTCCATATCAGTCAATCCACAGCGGTGCGCTGGTTCCCAAAGGACACTGATGATTGTCAACACCTTAATCCATCACTAGATATAAAGTCAGTGAGAGAATTTTGCCTAACCCACATATTTCCTTCCATAGCCCCATTGCTAAAATTGTCCAGACGACTGATGCGCAACGGAGAATCTCTGCCGGAGACATGTGAAACTGTTTAGTTGGGCCTACCAGCCGTATATCGAGTCGGTGGCCCATATGATAGCAGTTGATTAAGTCCTTGCTACAAATTTCTTCTATGACTTCCAGATGGATGGTGCCATTCAAGATTCTCAACAAAACATTGTAAATTCGCTGGATATGAGAGCATGCCAGTTATTTATCTATGCAGATGTATCTAGTTAGTGGGACATTACACTCCAAAGTTTCTCAAATATTTTCAAACCTCCAAAGTTTTTTTTCTCCACCGCAACTTCCACCGAGTTGAAAAGATAAGCACCATATTATTTCAAGGTTTTTTGTGCTTATCTTTTCCATTCATTTTGGGTTGTGCTATATAACTGGATGTACAAAACAAATGGCCTGGCACATGGATTTATTTAAACAGAAGATAATTTGTGAGGTCTGAAAATATAGGACAAACTTAGATTTTGAAGTGTATTGTCCCTTTAAATTGCAGTGAGGCAATTGCAATAGTGGTAAGATTAATAATTGCACTGAGCTAGCTTTTCTGTGTTACATTTCCTATCACTACTTTGGGACTAGTGCTGTTTGGAAAACTGCTGTTGTGTTGCCACCCTCCCACATGAAACACTACAGTTTACAATAGAATACTACAGTACTTAAGATAGAATTCTATCGTAAACTGTAGTATACTATAGAATATTATACTACACACTGTAATATCCCTCGATCATGTGTAGTACTTACTATATAATGTTTTAGTAAATACTACAGTGTTATTTGCGTATAATACTGTAGTAAAAACTATAATAATGTCTGCAAAAACACGACAGTCCGCAAAAACACTACACTTTAACTATAGTCAATGCTACAGTATTTAATTTACATATACCCTTCCCATTCCCCTCCCCATACCGCAATTTGTGCCACCCATAAATGAGAAACCTTCATGCCAAATATACTCCATATATTGTGTTCTCTAAATGTTATATAAAACAGCAGAAGTGCTGAGCTATCTGGTCAGACCCCAGTTCTACATGCAGGTTATGGAAAATGTACTCTTTCATTATTTCTTCTGTAGGTGAAACCTTCTATGTCAAAGATAATCAAACAAAGACAATGAAGTAAATACAGTAGTCTGCAAAAACACTACAAGGAATACTATAGTATTTTTTCATGTGGGTTGTAGCATAGCAGTCCAAAGTTTATTTTCCTCAGGCCTCTGCAAACTATTATAACAGTTGACCTTTCTCAGCTTTTTTGCGAAGTAGATAACGCTCAAACTATGTGACCAATTTCTGCACATCTGTGTGCAATTCGCCAGGCTCGCATCTCCAGTCTAGAAATCATAGGGGTGAAGAAACTTCAAAGTGTCACACATGATAATATGCATTTCAACAAAGCAAGGCGCAGCCATTCCACACCACAGAACCATGACAACAGCGGTTCTAAGCCCACCAATGACAAAGTGTGGAAGCTTGAAACTGCAAAGAGGAACCTAGTAGTAACTGGGTTTTTGACACAGTATGTTTGATTTCTTTCCGTAGGTGTATATCTTACTGGAAAATACTGAGCTATGTGCATTTTGGATTTGGTGCGTATTTCATGATTCACATTTTCCCAATTTGTGCTGCTGTCTAAACAAAAGATTGGCAAACTTTGGCAAATCAACTTGTTAGTCTGGAACTCTGTGCGTTTTTGCTAAGAGTAATTTGTCACAGCTCACTGGTTTTATTGCGCTCCCACAGCAATTTACACTGTGTTACATTTTTCCCAAATGACAGACCAGTTTTGAGGGAGCGTGTAATTGGCATGCTGACTGCAGGAATGTCCACCAGAGCTTTGAATGTTCATTTCTCTACCATAAGCCGCCTTCAATGTCGTTTTAGAGAATAATGCTCACCTTCGATGACCACTGGCACGCTGGAGAAGTGTGCTCTTCACGGACGAATCCGATTTCAACTGTACCGAGCAGATGGCAAACGATGTATATGGCGTTGTGTGGGTGAGCGGTTTGCTGATGTCAACATTGTGAACAGAGTGCCCCATAGTGGCGGTGGGGTTATGGTATGGCCAGGCATAAGCTACGGACAAGGAACACAATTGCATTTTATCAATGGCAATTTGAATAAACAGAGATACCAGGACGAGATCCTGAGGCCCATTGTCGTGCCATTCATCTGCCTCCATCTCCTCATGTTTCAGCTTGATAATGTTGCCCCCATCTGTACACAATTCCTGGAAGCTGAAAATGTCCCAGTTCGTCCATGGCCTGCATACTCACCAGACATGTCACCCATTGAGCATGTTTGGACAGCATGTTCCAGTTCCCTCCAATATCCAGCAACTTCGCACAGCCATTGAAGAGGAGTGGGACAACATCTCACTTGCCACAATCAACAGCCTGATCAACTCTATGCGCAGCTGATGTGTTGCTCTGCATGAGGTAAATGGTGGTCACACCAGATACTGACTGGTTTTCTGATCCACGCCCCTACCTTTTTTTTAGGGTATCTGTGACCAACAGATGCATATCTGTATTCCCAGTCATGTGAAATCCATAGATTAGGGCCTTATGAATTTATTTCAATTGACTGATTTCCTTATATGAACTGTAAATGTAAAATCTTTGAAATTGTTGCGTGTTACGTTTAGATTTTTGTTCAGTCTATAATATGATATTCTGTTTTCTGTCAATTTTAAGAAATGTTAGATCTATACACGTAAATACATACCAGTAGGGGAGCCTAAAGGTAATTATAAACCAGGTAGTTTGGCTCCTGGATGCTGATTGGCTGAAAGCCATGGTATATCAGACTGTATACCACGGGTATGACAAAAAAATGATTTTTTACTGTTTTAATTGCATTGGTAACCAGTTTATAATAGCAATAAGGCACCTCAGGGGTTTGTGGTATATGCCCAATACACCACCTCTAAGGGCTGCATTGCGTAGTGCCTAAGAACAGCCCTTAGCCGTGGTATATTGGCCACATATCACCCCCCCCCTATGCCTTATTGCTTACATAATTAAATAATAAGAGAGAATTTAGATTTTTAATAAAGTAGTACAATTTAAAGTGAGTATGTTTGGGGCAAAATCCAGTGGTGGCAAAATGCCTCCAGGGCAATCAATACAAGTCAATGGTACCTACAGTGCATTCGGGAAAGTATGAAGATATACATGGCGGAGGCTCGATTAAGCTAGTTGTCTTGACTATTTTCATTCTTGTTGATAAGGGACAGAATGTGTTCGGACCATCAATTATACGGCATTTACAGTGCATTCGGAAAGTATTCAGACCGCTTGACTTTTTCCACATTGCGTTACGTTACAGCCTTATTCTAAAATATATTAAATATTTTTTTCCATTATCAATCTACACACAATAACTCACAATGACAAAGTGAAAACAGATTTGTAGAAATTTGTACAAATGTATTAAACATAAAAAACGGAAATAGTTTTGCTATGAGACTCGAAATTGAGCTCAGGTGCATTGTGTTTCCATTGATCATCCCTGAGATGTTTCTATAACTTGATTGGAGTCCACTTGTGGTAAAATCAATTGATTGGACATGATTTGGAAAGGCACACACCTGCCTATATAAGGTTGACAGTGCATGTCAGTGCAAGTTGACAGTGCATGTCAGTGCAAAAACTAAGCCATGAAGTCGAAGGAATTGTCCGTAGAGCTCCGAGACAGGATTGTGTCGAGGCACAGATCTGGGGAAGGGTACAAAAACATTTCTGCAACATTGAAGATCCCCAAGAACACAGTGGCCTCAATCATTCTTAAATGGAAGAAGTTTGGAACCACCAAGACTCTTCCAAGAGCTGGCAGCCTGGCCAAACTGAGCAATCGGGGGAGAAGGGCTTTGGTCAGGGAGGTGACCATGAACCCGATGGTCACTCTGACAGAGCTCTAGAGTACCTCTGTGGAGATGGGAGAACCTTCCGGAAGGACAACCATCTCTGCAGCACTCCACCAATCAGGCCTTTATGGTGAAGTGGCCAGATGGAAGCCACGACTCAGTAAAAGGCACATGACAGCCTGCTTGGAGTTTGCCAAAAGACACCTAAAGGACTCTCAGACCATGAGAAACAAGATTCTCTGGTCTGATGAAACCAAGATTGAACTCTTTGGCCTGAAAACCAAGCGTCACATCTGGAGGAAACCTAGCACCATCCCTACGGTGAAGCATGGTGGTGTCAGCATCACACTGTGGGAATGTTTTTCAGCGGCAGGGACTGGGAGACTAGTCAGGATCGAGGGAAGATGAACGGAGCAAAATACAGAGAAAAAAACCTGCTCCAGAGCACTCAGGACCTCAGACTGGGGCGAAGGTTCACCTTCCAACAGGACAATGACCCTAAGTACACAGCCAAGACAACACAGGAGTGGCTTCGGGACAAGTCTCTGAATGTCCTTGTGTGGCCCAGCCAGAGCCCGAATTTGAACCGATCGAACATCTCTGGAGAGACCTGAAAATAGCTGTGCAGCGACGCTCCCCATTCAACCTGACAGAGCTTGAAAGGATCTGCAGAGAAGAATGAGAGAAACCCAGATACATGTGCCCAGCTTGTAGCGTCATACTCAAGAAGACTCGAGGCTGTAATCGCTGCCTAATGTGCTTCAACAAAGTAATGAGTAAAGTGTCTGAATACTTACGTAAATGTGATATTTCCGGTTTTTATGCACTGTATATTATCATTTTTCAAATCATCTATAAGTAACTTCTTTGAGTTACACAATCAATTTTGAGAAACTTTAGGATGATTTGGACTGGAAGGGAACAAATGTAAATTTAATAAAAAATGTACCATTGACTTACATCAAAACCTCAATATAGTGAGGATATTAATAGTGAGATGTGCAATGTCATTTTGTTCTGATATTTTTATTTTATTTTTTATTTATTTTTTATCCCATTTTCTCCCCAATTTTCGTGGTATCCAATCGCTAGTAATTACTATCTTGTCTCATCGCTACAACTCCCATACGTGCTCGGGAGAGACGAAGGTCGAAAGCCATGCGTCCTCCAAAGCACCACCCAACCAAGCCGCACTGCTTCTTAACACAGCGCGCCTCCAACCCGGAAGCCAGCCGCACCAATGTGTCGGAGGAAACACCGTGTACCTGGCCCCCTTGGTTAGCGCGCACTGCGCCCGGCCCGCCACAGGAGTCGCTGGAGCGCGATGAGACAAGGATATCCCTACCGGCCAAACCCTCCCTAACCCGGACGACACTATGACAATTGTGCATCGCCCCACGGACCTCCCGGTCACTGCGATGCAGTGCCCTAGACCACTGCGCCACCCGGGAGGCCCCGATATTTGATTTATTTAATTAAAATAAGATACCTAGACTTTATCTTTTAGGAGTCAATTACAAAAAAATTACTAAATAAAATGGATTTTAACACACTAATCTTCAGGGAACATTTTGCCCAGATATTGGGGCAAAACACCCCTATCTAAAGTTTTTGTTTCTATTGAATAACAACAAAAATCTGCCCACTTATTCCCCTTCAAAATGTGTTTACCTAAGGATAGACATTATGCACATATCTAAATCCTACCAAACCTTGCTTTTTAAAATTGAAATTTCACTTGGGGAGCATTTTCTCCCAAGTCCCAAGTGTTTCTGATCATTAAATGTAGATAATTATTCCAAGCTATAGTATCTCGTCAACTCATGAAATCTGCCTTGTCCAATATAAAACAGACAGTTATTGGGACATTGTGATCATCAAATTACTGATCGGTTGATATTAAACATGATTTCAGGGAGAGAAAACACAAAACTTCAGAACATGATTGGTCAGGGATATCAAGTGACACTTTCCCTTATGTTTGTATGAAGAGTTAGAGTATGAACAGGATGCAACCGCTGATGACGCCGGTTTTATGATCCAATCTTATAAAACTCAATGTTTTACGACGTCTGTGTCTGCACACACAAAAACAGAGGCCAGTAGATTTCCGCTGCACACTTGAACCCAGGAATAAAAGCCCTAGGCTTTTTCTTTCCCATGAAGATGAGGTAGTGGAATGTTGACAGTAGGGACTGGAAAGAGTCTCTTGCGCTCTCATTCTCTTTTTCCATCTCTCCCTTTTACAGTAAAACTCTATCTAAACGAATCTGTTTATCTCCGAATGTGACAGTGATCCGGCTGAAGACCTTCATAGAACCTAGAGTACACTCATCTCTCACTCTCCTTCACACTACAGTATCTCCACCATCCCCTGGCTTAGTCCCTAGGAGTAGATCCAAACCAGACCCTCAGTATCACCTTGGAGACCCTGGGAGCTGCAGAGGTCTGTGTTTTGAGAGAAAGCTGAGACACTTGAACATAAATCAGTGGCTCTCCCTGTAGGTCCCCATAGGGCCGGAGTTCACTTGCAGGTAAGATGTTACCAGATTACCAGGTCCGTGTCACACTCTCGATGCCCCCTGCGGATGTGATGGGTTTTGCCCCTCATCCCACCCGCCCTTCCCGTCCAAAGCCTGGGTTTCGTCTTCTTTCCTCCCCCTATCCTGTGGTGAACCAGCTGGCGAGCGTAGGGAACCTGATCTTCTTGGAAGCTAAAGTCCACTGTAGAGAGAAGGGGAGTACTTGCACGACAGCATCGCCATTTCCCATTGGAACAGGCGACCGGGCCGGACGGTGGGAACCAAGCGCTGTTTCTGATCTATACTTCTCCCCGTCCATTAGCCTGGAAGGTGTTGACATGTTACTTGAAACAAAAGGCGTATCTGACAACAGGCAGCTGTGATTTTGGCTAGTTGATCGCAAGCGGGTATCAAACAGATATTGGGAAACATTTTTAAAAAGCTATGTGTGTCATACTGCATGACTGTTACTGAAGTCACTTTTTATTAAACTTCTTCGGGATCGGTGTCCATTCCACGGGACGGTTGAGCTAACGTAGGCTAATGCGTGAGGTTGTAAGCTACAGGCAGTTAGATTTGGGTATGTCATTTTTGGTGGAAATTGAAGAAAAGGGGCAGATCCTTAGTGATCAACATGAGATCACAGTAATAGATCGACTGTACAAAAGGGTTCAAAGAAAGTATCTGCATTTATTTAATGTAATGATGACTCAAATAACAACCACTTGCTTGATAGACCACCAATTATTGGCAGATTCTGCAGTTCTACCTCAGAAACTGCCATTGTCTGCTTACTGTAGGTACTAAAGACACATAGTCAGTACTACCACCATCAGTGCATCTTTTGTTACATCAACAACCAGTATCAGTCCGCAGGAACCACACCACAAAACATCTAGACACTTTAAATAACTCTCATGAAGCCAATATGATTGTTTTCTTCAGTGTATAGCTCTTGTGAGGGTGAACAGTGCAATGTCTCAGAAGTTAAGAGCTGTGTGGGAGTGAACGCCCTCTCCATCTGCGCCCCCACGCTCAGAGGAGGTCCCTTGGTGGAGAAGGCGCGTAAGGAGGTGCAGCAAGCGCTTCTGGAGGGCCTGGGGACGCTCCTCGTCCTCTCCCCAGGGCGTCTCGGCACACTCCTGCACCGCCCGCTGGAGGTCCACCTGGAGGGGGAGGCCCGCCTTGGCGCCCAGCAGCGTGGGAGAGAACCAGGGCCTGAAGATCTTCTGACAGATCACCTGTCCAGAGCAGAAGAGAGGGGGAGAGAAGAGGGGATGACAGTCCAGAGAGGAGCGAAGAAAGGAGGAGAGAAGAGGGGGTGAGTCAGAGACCCAAGAGGAAAGGAGGAAGGGGGGTAACAGAGAGGAGAGAGAAGAGGAGGGGACAGTCAGAAACACAAGGAAAGTGGGGAAGGGGGGATGACAGAAGTGGACAGTCAGAGAGGAGAAGAAAGAGGGGTGGACAAGAGAAAAGGGGAGGGGGGTTGGTCATTGTGAGAGTAACCTACTGTTCCTTAGTTCTTATTTCATTATCACCGGGGCCATCATCAGTCATATTCTTATTACACGCCTGTTTGAAGGGGACGAGAGCCCCCGAGACACAAATCGTCTCCTTGACCCCCGCAATCGTTTAAAGACAAAGCCACCATTGTCTCCTGGATGGCAGGCAGTACAATGGAGAGGTAGGGGTCAGCGAGGGTTGCGATAAGTGATCAGGAGCGGAGGAAAGGTATCATTCGCAGCAGCCACCTGTGGCCTTGAGGTGGACCTGGTGTCATCACGTATGCGACATTGTCTGGGAGCTCTCCGCTTCTCCAGGGCATCCGGCAGTATGAGTGACGACAGTATTTCAACTTATCAATTGGATGCATTTTATGTCAAAGACTAGGTATTGACAAGGGTGACAACATGTCCCGGATTGTGTGGGACCGTGCCGCATTTTGGCCTTTTGTCCAGCAACCAAACAATCATGTCCCGCATTTTATCAACAAATTCAAACACCACTAATTTACCAAAAAGTTTAATTTGTCCACTATTTCTCAGACATTCCAACCTGTCTCTTTTGCAGTCATGTTGCGCTTTTGTACTGCATTGTGTCTTAGGCCGGATTAGGCCGGGATTTGAAGAATGTGCCATTGAAAGGTCAACATTGAAAGGTCAACATTGAAAGGACAACATTGAAAGGTCAACTGTGAATGTAGTCTCCGCAAACGCGGAAACATAGCATTTAAAATGCTGACAAAAAACACGATCGTATTGAATCCCGGGCCGTAAAGGTGATTTCTGCTTAAGCTGACATCTGCTGTGTTTACAGCGAAAGGGATTTCTTCTGTGTTTACAGCGAAAGTGGGAAATAGTCTCTTGAGGTCTTATCTATCTTGGGTTGGTTCTTGTATTATAATCATGCACTGAAATTCCATAGTGTTATCATAAGCAATTAGCATTCCTTGAAGCGCTCAACTACACATTCGTAATTAAAAATAATTAAAAGTTGAGTGCTCCAGTTTAGCTCTTCAGAGGAGCAACCAACCCAATAATTGAATAACTGACTTAATGGTGAGATGTAGAGTGAGTTGAAAATAACATGCAATCACGTTCATATTTCGATGCAATCACACTTACCTGCAGGTTGCTATTCCTCCGCTTTGAGCTGCACTTGTTCGTCTTCACGTCGCATTTCGAGACGCAATCGAAGAAGTTGCAGTCGTCGTCATTAGTGCAGTTCTGCTCGAGGATGTCTCGCATTTTGGGCTCGAAGAAAGCCATGTCCACATCTATAGCCACCACCTGCACAACAGCACGGAGAGAGGTGAGTGAGTGCCCGGAGTCTGATCGAGTTGCATTGCTGCCAACTTCGGAGCTCACATTGACCCCAGAGGGCACGGGTTTAATATCCGTATCAATCAATCAAATGTATTTTATTTCGCCTCATTTATTTTCAGTATCTTCACTTACGTTCACTACTTTCGCCTATCTCCCTATACCTTCACCACTTGTTCTTTTTTTTTAGGTAAAAGGAATAAATCAAGAAAAGCCACATTGCAACTATTCCTGTGGGAGATATTTTGAATCTCATTGACATGGAATTATACAGTAAAAAAAACAAAAAACATTTTCACACATGCTGTTGTTTAAAGGCGCTGGGATTCCGTTTCATCTGTACGGCTTGTTATAATCGTCCTCTTTGCTTAAGTGACGGCCCGTGAGGAATGACTCCACCGCAGCACTTCATGTCAGCTACAGCTGATTTGTAGCAAACACGTCAGAACGCCAACAAAAAAAAACAAGTCACTGTCGAATTCTGAAAGGTAGAAAGAATCCTAAGGGCTCCATTCAATCCGTATCGCGGGAAGTCGCGCTTCATAGCGTGATTGACAATTAAAGGCAATGTTCTCTGGTCAAGGAGACTGCATTCACGGTATGTCGGCTCAATCGGGAAATGACCTTCACATTTCTAGAGCGCAATCTCTAATGCTTCAGCGACACAGACTGAATAGAGCCCTTGGTGATCGGTGAAAATAAGAGATGGTATTCTCGACATTGCTCTTCAACTCATCATGTCCAGCCAAATCAGCATAGCGCTTTAAGGAGCTGTAGATCTGACAGATATGATAGTAATTGGTATCCTTTCTATGTATCACTTACCACTGCTAACGCAATGATGCAAGCCAACCAAATATATACTCCCAATATACTTTTAATATACAATATAGCCCCTATACTGTATACCCCCCCCCCCCCCCAACATTTAATATACTCTACACAATACACCCTTTCAATATACCCCCCAGTATAAAACAGAGAATTCCTTTCCTCTGTTTATTATCACATGAGAACTAAATAAGGGATCAGTAAGGGATCAGATTCCTCACTAAATAAGGGATCAGCTGCACGGTAAAAAACAAAGTATCACCTGGAGCTATATACATGTACTTTTGAAATAAAAAGAAAGGAGGGATTGAAAGGATACTTTTTTTTGACGACGCAGCAGCCGAAACGTAGACAATAACAAGTCTCCTTAGGACTCCTCTCCTTTCTCCTGGTCTTTGTCCACACTATCAAATGAGCTCACGGTTTATGTAAACCATAATAGGGACGAGAATATTGTATTTAATTTCAAACAGCGTCATCTTTTTACTGTCTATGCTGTCGATAAAGTGTAAACTTACCCGCAATTACACAGAGAACAAGCCAAATTAAAGCTTCCAAAGTAAAGCTTCCAAGCTTCAGAACATTCACAAGCCAAATTAAAGCTTCCAAATTAAAGCTTCCAAGCTTCAGAACATTCACAAGCCAAATTAAAGCTTCCATCTTTCTTTTTTTCTTGCATGTTTTCATTTTTTTACTTCAAAAGGTAATTTGGGTTTTGGCATGCTAACTGTTATGCAAACTAAATGATGTCCTTATAACAATGGTTATCTCATCGAGGGCCTCGTCAAACTAATGTTCTCCGGTTTCGGATGCCGCCGCCAACATGAGCAATTGGTGTACAGCAACTTAAGCCAAGTTGAATGAAAATATAAATAAATCTACTCACTCTAAAGATAATACATGTGTTTTTCATTGATTGCTCAAACAGCTTATTCTTCATGGCCCTGGCAAGTTTTTACAATTTTTATGGAAATCAAATGAAAATGGTGCCTACCAGAGAGGACTGTTAATAAATTGTAATACCCTCTATTGTAACACTATGCTTTTGTGTTAATGATGTTCGCTTTTTATTCCCCTTGTCTCATCTAGGCTACTCAGAAAGAGTTCATTTGGATATCTGTCTATGCTTTGAATCACCCATCAGCAGAAATAAAACACGTTTTGTACTGATTATTGACACACTGATGGCACAATTGGGGTACAAAAATGCAACGTGAGGTGTATATGCACCTTGCTCTCAGTCCTTCATAGGTCAGAGTCAGCATAGGTTTCAAACAGAGAAACTCAGGTGAAACTCAGACAAACTTATATCGTTGAATGCATAGGGGGTGTCCCCAACGAGCATATTTAAATACATCTCTAATCCTATTCCTCGGTGCGTTGCCTGGATCATGGGCTTCCTCCATGTTAAAAAGCAACGTAATATAATTGTGAAAAATGGCACAACCGGCTGTTTTTTAACCTTGTGGGAAACAATGAAACGACTTGGAGCCTCATCATTCTTCAGATGGCGCGTTGTTCTCATCAAACGGTTTGCACTCTGCGGATGAATGTGCTGCAGTATTGTGTGGATCATTACTGTTTTACTATGAAAAAGGGAGCTAAATCTGACCTTTTCTTGTTTACACAGAAAGAATCTGAACTCCCCCCACTAAAGAAAAGCAGATCTCAGATCTGTGAGGGGTACCCAGCAGCCGCTCTGGGACGGTTTTAATGACAGGTTTCTCTCCAAACGAGCCTTCCATGCTGTTTTAGCGTTCCTGTGTGAAAGAGTCAGCAACTTATTGCTTTGAAGCATGTGCGTGTGTGTCTATGAGTGTACTCTGTGTGTGAGTATGTTCGTATGTGTGTGTATGTGTGCAAACATGGTCAGCTCACCGTAAGGTCCTTCCGGATGGCAAAGTTCTCTGGTTTGATGTCGCACAGGTGGAGGCGGTGCGAGAAGTCATTGTCGAAGCGCCACGCCATGTCCAGGAAGCTGAGGGCGATGCGGTGCACCATGTCCCTCGCCGTCCATGGGCCCGCCGATACCTCCTCCAGAGAGAATATGTTCTGGTCCCAGGCGTGGCCCGCCGACAAGTACTCAACAGCGTAGAAGTGTCCGCAGGAACCCAGCACCTTGGCCACGTGGCGGCTGAGGTCCTGCAGCACCCTCAGGAAGACGTACTCCTCCTGCTGGAGCAGGGACCAAAGCGATGCCAGCTCTGCCCGCGAGTAGGGCCGCCCACGCTCCCTCATCCTCTGGCCCCACAGCGGTGGCAGCGAGGCGTTGCCACCCATGTCCAGCCCCAGGGAGTTCCTGATCTCCAGGGTGGCGTAGAAGACCACGTCCAGGGGAGAGAGCTCCTCGGCCGGGTCCTGGTACTCCAGGAGGCCCAGGCTTTCGTAGGAGGAGAAGTTCTCCAGCTTGGACTTGAGCACCACGGGAGTGCCACGCCACCGAGCCTCGATCACCTTCTTGCCATTCTCGTAGTAGAGGCAGCGCTTGTACTCCACCTGGCCGCTCACGCACAGGTCCTCGCACAGGTCACCAGTCAGGGCGCCCTCGCGGTACTCCTCACACTGGGACAGACAGACAGACACACACAGACAAAATCTAATTATTTTTGGTGTAGATAGTAAGGTTGTCATGGCAGAGTCACAGAACATTGTTGTTTTTTTGCAAATCTTTTTTTTCTAAAATGATGAGGCACCAACAATTTTGCAGGAAACAACGTTTATTTGTGAACAGCAGATTTGAAAAATGTGATTTGTAGTCCACGTCTCATCCTAATAAGGGAATGGCACTGTATTGTTGAGCTACTGAAATTAAAATGGACAATCCTGCACAAGGCAGTACATTTGTCTGCAAATGTTTCAGTTGATGGTGAATTAAATTACATCCCACTACACTACAGCTTCGCCCTCTATTTAACCTGCTTTTTATGTCTCCGATTCGCGAGCTAATGTGATTGTTGTACGTCTCAGTGCATAGATGTACATCCAGAGGTTGGAAATGATTAGTGTTCCTAGGGGGATTACATAGAAACTCCCTCTCTGCCTACATTCCAAAGTAAACAGCTGTCATCTTGATTCTCTCAAGATTTCAGCGAGATGCCTAATAGCCTTGACTGGGTGGCATGGCATTAACACGTTAGCCATAGTTTTGTTTCTCTTATCACCATCCCTCACAAATGTTTATTGGTCCTTCCACGCCCTTTCCTCTCTAGGCTTGCAGGCTTGCATTGAAATTGCAAGCCTACAAGCATAGGTCATACTTCACATGCACACAATGTAGTGACACATTGAAGTGAATTAATTGGTCAAATAACATGCAGTTACATGTAATTCAACAGTAACTTCACTGATAATAATTGACTGTGATTGTGGACTATTTATTTTCATTACAATTTAGTGATTGTTTTATGTTCATTGCAGATGTGTTACAAAATAATTAACATAACAACAACTTGTAGTTAAGTCTGGTCCATGTGTCATAATCATATGTACATTACCAGTCAAATGTTTTAGAACACCTACTCATTCAAGGGTTTTTCTTTATTTTTACTATTTTCTACATTGTAGAAGAAGAAAGACTATGCAATAACACATATGGAATCATGTAGTAACCAAAAAAGTGTTAAACAAATCTAAATATATTTAATGTTTGAGATTCTTCACATAGCAACCCTTTGCCTTGATGACAGCTTTGCACACTCTTGGCATTCTCTCAACCAGCTTCATGAGGAAGTCACCTGGTTAAAATACCAAGTCCATATTATGGCAACAACAGCTCAAATAAGCAAATAGAAACGACAGTCTATCATTACTTTAAGACATGAAGGCCATTCAATACGGAACATTTCAAGAACTTTGAACGTTTCTTCAAGTGCAGTCGCAAAAACCATCAAGGGCTATGATGAAACTGGCTCTCATGAGGACCGCCACAGGAATGGAAGACCCAGAGTTACCTCTGCTGCAGAGGATAAGTTCATTAGAGTTACCAGCCTCAGAAATTGCAGCCCAAACAAATGCTTCACAGAGTTCAAGTAACAGACACATCTCAACATCAACTGTTCTGAGGTGACTGCGTGAATCAGGCCTTCATGGTCGATTTTGCTGCAAAGAATTCAATACAAAAGGACACCAATAATAAGAAGACACTTGCTTGGGCCAAGAAATTTGTCCTTTGGTCTGAAGGCCAAATTGGAGAATTTTAGTTCCAACCGCCGTGTCTTTGTGAGACGCGGTGTGGGTGAACAGATGATCTCCGCATGTGTATTTTCCACCATAAAGCATGGAGGAGGTATTATGGTGCGGGGGTGCTTTGCTAGTGACACTGTCTGACTTATTTAGAATTCAAGGCACACTTAACCAGCATGGCTACCACAGGATTCTGCAGCGATACGCCATCCCATCTGTTTGCACTTAGTGGGACTATCATTTGTTTTTCAAAAGGACAATGACCCAACACACCTCCAGGCTGTGTAAGGGCTATTTTACCAAGAAGGAGAGTGATGGAGTGCTGCATCAGATGACCTGGCCTCCACAATCCCCCGACCTCAACCAGATTGAAATGGTTTGGGATGAGTCGGACCACAGAGTGAAGGAAAAGCAGCCAACAATTGCTCAGCATGTGGGATCTCTTTCAAGACTGTTGGAAAAACATTCCAGGTGAAGCTGGTTGAGAGAATGCCAAGCATGTGCAAAGCTGTCATCAAGGCAAAGGGTGGCTATTTGAAGAATCTAAAATGTAAAATATATTTTGATTTGTTTAACACTTTTTTGGTTACTACATGATTCCATATGTGTTATTTCATAGTTTAAATGTCTTCACTATTACAATGAGGAAATTGTAAAAAATAAAGAAAAACCCTTGAATGAGTAGGTGTTCTAAAACTTTTGACCAGTAGTGTATATTTCACAAAATAAATGAAAAAGAGTGAACAGTATTCTCATCCATCTCTGCTTGGCTTGTGCCTGATATTGAGTCTCATACTATGGCAGACTTTCCTACTCTCCAACTTTGCTATCTGTTAGGCTGGGTGACAACACAAATGAAAGTGGCCTGTCTTGAGCTGTATCACATAGTTTGACGGTCATTGCAGCCATCTGAAAGGCCTAAGTGTCCTCCCCTTATCTCCAGAGGGCTGAACTCAGAGAACCCTGCAATTATTTTGAGGCCCCTAATGCACCCCTGCTATCTCTCGGCCTCGTGTAGGCTAACCGGTGCCGTGGCCATAATATCCCAGCCTAGGCATCTAGCCCAGGCTGGATCGTCTATTTTCTTTTATTTTTTCCTTCTCAGCAAGGCATCCAAGTTCCACACATCCATTTTAATTCCCTGGATTTCCTGGGACTTGCGTAATTTCAGACTGCAGCTGTTTTTAGCTTCTGTTTGTATGTAAACTTTCCCACTGTGGTGTTTGGACTCTGTCATGAGGTTTTGCTTGCATTTGTGTAAGCATTGGAGTTTACAATGCACATATAATTGCTTTGTGGAGAAACAATGGCTTCAGCTATAGTTACACATGTCGTATTGTCAGATGTGGATATGTACAGAGAAGCCAAAATACAACACAAGAGTGAAAGTCAATAAATAGCCCTGCTGACGCCCACAGCATGTTTGTTTGGCATTTCAAACTCTAGCTAATGACGTGAATAAGTGGGCTCAGGGAAACAACACACTCCAGACTTTGAAGTAGCCCAAGTCATTAATGAACCTTCGGTTAACCAGCCAAGTCACATCATCATGATTACAGGGTCGAAACAGCAACAACAAATAATCAGCAGGTGTTTGCTTTCTGTACTTTTCCTCCTTTTACATTTTATGTCAAGAAATCCCCAAAAAGGCAATGAACAAAGCATTAAATTGTATTGGCTGGCCATCAATCAGAATCAGGGAAATCGCTGCTGGCTGGGCAATGCCCAAACTCCATCTCTGGGGCACATTCCATATACTAAAGTCCAAATACATAGACCTTAAAAGGCCCAACAAAAGCTAATCACATTAATTTTTCATTTAGCCCAATAGCAAGGTTTACCAAAACGTCTGCACCACTGCAAAGATTCGTCCACTTTTCTATTATCAAATATTTGCCTTTTAATTGCACCATTTATGTTTTATTCCTATTCTATGACTGGGATTCAATCAAACAGACAAAGTTCACAAACTGCTGCCTGTTTACACACACTTCTTATTCTGAAAACTGAAGCCATCTACCTATGAAGAGAATCTACCTAGAAGTGGCAGTATAGGTTTTACAGTACTCACCATTCTGTAATCTTATTAGCTAATGGGTAAGGGAGCTAAATAACGCAATGTCCCTTGGCATTTATGTAATAACAAACTAATCCCTCAGAATTACATTAGTTCAATGCATGTGTCATAAATACGGTTAGTTTCCTGTTATTAAAAGCATACTTATTTTGTACAATTATTGTAAATGGCTGAACTGTAGTGGCTTCAGTTCATATGACAGTTCACAAGTTTCACACAAGAAAAGTGCAGTGGACCAGTGTGCTGTGGTCCGTGGAGCGGAGCGCAGTCTGGCCCAAGCACTGGTCAGAGTCGGCATGTCTGGAATGTCCTACAACAGTGGCCTTAGCTCTACTAAGATTTCTCTCACTGGAAAACTTTGTCTGAAAACAAAGATATGCTCAAATACGTCCAGAGAAGATCTTTTGTTCCCCATTATTCGACAGACAATCGTTTAAATATATACATTGTAGCCTAGATTATATACATTTGGCTCGATTTGCTAAGCGGGAACAATGTGATAATTATTTGGACTCACTCACGGCCAATGTAAGCCAGTACTGTAAATCATCAAGCCATAATTGCTCTTATTGTGTGGAGTGTGAATGTGGGGTGGACTTTATTGTGTTTATTCATTTTAAACGAAGAAGAACAATAAATACATTCATTTTGAGGGCACTGAGAGGGTGGCCTGTTTTATCGAGAAGTCCAGTTCACTGGAAGTACTAGTATCCCATAATTACGTATGTATGCACTATATACAACTTCATTGCTGCTTATTTGGAAACTAAACCCCTTTATTCAGTAGCCTAGTGTTGCATGATCTGATCGCTTAGCTGTGGGATTCAAGCCCTCGTCATATTGTTTTTGATCTCAAACAGACGGTTTACTAGCACATAATAAAAAACACAAAAGTTACCACATACATTATATTAATATTATATTCTATTTTTCTGACCTGTTCCATCTCCATAGGAGAAAGCATTAATAGCCCTTGACTTATTTCACATTTTGTTGTGTTACAGCCTGAATTCATAATGGATTTAAAAAAAAAAAATCGCTCACCCATCTACACAAAATACCCCATAATGACAAAGTGACATGTTTTTTGAAATTTTTGCAAATTTATTGAAAATTAAATATAGAAATATCTCACTTACATAAGTATTCACACCCCTGAGTCAATACTGAGTAGAAGCATCTTTGGCAGCGATTAGCTGTGAGTCTTTCTGGGTAAGTCTCTAAGAGCTTTACACACCTGGATTGTGCAACATTTGCCCATTATTCTTTTAAGAAACTGTAACTCAGCCACTCAGGAACATTCACTGTTTTCTTGGTAAGCAACTCCAGTGTAGATTTGGTCTTATGTTTTAGGTTGTCTTGCTGAGAATTGAATTCTACACCCAGTGTGTAATGATGGGGCGGAGAGTCGGAAGCAGGTGCAGGTGAAACGTTTTAATAAAACAACAAAACCAAGAACACGACACTAACATAAGGCAGTACGCCGATACACAAGAACAATACCAACTGGTGAGTGAACCTAGGAGAGTGACATATAAAGGGGAGGAAATGATGAAGGTAATGGAGTCCAGGTGTGAACCATAATGATTCACAGGTGCACATAATGATGAGAGCCATGTGTGTATAATGATGAATCCCAGGACCGGTGGTTAGTACTCTGGCAACGTCGTACGCCGGAGGGGAGGAACAGGAACAGGCGTGACACAGTGCCTGGTGTAAAGCAGACTGAACCAGGTTTTCCTCTAGGATTTTGCCTGTGCTTAGCTCAATTACGTTTTTTTTTATCCTGAAAAACTCCCCAGTCCTTAACGATTACAAGCATACCCATGACATGATGCAGCCACCACTATACTTGAAAATATGGAGAGTGGTACTCAGTAATGTGTTGTATTGGATTTGCCCCAAACATAACACTTTGTATTCAGGACATGACACATTTTTTTGACACACTTTTTGCAATATTACTTTAGTGCCTTATTGCAAACAGGATGCATGTTTTAGAATATTTTATATCTGTACATGCTTTTTTCTTTTCACTCTGTCAATTAGGTTAGTACTGTGGAGTAACTGCAATGCTGTTGATCCATCCTCAGTTTTGTCCTATAATAGCCATAACTCTCTGTAACTGTCAGCAGTTTCCTTCCTCTCTGGCAACTGAGTTAGGAAGAACGCCTGTATCTTTGTAGTGACTGGGTATATTGATACACCATCCAAAGTGTAATGAATAACTTCACCATGCTCAAAGGGATGTTCAATGTCTGCTTTTCTTTTTTTACCCATCTACCAATAAGTACCCTTCTTTGCGAGGCATTGGAAAACCTCCCTGGTCTTTGTGGTTGAATCTGTGTTTGAAATTCACTGCTCGACTAAGGGACCTTACAGATAATTGTATGTGTGCGGTACAGAGATGAAGTAGTCATTAACAAATCATGTTAAACACTGTTATTGCATACAGAGTGAGTCCATGCAACTTATTATGTGACTTGTTCGGCACATTTTTAATCCTGAACTTATTTAGGCTTGCTATAACAAAGAGGTTGAATACTTATTGACTTAAGACATTTCAGGTTTTAATTAGTAACATTTTCAAAAAACATGATTCCACTTTGACATTATGGGGTATTGTGTGTAGGCCAGTGACAGAAAAATCAAAAGATAATCAATTTTAAATTCAGGCTGTAACACAACAAAATGTGGAATTATCACAATATTATTAACCAATCATATTATTCACAATGGCATGGTATAAAAGGAACACAATGTCATATTTACAGTTACTTTACAGATGGCACAATATATAATGTATACTTTTTAAAACAGTAGCGTACTGTAATTATCCTATGAAACACAACCATCATTAGAATTCACATTGAAGTGGCCTTGGCACCACTCCCTCTCTCCAGGCATTGCCATCTGTGCCTGGTTAAATGCATAAATAAAGAATAAAATAGCCAAGCTGTAGTGTAAGCCCTGGAGCAGAAAGCTATTAAGGTGTGCAGTAAAAATCTTAAGGGGTTTGTTCAACTGGCAAAGGCTGCCAAAAGACCTCCGAAAAGATGGCTCCACTGTTTAAAAAGAGGACTCACAACATAGCCTTTTGAATGGGATCCTTTATGATTTAGTTTGTTAATTTAGCATTCAGATAGATGTAGGATCTTAATTTGTGCCAGTTTGCTAGAGCAGTAAAATAATCCTGTAGCAACGGGAAATTTGAATTATTAGGTGGATTATAATGAATGGACATTTTTGTAGGGTTGATACGTTTTTCTTTAGGGAAAATCAAGTCAAGGTGGGAATTACAAAGCGCAGATGCCTTTTTAAACCTCAAATACACTACAAGTTCAAAATGTCCTGCATTGCAGGGAAAGTTGTCTTGAAACCTGGTGATCAAATTAAGATCCAACATCGGAACCTGTAAACTTTCATATTTCTAGTACTATCTATTACATACAGTAGCACAACTAGGTGTGGGGTGGTGTTGTGGGTCTTTATGTGGTTAGATAAGGAAGTAAACACGCATTCCAATGAGTTTTTTTTTAGGTTATATTCAAATTGAAGTTCAGTTCTGTCTACATTTGTTGTTGTTGTTGTTTTGTTTCCCTTCGTTTGCTTTTGTCTGTTATCATTATGGATGAGAAAAGAGATTTCATGGATATTGCAACTCGACAAACAAATGTGACTGTACCTGAGGAAATCCTCAGAGGATGATACCGTTCTTTGATTATTCTGACTGAACGCCTCACAGATAGACAATAGTCCTGAACACATCCAGACACTTTCATGTCTGCTCCGGGCTTTGAAGCACAGCTACGTGATGCTATCTAAACCACAAAGTCCCTATTGCCAGCTGAGAAGTGATGAAATGAGTGTATATGCCCACTTACCAATGTGAGAAGTTGTTCCAAGCTGTAGATATGCTTAACTGCACATCAAGAAACCATAGCAATATTGGGTCAATGTTAGTCCCTGTATATACAGTTGAAGTTGGAAGTTGACATACACCTTAGCCAAATTCATTTAAACTCAGTTTTTCACAATTCCTGACATTTAATCCTACTAAAAATTGCCTGTCTTAGGTCAGTTAGGATCACCACTTTATTTTAATGATGTGAAATGTCAGAATAATAGTAGAGAGAATGATTTATTTCAGATGTTATTTCTTTCATCACATTCCCAGTGGGTCAGAAGTTTTCATACACTCAATTAGTATTTGGTAGCATTACCTTAAGCTTGGGTCAAACCTTCTGCAAGATTCCCACAATAAGTTGGGTCAATTTTGGCCCATTCCTCCTGACAGAGCTGGTGTAACTGAGACAGGTTAGTAAGGCATCCTTGCACGCACACGCTTTTTCAGTTCTGACCACAAATTTTCAATAGGATTGAGGTCAGGGCTTTGTGACGGCCACTCTAATACCTTGACTTGGTTGTCCTTAAGCCATTTTTCCACAACTTTGGAAGTATGCTTGGGGTCATTGTCCATTTGGATGACCCATTTTCGACCAAGCTTTAACTTCCTGACTGATGTCTTGAGATGTTGCTTCAATATATCCACATAATTTTCCTCCTCATGATGCCGTCTATTTTGTGAAGTGCACCAGTCCCTCCTGCAGCAAAGCACCCCCACAACATGATGCTGCCACCCCTGTGCGTCACGGTTGGGATGATGTTCTTTGGCTTGCAAGCCTCTCCCTTTTTCCTCCAAACATAACGATGGTCATTATGGCCAAACAGTTCTATTTTTGTTTCATCAGACCAGAGGACATTTCTCCAAAAAGTACGATCTTCGTCTCCATGTGCAGTTGCAAACCGTAGTCAGGCTTTTTTATGCGGTTTTGAGCAGTGGCTTCTTCCTTGCTGAGTGTCCTTTCAGGTTATGTCGATATAGGACTCGTTTTACTGTGGATATAGACACTTTGTACCTGTTTTCTTCCCACATCTTCACAAGGTCATTTGCTGTTGTTCTGGGATTGATTTGCACTTTTCCCACCAAAGTACGTTAATCTCTAGGAGACAGAACGCGTCTCCTTCCTGAGCGGTATGACGGCTGTGTGATCCCATGGTGTTTATACTTGTGTACTAATGTTTATACAGATGAACGTGGTACCTTCAGGTGTTTGGAAATTGCTCCCAAGGATGAACCCGACTTGTGGGGGTCTACAACTTTTTTTCTGAGGTCTTGGCTGATTTATTTTGATTTTCCCAGGATGTCAAGCAAAGAGGCAGTGATTTTGAAAGCAGGCCTTGAAATACATCCACAGGTGCACCTCCAATTGACTCAAATGATATCAATTAACCTATCAGAAACTTCTAAAGCCATTACATAATTTTCTGGAATTTTCCAAACTGTTTAAAGGCACAGTCAACTTAGTGTATGCAAACTTCTGACCCATTTGGAATTGTGATACAGTGAATTATAAGTGAAATAATCTGTCTATAAACAATTGTTGGAAAAATTACTTGTGTCACGCACAAAGTAGATGTCCTAAGTGACTTGCCAAAACTATAGTTTGTTAACAAGACATTTGTGGAGTGGTTGAAAAACCAGTTTTAATGACTCCAACCTAAGTGTATGTAAACTTCCGACTTCAACTGTATCATCAGGATATTGGGCATTTCCATCAAGGTCCGCTCACAAAGTTACCTGCTGCCTTCACTGTGTGTGGTTGTAGTAATAGGTTCACAAGGTATCAGTGTGATAGTTTTCATCTAGTAGCTTAGTTAAAAATACACTTCACTGTTACATTATATACAATTTAGCTACAATCCTCAGTGGTCGCCTCAAGCCACATAATATATATATATAGCCTCCTTTGCAATGAAATGTAGATTAAAAGCTAAATAATCTATAGGCCATGATGAAATGTCCCTTAAAAATGTGAAAATCTACACACGCCTAGCCTTAACATGTTTTTATCTGTACATTTTACCAGAATGTACTCAGAGTAAATACTGAGTACTGTATGTGTGTACATAATATGAATACTATGATTGTGTTGCAACTAATGCAAACAAATAATGATGAATGTAATCAGACAGAACAGGAACTTTGTCTGAATAGGAATATAGACTCAGACAGCAAATACAGAGTTGGGGCGTTTTTACTTGCGTCCTACCTTGGCCGCCATTGCTGACCAGTAAATCATTGGTCAGTTTGACCCTAAAGAGTGGGATACTTTTTGAGGTTGGCCAACATAAGGCCCTGCAGCAAAGCCAAAACCAGAAACAAATGACTGATGGCCTGTAGCAAAAACAACCACTATTTGCCTATTTTGTGCTAATTTCTGATGATAAATTAGACTGGCTGCATTATTTCAAAGCATGTTTGGTGTTATTTATGAAGTTGGCAGAGTACATGTTGAAGGGAGACAATGGATTGCCTGCATTTAATCATAATACAAAATCTAGCTATTATTACCTTCTGTATTTTGTTTGTTCAGGCTTCCCTACCAAAATGATTCATTGGGATTTAATGATGTAGCAATGCTATAAGCAATTGGTACTTAAGTGTTAAGTGTTTGCCCTTACCACATTTTGTCTTTTTTTGTCATTGAAGCAAATGTATTTAAAATGGGAACAGAAATATCTCATTTACATAAGTATTCACACCCCTGAGTCAATAAATGTTAGAATCAACTATGGCAGCGATTAGAGCTGAGAGTCATTCTGGGTAAGTCTTTAAGAGATTTTCAAACCTGGATGTAAAATATTTGCACATTATTCTTTTTTCAATTCTTTAACCTCTGTCAATATGTTTGTTGATCATTGCTAGACAGCCATTATCAAGTCTTGCCATAGAATTTCAAGCCGATTTAAGTCAAAACTATAACTAGGCCACTCAGGAACATTCAATGTCATCTTGGTAAGCAACTCCAGTGTATATTTGGCCTGGTGTTTTAGGTTATTGTCTTGCTGAAAGGTGAATTTTTCTCCCAGTGTCTGTTAGAAAGCAGACTGAACCAAGTTTTCCTCTAGGATTTTGCCTGTGCTTAGCTCATTACGTTTCTTTTTATCCTAAAAAACTCCCCAGTCCTTGCCGATGACAAGAATACACATAACATGATGCAGCCACCACCATGCTTGAAAATATGAAGAATGGTAATCAGTTATGTGTTGGATATGCCCCAAATATAAGGCTTTGTATTCGGGCAACACAATCTCACACTCAATTCGTGCAAATATATACAAAAAGTATTTCAGCAGATTTCATGTGTTTTTGTAGGGAAAAACACATTTTTGTGCGACTTCATTCATATGAATACATTTTTGGGAGGGGGGGGGGTACTTTTGAAAGTTATTGGAGCAGTGCATTTTGGGAAATGTTGTTCTACACTGCATTTCTTTGTGTCCCACATTTATTTATATATATAAAAATGTTAACAACTCAGTATTGTTAATCAACAAAATACTTATTAAGAAAATAGTAGCCTTATGTTTTTTGAATGTTTTATTTAATACCAATGCTGTTTTCTACAATAGGAAACTAGTGCGATGTCGTATTTTATGAGGGTTGCATTTATTGGGGAATTGGGATTCATTTTCATGAAGGGAAATTAATTAACCAATTAATGTGGGGACACAGAAGACCTGCAAAAAAAATGTTTGGTTTCAATTCCCTTGGTGCTACTGCATGGTTTTTGCAACTATAACGAGTCTGGACTATGATCAATTAAGCCATATCAATGCAGTTAAACAGATTCATGTAAAATAATGAATTATGTTGGCTTACACTTATGGCACTTCCAAGGCCGTTTCATGATGATTATTGCGGTCGTGTTGATCATGTTATATACTTAGGCTATTGTAGCAAGGCATATGCCAGCATTGTAGGCCTACTGCCTCTGCTCAGAAGCCTACTAGGCTTTCATGTCAATGGCCGTTAGAGCTCACTTTGCCACGTATGAGCCTTGGTTAGAGTCCCTGTTGCAGCTTTCACTTTCTTCCGCTACATTGGTGGCAGCGTAGTGACCACGTCCAGCTCACGTCTAATTATGTGGTATAAAAACATTGTGTTTTTCAACATTGCGTTGGGTGTAATTACATTGATGTATCTAGTGAACAATGGAGAAGCAACAATGGGTGTGACGGACAGAAGTAGTCACTACAGGTGTGATCCAGCCTCACACCAAAGTTGCCTGAAGCTGAATGGAAAGTGCTATACCCTGACCAGTTATTCAGCAGAAAATCCTCTGTGACTGTCTCATTTACATAAGTAAACTTACCAGTGTGGACCCAAAACAAACACATTCTACACATTTACAAACAGCCTGTTTAAAGTGTTATTACAACCATGATGTTATTTTGTTACTGAAGCTTATACATCTAATAACCTGACAGTGAACCACATCATATGGGTAGACAAATGATGTGTGTTACGCGGCAAAGCACAACTATCCTTTTTAAGGATGGAAACCAGTAATATCAATCACTGTTGATCCCTCTTGTCCTGATCTGGGGCGGCAGGTAGCCTAGTGGTTAGAGTGTTGGGCCAGTAACCGAAAGGTTGCTGCATCAAATCCCCGAGCTGACAAGGTAAAAATCTGTCGTTCTGCCCCTGAACGAGGCAGTTAACCCAATGTTCCCTGGTAGGCCGTCATTGTAAATAAGAATTTGTTCTTAACTGACTTGCCTAGTTAAATAAAGGTTACACATCTAAAGAGATGGATGTAGTATTTTCTACAGCCTAGAATTTAGGCCTTTCCCAGTCATGAAGGACGAAGCTAGGCCGCTCTTGGTTCTCATTGGCAAAGACTGAACTCAAGTTAGTCAAACTCTCCTATATCACTTTGCCCAACATTTTATACCCCAGACTTTTTAAGCTGATATAACTTCTATCATTATTATAGCCGAATGGCTTCAGACTGAGCATTTCTCACCATTTATTTACGGAGAGCTATTTTCGTTTTATAACAGGTGTCCTTTTATTTCCAGTAGTGTGTTGATTATTTATTGCTTTCTTCAGTGGAAATACAGAATATGTTTACAAATGCCAAATATATCAAAAGCTAAATCAAGCAGAGATGTATGACTATTTAACCGTGTCAATCATTACTGAAAGAGGCAAACTACAAACATTTAACCAGTTAAAGATAATGAATACATGACAACTAGATAAAAATATTTTATTACAAATAATTCAGACAAAAATCAAGAGTTGGCTATAACATGAGTACAAACAAAGTGAGTGTGTGTATATGTGTTTAAGTGTTTGTGTGCGTGTATAATAGTGTGTATTATAATTTCCCATCATAAAAATGTATCCCTATTCCCCAATCAAATACCTTCATCGATACCCCCCCCCCCCAAAAAGCCTTTGTGTAATGAACACGAAAAAGTGGAGCCTTGTATTAAATGCATTATGAAGAAATTAGTGTAATGCAGGCTCCACAAAATATGAAATGTGTTTTAAACAAAATCATGTAGGCCACTGATGCCTACACGAAAAAACAGCCTTTCTGACTACAAGTGCACCAGTATCCCAAGCATAGAAAACCGTATTGGCATTAATAAAAAATGAAAGGCTACTATTATATTATAATGATTTCGGTGACAACCTGGTTGATTAACAATAGTGGGTTGTTAACACGTTTGTTTATATATAAATAAATGTGGGACACGAAAAAAGGCAGTGTAGAACACCATTGCCCACCATGCATTGCTCTAATAACTTCAAAAGTTTGCCCCCCAAAACATTTATTTTCACACAAATTAAGCCACACAAAAACACACAAAATCTGCTGAAATACTTTTTGTACATATTTGTACGAATTTAGTGTGAGATTGTGTTGATTCAGGACATAAAGTTAATTTCTTCCACAGTTTTTGCAGTTTTACTCTAGTGCCTTATTGCAAACAGGATGCATGTTTTGGAATATTTTTATTCTATACAGGCTTCCTTCTTTTCATTTAGGTTAGTATTGTAGAGTAACTACAATGTTGTTGATCCATCCTCAGTTTTCTCCTATCACAGCCATTAAACTCTGTAACTATTTTAAGACACCATTGGCCTCATGGTGAAATCCCTGAGTAGTTTCCTTCCTCTCCAGCAACTGAGTTAGGAAGGACACCTGTATCTTTGTAGTTACTGGGTGTATTGATAGGGGATAAGGGATATCCACTGTCTTTTTCATCTATCAATAGGTGCCCTTCTTTGCGAGGCATTGGAAAAACCTCCCTGGTCTTTGTGGTTGAATCTGTGTTTGAAATTCACTGCTCGACTGAGGGACCTTACAGATAATTGTATGTGTGGGACAGAGTTGAGGTAGTCATTACAAAATCATGTTAAACGCTATTATTGCACACAGAGTGAGTCCATACAACTTATTATGTGACATGTTAAGCACATTTTTACTCCTGAACTTATTTTGGTTTTTCATAACAAAGGGCTTGAATACTTATTGACTCAAGACATTTCAGCTTTTCATTTTGAATTAATTTGTAAACATTTCGAAAAACATAATTTCACTTTGACATTATGAGGTATTGTGTGTAGGCCAGTGACCCACAATCTCAATTGAATCCATTTTAAATTTAGGCTGTAACATAACAAATGTGGAAAAAGTCAGTCAGTGTGAATACTTTCTGAAGGCACTGTATACCTGATTGGGCAGATTGTACACAAATAGGCATAGACAATCAAATATTTATCCTATTGGATTTTTACCAACTGAACTGTATAAAAGCAACTGTGGTCATAGAACCGTGTCGATTTACTATAAGGCACCTGTTTCTACAGCCATGTCTCATATTTGCTCGTCACGTTTGTTTGTCACTTTTGTTTAATCTTTTAATTCTACCCTGTAAGTGGAATTCCCTTCAGGAAAAATGCTGCAAACTTGGCACCTTTCCACCATTTCATCGCACACACAATACTGTGTGTAATCCACTGGTTCAAAGGGAGATTTATGTGAAAACTTTAGAACCAAGAAGTAATCCCAGACAGAATTGCAGTCCACGAAATGCATAGTCCGTGAAACGCCTCTAGGGCTACATAAAGATGCTGGGGTTGAAACATTAGTCTGTGTAATTGGTAGAGAGCATGGCAGTGCAGAGATAATTATGTCTCCTAAGTAAACATTGGGATTGTTTGTGGACTCTGGGCACATAGAGCAATTGTATTAAAAGGCATAATTATGATAGGCTTCATACACACAGCAAATTTTCCAGTGTTTTTTTATTTAAATAACACAGCATGTTAAATCAACACAAAGTGTTTTATCTATCTATATATATATATATATATATATATATATATACATACATACATACACACCAGTGTTAAATTGTGTTCATAAAAAAATAACATTATGATGAAATGTTCACTTAGGATATCACTTGCTGAAGTCCAAATACAACAACCATGTCTCTCTCACTAACAAATACAGTCATGGGTGGTAAATCTACAATTTACTCAGAAGGCAAGGAACTCAGTTTTAAAACAGCTATTTGAATAAGGCTTTACACAGAGCAGTGTGTTAATTTAACACTGTTATGGTGTCTATATAGGTCCTCAGTCTTGACACTTTCAGCGTTGATATAACACACCGTGTTAAATAAAATGTTTATAACACTGGCTAATTTGCTGTGTAGTAGCCCAGAGGAGGTTAAGAATAAGGGAGGTTTATTGTCTAATACTGCTTAGGAATGCTCTTCAATGGAGTTGTGATTCAGTTAAGTCAATTCAGCTTAATTGCGTGAGTGTTGGTCGGTGGAATTAAAAAGGTATTTGTCCAAGACAGATTGAATAAATAACTTTACCCTGAGAAAATATTTTATTTCCAAGTCAGTTTGTTTGGATCAGTCAATATTTGAATCTGTGTACTCTACAGTATCTTAACCTGTTATATTATTTTGCTTAGTATGTGGTTTGTGGCATGTTTGTCACACACACACACACACACACACACACACACACACACACACACACACACACACACACACAAACACACACTAACCTCAAGTTCAGTGTCAACATCAAAATAGAAGCGTGAGCCCTCCATCCCCCGTAGGCTACTCACCACTCTCTGCAGTATCCTCTTGCTCTTGTCATCCGTGCAGTAGTCGGAGAGGATGGTCCGATGCACAAACACCAAGCCATTGAGGAACACCCAAGTGCCGAACCAGAGCAGGGCGAACACCAGCGTGCTCCTGCGGCATATTTTCAACCCCAGCCACCTGAGCAAACAGCCACCCCGTGATGGACCCGGCCCCATGGTCCTCCGCAACGACCACATCTGTGGACTGCAACCCCCTCCCACCCCTGGTTAAACTGCTCAGGAGCGAGAGCTAGCTAGCCGGCCCCCTCTCATCCCGCATCTCTGGGATAAGTGGCCGTCTGGTGTTGGGAAGCTGCAGGGCTGCTGGTGAGGGTCTGTGTCCTGCTGGGTACACGCTCCTCTGGTTTACCCTCTCTCTCTCTCCCGCCTCTCTGCTTCCCATGGCTGGCTGGCTGGCTGGCGCTTGTCTGGAGCCCCCCCCCCCCCCCCCCCCCCCCCCTCTGGAATACCCCCGCTCCCCCTTGCGACTTCTGTTGGTTCTCAAACTCACGCGTTTTGCCCCATTCGGTTTTTCTCGTCCTGGGTTGCCTTCCCGGCTCCCAGCCCCTTCCTCTGTGTGTGTGTGTCTGTTTTTGTATGCGTGTGTTTTTCTTGAATGAGCGCAGTCAAGTGCTCTGGTCGACAGGCTATGCTTAGTGCGTGCACCGCCAGTCCGCTTTTCTATTCTACACTCTTCCTATCAAATTGGAGAGAATCCCATGCAGTTTCCCTCTCCCGTCCGATCTCTACCCCTCTATCCCTTATTTCTTTCCCCGTCTCCCTTTCAATTGGTCCCTCTTATCTTGCTCACCCCACATTTTCCCCCTTTCCTCTGCCTCCCGCCCCCTTCTTGTGGACGCGCCTCCTTTTGGGTCGTCTGAACAACACTCTTCCTTTTATTAACGTTACCACGGCAGCTGGGACAAGACTTACTGTAGTCCTTGTGCTGCTGTGTCTGTCGAGTGTGCTGCCAATTCTAATGATTATCTTTGTGCTTTCTCCTGTGCCACACATAAAAGGCATAACCGTAGAAACAGACCAGGTCCCCTTACTCTCGCTGATAATTGCTCTATTTGTAAATGTTGATGAAATACGGCAAGTGAAATACAGTCGCCTTGAACTGATTTCATTTGATTTGGTCTGAAGGTTTTATTTTTACTCTCAGTCTTGGAAAATACAAATAGTTCACTGGAAGGATCATGTTTGAGACGCTAATTGAACTTTCTAATTTTGGAAATGACATTTTTTCGCACTTGCTCCATTCTCTCTCCCTCTCCCGGTTCATTCTCTCTTTACTCTCACTGTATCTCAGGGAATCTTTTACTCTCACTTTATCTCAGGGAATCTTTAACGCGATCTTCGGAGCAAGAGTAACAAGCGTGCAGGATAGAAAGAAGTCTGTCGATGGCTGTAGAGTCATCTGTAGCATGGAAACAACTTTTAGTCCAGTGGCTAAGAACCAAATATACCAGAGCTCGTTCCACTTTGTGATACAAGTGTCAAACTTGGTACACTAATACTAAATAGATACAATATATACACAAAAAAAGTATGCAGACACCCCTTCAAATAAGTGACACCTGTCGCTGATAGGTGTATAAAATCGAGCAAGCAGCCATGCAATCTCCATAGACAAACATTGGCAATATAATGGCCTTACTGAAGAGCTCAGTGACTTTCAACGTGGCACCATCATAGGATGCCACCTTTCCAAAAACTCCATTTGTCAGCTAGAGCTGCCCCGGTCAACTGTACATGCTGTTGTGTGAAGGGGGAATGTCTAGGAGCAACAATGGGTCATCCGCGAAAATCGTCTGTCCTCGGATGCAACACTCACTACTGAGTTTCAAACTGCCTCTGGAAGCAACTTCAGCAAAATAGCTGTTCTTCAGAAGCTTCGTGAAATGCAGTGGAAACACATTCTCTGGAGTGATGAATCACACTTTACCAACTTTCAGTCCGATGGACGAATCTGGGTTTGGCGGACGCCAGGAGAACGCTACCTGCCCCAATGCATAGTGCCAACTGTAAAGTTTGGTGGAGGAGAAATAATGGTCTGGGGCGGTTTTTCATGATTCTGGCTAGGCCCCTTAGTTTCAGTGAAGGGAAATCTTCAGGCTACAGCATACAATGACATTCTAGACTATTCTGTGCTTCCAACTTTGTGGAAACAGTTTGGGGAAGGCCCTTTCCTGTTTCAGCACAAAGCGAGGTCAATACAGAAATAGTTTTTTGAGATCGGTGTGGAAGAACTTGACTGGCCTACACAGAGCCCTGACCTCAACCCCATCGAATACCTTTGGGATGAATTGGAACGCCAACTGCGAGCCAGGCCTAATCACCCAACATCAGTGCCCGACCTTAGTAATGCTCTTGTGGCTGAATGGAAGCAAGTCCCTGCAGCAATGTTCCAACATCTAGTGGAAAGCCTTCCCAGAAGAGTGGAGGCTATTATAGCAGCAAAGGGGGGACCAACTCCATATTAATGCCCATGATTTTGGAATGAGATGCTCAACGAGCAGGTTTCCACATACTTTTGGTCATGTAGTGTACCTTAAGGAAAGTTGTAAAGATGGAGGCATTCTGGTAAGTGTGTCAGACAACCAGGGTGGGCTTTTTTATAAAATGGCTGCCATTCAGAATTCCTGTTAGATGAAAATAGGATAAAATCCTTCCAAACAATATCAAAATGACTTTGTAACGTTTAGGGTTGGGCGGTATTCAGATTTTCATATCGTCATACCGTCCTTATCTCTTCCTGGGATATACTCTAGTACAGGCATAGTACACAAGGGGGCTCCAAAAAATGCAAAAAAAGACAATTGGGCATCTATTAACAGAAAGCTAACAAAATTAGCAGAAGTAATGTGGAATTTCCATGGAGGCTGCTAGCTAATATGCCAATGAATGCAGACAAAATAAACAAATTGCAGACAGGTAATCCAGCTCATAAAGTTATATATATATAGGTAGGAGCTACCGAATGTCATTTTTGGTGAGTTTGGACATTTACAAGCGAATGTGAACAAGAGGTATTATGGAAATTAACAACATTTTGTGAAAATGAACAACATTTTAATGCATGCCTGTCTGAAGGAAGAACAGTACTGGCTCTGGAGCAGAATGTGTACATGCTGTGTCTGTGTGGAGTCTGGAGTCGCTAGGGCAACAGGGCTGTCTGCTCTGCTCAGGACAAGAGGGGGAGGAGAAGACCGGCCAAGAAAAAATTCATGTAAATCAAGAGTGGCAGCTGTACAAATAACTCATCCAAAGGGCTTTGACTTCTCAAACATGGCAAAAAGCTAACACAATATGATGCCCCGTCACCAAATTAATTCAACTACTTAGATAACTAGCAAGTTAAACTTAGGGGTCGCGTTAACAGATTCTGCATTCTGCACGAAAAAAAAGATAAAACAAATAGAAATATTTGCTGAGTTTTGTAAACTTCTTATTGGAATTTCTGCTCGGCATCAGACAAATGTTGTGCTTCAGTTGCACTTCTCCACTTGGATGCACTAACGGGAATTCTATCAGTAGACAGCGCTCTGACTGATGTGTAGCTACTTTTCTCCTGTACTTTTCTTGTTGTAGCCAGCCTACTTTTTTCCAGTAAAATGCCAGATTAACTTCAAGGAAAACATTATGAAATGTAGCTGGCTACATTCTTTCAATGATCAACATTAGAAATATGATGACCATGCGATGGCCCAGCTGCACAGGGCCATATTGGACTTGATTCACATGGCCATATCTCCATAAATAATTGTTGCAGACACCCCAACGACAGCTTAAAATATTTGGGGTCTGGAGAACGCAATAATGCCATATATACGTATCATTTAAACTTTTAGTGGAAGAGTGGTGAAAACGATTAGTTCCAATAGTTTACATGTACACACTCTAAAAAGTAAAATGTGTGTTCCCTGAAGTCTACTGACTGCAATATGTCATATGATATTCTGTTTTGTGTACATTTGATGAAAAATGACAGGAAACCTGCCCTGTACACATCACTTTAGGTAAAATCACATAGGAACGTATTATGTCCAGCAGAGAGACAGATAACCCATTTTAACAAATACTTTTATGAGAAGACATTTTAGCCTTAACACAAAGTTTGTAAAAAGTTTTTTTTAAATAGTGTTTTCCAGACACCCTCAAATATTTTAAGCCATCATTGGGTTATATGTACAAATTATTTATGGACATATTGACAAATGAATCTAGTCCAATATGTCCAAATGCAGCTGGTTGCTGGCCATATTGGAAATGGCCACCAGGGAGGTAATGGACAAAATCTGTGATGGCACTATTTACAAAAATACTTGAAATTTGGCGGCTCTTCCACAAAGTCCACCATTTTTTATACACTGGACTATGGTCAAAATGACCTCAATATGACCCTTATTAAGGTCTTAAGAGTACTTTATGATCCAAATGATTGTCTGTATTATCTGTGGAGTTTATTTGGGGGGTAGATTAAATTAAAGTCATTTTTATTTTGTTTGGAATGATTTTACCCTATTTTCTTCTAACAGAAAATCTGGATGTTTAACCTGGTCTACCGACACTCTTCCCAGATTGCCTCCAATCTTTAAAATGTTGCTTAAGGCATTTAGTATTAGTGAACCATGTTTGATATTTGTATCATAAAATGGAACAATTATTTATCCTACCCGCTGAACTATGTGTATTAGCAGGGGCTAATGTGATCGTTACATCTCGAGCATGCTAGCTAACTATCATACATGCAGCAATCATACATACAAAAGCACGGGAAGCCCCCAATATCTAACAGGCACTGTACACACACACACACACCATATATATACACACACACATCAGGAAATGTACATAGTGAACTCGTAAACATTAAAATGAAAATAGAATATAGTAATTTAGAAAGGGAGCTCACACTTGCATAGTCTCATCATCCTGGGGAGAATTGACGTTCGCGATCTCCCCCTATCTGCAAGGGTAGCCTCGACTTTCCACTGCAGATATGTATTCAATGTTTATGTATTCCGAACCAACCAATCGGAATACATAAACATTGAATACATATCTGCAGTGGAAAGTCGAAACCTAACCAACCCTGTTACACAAGTGCCCAGAATTTCAAATGACTTCACAGAAAAGGCACCGGCAGCCGTGCCAAGATCTGTGTATGTTTATACATTTAGTGAGAAATTGTGTCATTTTGATTGCCAATTAAACAGTCTCGTGTACTTTCAGTAGCTCCTCAGTGTTGGCACATGAAATAACACTCTTATTCTCCAAACTCATTAATGCTAGCCACTCATCAGATATGCCCGGTTGATTTTAATGGAAAGACACCATTCCCAAATCACTAGATGAGCATATACTTTAAATGGGGTTATACCCTATTACATCTAACCTTGAAACGTACAAATCTCATAAAATCAAAGAAAGAAAGAGTCAAAACTACAATACATATCTAATTACACTCAAGTGTAACAATGGGAGGGATTTCACATTATCTTGAGTTATGCAAAGGAATGTATGTATTGACAGGGCAATTCATTGTTTGTATGGAATATGCTTGATCATAGTGACACACCGTATATGTATTTGTATTTTCACACCATTCAGTCTCTTTGTTGGGAACTTGTACCCACTTGCTATCTTGGTGAATAAGTTGATCACTTGATAACTTTCCCAAGACTATAAGTATACATATACTTTTACTGAATTCTAATAGCACAGTGTATCACCTTCTTAAAGCTGTATAACGGCGCCATCTACTGATCGCAGGTACATGTAACTATGATAGGTTCATTGATAGGTTCATTCATACAGTACATCTTAATTTAGGATCTTGATATCTTGCTCTTTCCAAAAATTGCATGGTAACATTCTCTAACACGTGCATCTGACTAAACCCTGTCTATTTTGTGAACCTTTAAAATTAGATAAAAATAAAACATTCAAGTATCTTTCAAGCATAAATTCCTGATGTGGTGTACACACCAAAACAATGACGGTTCCTCAAGGGTTCTTTGTGAAAGGTGATGGTTCTATGTGGAACCATACTGACCCAAAGAACCCTTTGAGCCCGTCAATGGTTCTTTGCAATTCAAGAAAGGGTTCTTTCAACTTTTAGTGATAATTTAAAATGTAGTGGCGTCAGTGCAATATTTAGAGAAAAAAAATGTGTTTAACCTTTATTTAACCAGAGGAAAATTTGGGGACGTGGTTTGTTCACAGCTTTTTTTTGTGAAACTGTGAGCGGGACTGTCAATCCAGTTGATCTAATCTGTTGTGTTATGCTATTACATGTTATATATGACTATGTCCAGTGATGGTATGCTTCATTCTAAAGCTGTGTGCTTCATTCTATAGCTAGAGGACTCCTGATATCTCCAGGAGTGATAAGTATAATTTTTTTTGTCTTTATCTGTTGTGGTTTAGCACTGTCTTTTTGCAAGCTAGGGTCATCTACTTTAAGTGCTGCCTGTCTTCCCAGTTGCCTACTTGGTGTGTGAACGGCTGACTACTCATAAATTGCAGATGATTTTTCACACATCAACCAGGATTAAAGGGCAGGGCAATTTGTGACTTGTTTAGGTCATCAGTGGCTGTATTGGAGGGGGAGTGGTTTCCCCTCTCCTAGGCAATCAGCAATTAAGACCTGGAGGTGTGCTTTTCACCTCTGCTAGGCAATTAGTGTATGACAGAACTACGTTTGTGTTGAGAATTTCGTCGTTGCAAGTACTATTCGCAAATGTTTCATTTACTTTGCAAGCTTGTATCATGATGTGTGAAAGATTTAATCTTAAGGATCGGACCCTTTTTTTCAATTTTTGCCTTAAATGGCAGTGCCCTGGAGCAAGGATATGCATTTTCTTGGTACCATTTGAAAGGAAACACTTTGAAGTTTGTGGAAATGTGAAAGGAATGTAGGAGAATATAACACATTAGATCTGGTAAAAGATTATAACAAAGAAAAAAAAACAATGTTTTATTGTATTTTTTTTGTACCATCATCTTTGAAATGCAAGAGAAAGGCCATCAGCTCTGTTGCATCCTGTAGTGTGTGGCGTTCTTTTATGTTTTTAATTTGTACACTTTGTTTACAAACAATCTACCAACCATGGATTCACAGTGGTGGGGAGTTGGACTGATCTTGTTGATCGTGTACATACCCGCTACAAACGGACTAAATTATGAAAACGCTGCTGGCAGCGGAATCCAATACAGCAGGGAGTTCTTACTACAATGCAACTCAAACACAAACGCGACGGATATCCCAATGGCCCATCTAATCCCTGATTGTCTGCGAGTGGATTACAAACCCAAATGCAAACGTGGAAAACGCGGGGGAATCAGACAAAGACTTAAAAAATGAAAGAACAAACTTCCCTTACCCACCACCTTGCTGATTAATGCCAGGTCACTGAGGGGGAAAGCGGATGAGCTGTCAGCGAATCTGCCCTTTCAACACGAATATCGGGAGGCATGTTTGCTGGCATTTACTGAGACTTTGCTGGATGACAGAGTCCCGGACAGAGAAGTGGAGCCGGCCGGCTTCACTCTGGTCAGAGCGGACCGTGATCTGACAGTCACAGGGAAACTTCATGGCGGGGGCGTCTGCCTGCTTGTCAGGGACCAGTGGTGTAAATCGATCCTGGAAAGAGAGAGACTCTGTACCCCCGACATTGAACTGCTTTCTGTGTCACTGCGACCCTACTATCTGCCCCGTGAGTTCCCCCAATTGTTTGTTACCGTTGTGTACATTCAACCTAAAGCTAATATAACAAAGGCATCAGAGATTATTTATAATCTGTCACAGAAACTGGAATCCATCTCCGCCGACGCACCCAAATTTATTTTAGGGGATTTTAACAACTGTACCTTGCACAAAGTCCTGCGCACATACCACCAGTATGTGAAATGTCACACTAGGAAAAATAGTACTCTTGACAATACCAAATGCGTTTTCTGCCACCACCAGACCTCCCCTGGGGACATCAGACCACAATGTGGTCTACCTCAGGCCAACCTACTGTCGGCTGCTGGAGAGGGAGAAACCCACAGTTAAAACTGTCCAGATCTGGAATGACAACAGTATCACTTATCTCCAGGGGTGTTTTGACTGTACTATGTGGGAGGTATTTGAGGACAGCAGCTCTGATCTTGATGAACTCACAGATGTTGTTTCAGACTATGTAAACTTCTGTGTTGAGTCAGTTGTGCCTACTAAAACCTGTCAAATCTTCCCTAACAATAAGCCTTGGGTATCAAAACATCTAAAATCACTGCTGAATAGGAAGAAGGCAGTTCATGCTGGGGGTGATAGACAGGCTTTAAGAGATGTACAACGTGAGATCAAAAGACAGATACTGGTGGACAAGGAGCCATACAAGCAAAGGGTGGAGAGGACCCTCTCCTCAGGAAACGCAAGGGTGACCTGGCAAGGGATTAAATCCATGACTAGTGCCCCCCACATAGGCAGGGGAAAAACCAGTGCTGGCCTTGGGAGATACGAGGGCCAGAACATGGCTAATGAACTGAATATTTTCTTCTCAAGATTTGAATCAGACAATTTTGTGTCAGAGGTAAAACAAATGGAAGCATCATTACAAATGTTTGAGAGGGTTGTTGTTAAACAGTCTGTTTTAAAGTTGATCAGGGGATGTAACACATACAAAAGCCCAGACAAAATAAGTGGACATGTGTTAAAGCACTGTGCTGAACAATTGGCTGGTGTTTTTACAGACATTTTCCAATCCTCACTCGACCAGCAACACATGCCAGTATTGTGGGAAAAATAAATAATTATACCAATTCCTAAAGCATCTAATCCCTCTGTGCTGAATCACTACCGCCCTGTGGCCTTGACATCCTTAGTAATGAAATGCCTTGAGAAACTTGTGAAAAGTCATATTCTCAGGGTCACCCAGAAGCTTCTCGACCCATTTCAGTTTGCCTATAAGCCTAGCAGAGGAGTTGATGATGCCATTCTTACCCTCCTTAACATGGTCTATAGACATCTAGAGGGTGCCAAATCCCATGTTAGGGTTCTGTTTGTTGACTTTTCTTCTGCCTTCAACACAATCCAGCCCTACATTCTGGCACAGAGACTCATTCGGGACTTCTCCTTAGATGCGGGGCTGGTTTTGTGGCTGTTGGACTTCCTGAGCCAACGCTCACAGTGAGTCAAAATAGGTCCCCACGTGTCAGACATACGCAATACCAACACAGGCTCTCCTCAGGGATGTGTTTTGTCCCCACTCCTGTACACTAATAGTTGTACTAGTTCCCATCCTGACAGACACCTCGTTCAGTTCGCTGATGACACTGTCTTGATCAGCCTGTTGCATGATGACGAGGAACATCATGGCCCGGTCCTAGATGACTTTGTAGAGTGGTGTGAGGAATCACACTTGGTCCTCAATAGCAACAAGACCAAAGAGATGTGCATAGACTTCAGGAAGTGTACAACACTTACCTCTGCAACATCTATCAGAGGTCAGAATATAGAGATTGTAGAGGAATACAAATACCTGGGTGTCCTCTTGGACAATAAGCTTCAGTGGAGTAAATGTACAGACCTGATCTACAAAATGAGCCAACAGAGACTGTACTTTCTCAAAAAGCTGGGATCTTTTAATGTACTATACTGATTCTGTTTTACAAATCTTTCATTGAGAATATTTTAACTTTTTGTATTGTTTATTGGTTTGGCAATGCCACTGTCAGCCAGAGAAATATGCTGAGAAGGATTATCACCACAGCAAGCAATGTACTTGGAGTCAAACAGACAGGCCTGGATGAGATCTTTAAGGTCAGGGCCCTACGCAAGGCTCACAAAATCATTTTAGACCCAAGCCACCCCCTGTACCCGGACTTTGAACTACTCCCCTCTGGGCGCAGGTATAGGGCACCCCTCAGCAGGAAAAACAGAACTAGACAATCATTTGTGCCAGGTGTGATATCCCTCCTAAATTGCTCGGGCTAATGTTCCTATCGACTCAGTAAGGCCAGCAGGCTAGTCTTTGAAAAAAAAAATGTTTTATTGGTATGTAACTGTTGTGAAAGTTGTATTGTCAATTTGGTTTTGCATTTAAACGCCACTTTAAACGTGTACATGACACTACAACAAAATTTCCCCATGGGGACAATAAAGTCAGTAAGTAAGTAAGTAAAATAATGTATTATTCCAGCCCTGGTATAATTTAGATATTGGCCACTAGATGGCAACAGTGTATGTGCAAAGTTTTAGTGTGATCCAATGAACCATTGTATTTCTGTTCAGGACTGCCCAAATGTACCTAATTTGTTTATTAATAACTTTTCATGTTAAAAACTGTGCACTCTCCTCAAACAATGGCATGGTATTCTTTCACTGTAATAGCTACTGTAAATTGGACAGTGCAGTTAGATTAACAAGAATTTAAGCTTTCCACCAATATCAGATATGTCTATGTCCTGGGAAATGTTCTTGTTACTTACAACCTCATGCTAATCGCATTAGCCTACGTTAGCTCAACCGTCCCGCAGGGGACACACCAATCCTGAAGAAGTTTTAACAACAGTCTCAAAATTGCCACTTGACATTTGAATAAATTCAGTAACATCTGCAGGTATAATTTCAGAACTATTCCATTTACGAGTATGAAATATATATATACACTTTCTCTCCCCAATTTCGTGATACCCAATTGGTAGTTACGGTCTTGTCCCATCGCTGCAACTCCCATACAGACTTGGGAGAGGCGAAGGTCGAGAGCCGTGCGTCCTCCGAAACTCGACCACGCCAAGCCGCACTGAAGCTTGACACAATGCTTGTTTTGTTTTTATTTACCTCATCCTCTCTTGCTCATGTGGGTAGCTACATCCTGAGATTTGATTTATGAAACAATCCAGCCAATGGTTAGGCGGCTGTGGTTTTGGCAGAGGGAACTGATTGGTCAGGAGTAAAAGGTCCTGCTCCAGAGCGCAAATAAAAATGTTACTTGCAAATCTCTTTCTACTAACGTACAAAACTTTTTTCCAAGCAAACAAATCTCTTGGTAACGTGACAGAACTCTGAGCATGTGCAGATTCTAAATCTGTCAGCGTATGTGCTACTGGTGTTGAAGTCACTTTATTCGGCAGAAGCAAATAACAGCCGGACGCAACAGTGTCCAACAAACCTCCAGCCAAAGGCAAAAGTGCAAAGCGCGACAAAGTCACAAATAAGCAAAAATGTTTAACGATTAAACATACTCCGGGTTGAAACATAGTACCCGGGGAAAAACCAGCTAGGCGCGTCAATACAAAACACATAACAAAACAATCCCACACAAAGACATGGGGGGAACAGAGGAATATATATATATGCAGTTGATTAGGGAATGTAAACCAGGTGTGCGGGGAACAAGACAAAACAAATGGAACGGCGATGGCTAGAAGGCCGGTGTCGTCGACCGCCGAACGCCGCCCGAACAAGGAGGAGAGCCGACTTCGGCGGAAGTCGTGACAATCTGCAAGTGTATTTTTGATTCACAGCAGAATATTCATACTCGTCAATTGAAATTTAAAAAAATTATACCTGCACATTTTATTGAATGTATTCATACACTCTGATCACTACTTTGTTTCCTTTTCTGTCTCCGTTTCCTCCAACCCTAGCCACTCAGCCCTACCCAGATGGCCATGCGCCGTCTCAATGTTCACTCTCTCTCCTATAATCTCTCCCTTCTGCTAAATCATTTTCCCTCCTGTCCCCTGATTCTGCCTCTTCGGCCCTACTCTCCTCCCTTTCCGCATCCTATGGCTCGCACTGTCCCCTTTCCTCCCGCCGGCTCGGCCCTCTACTCCTGCTCCGTGGACGAGTGACTCATTGCAAGCTTACAAAACAGGGAAGTGGGCAGCTGAGCAAAAATGGAGGAAAACTAAACTTCCGGAGGACCTACCTTCTCCTCCTCTGTATCCGCTGCCATAGCCACCCACACTACAGACAGGGAATGCGGCCACCCCCCAAAATGATCAACCTGACTACCAACCACAACGCAACAATTCCAACTCCCCCACCTATCATGGTAAGCGTAAAAATAACGACCGGTACGCGCAAAATAGGTCGTATGACAGCCAACCTAATAAAACACATGTTGCTAACCAGTAAGACAAAGGGTCAGACCAAAAAGGTAACAAAACATGGAATGGGAATGCAATGCTGAGCACGGCCTCTGCGGAAGAATTGCTCAACAGCTAAACAGGGAAAAGATGGCTAAACAGGGAAAAGACGTCAACAACTAAACAGGGAAAACAAATCGTTATGACTAGGCGTGGGACATCAGTATAACATTAATGTGTCCGCTCCCACTTCCACTCAAAATCCAACCACGTGACTTCCAGACCCCGAAATTAGCACATCTGTGTTAACCATCAAAACAAATACTAATGACGAGCCGTAACCCTATGAAACACCCCCTCTCCACTTTGTTGGGGAGATGACAAGTAAAAACAACTCTAAGAGGCCTTACCTTTACGACAGTCCCTGAGGACTGTCTGCCCTGTGAAGCTCTGATCAATTCTGGTTCTACCATTTCCCTAATGTCTCTGACATTACTGGATGACCTTAAAAGGATCGTCAACTCGGCTAAACGTGAGTTCAAATTGGAACGATGTGACACTAAACTTTGAGGGTTCACACAAATAACTTCACCTCTCACAATTCTCCTAAAACTAACCTTCCAGAACGTGGCCCTTGTTCACCCTGTGTACGTTCCCAGCCTTGAAACCGAGCCACTGCTAATTGGGTCAGACTTAATAGATTGCTTGGTACTGTTGATAGACTGGAGCAAGAACCAAGTGTGGACAAGTGACCACAGCTGCTCCCCTGGCCTTACCACCTTCCCAAGACACTTGGTGCAACACTGTACTCCACAGTGGAGAGCCGACTTCAGCTACTCAACCACCCCATGACACCGAGCCAGACACAAAGGACTTCCCTCTTGGCCACTCAATCACTCCAGCATCCCTTATTGCGGACGAGAAATCATGGCCCTCCACCCAGCCCGTGAACAAAAAGGAGGCTTTCTTGTGTGCTCTGGACCCATTGCCATTTGACGAGTACCGCTCCTAGATGGTGGGTGGTGTCAGCCTCAATAAAACTATGATTCCCATGAACATGGAGCCCTTCTCACACACTCGTTCCACCCCAAAGTTGGGCATAACCTATTGGCTTGTGTCCCGGTCCACCAACACCACTCACAGATGTGTGGTCCCAAAGACACAAAGGGGGGTGATGATAGCCCATGCCCACGATGAGCATTGCAGAGGCCATAGGGGGTCAAGGCTACATCTGAAGCCTTGCAACAAGTGGGCCACTGGCCACACATGGAACAGGATGTGACACAGTACAAACAGGGATGCTTAATCTGTTGCCAGTTCCAACCTTCCAAACCTTCACAAAGAACCCTTACAACGCAATGGTGTATCTTATCCCGAGAGGTCAATCCAGATTAGGATGGGATTGCTCTGGTTGATCCTGGCACTCTGTGCCATTGTCGAATCAAACCAACCAGATGTACTAATGAGCAGACCCCCATCGGTTATCATCCTGCGCAACGATCCAGGACTATTAATGACCAACTGTAGAGTACACACTTGTCCACTAATCTCTAGAGAGTGTACGTCTGCCTGGACTCTGAGAACGTATACCGTAAACACATTCCCCCCAGTGCACACCTGAGTTGGTTCCGGGTCTGATTGGATCGGCCAGGCAGTTAAGCACGCCCAGCTAGACACTGCTCACATGTTGGCCCAACTCCAAAAATTCTCCAAGAATTACCAGAGCCCAGAGCCCAGACGGCAGAAGCGATTCATTGGAGTCTTACTCTCAGTAGCATGAGCTGTAGGGTCACTACTCTCTTTAGGTACCACTGCCGTCAACGCCGTCAGTCTGGCCACTGTCAAAAATGTTAGAGAACTAACAGATGAGATGCCCCTGATCCAACAGCAGATGAAAGCCCAGTCACTTAGGTTACAACATGTAGGAAAGACGCTCCAAGGCACTATTCTGGGTAACATGCATGTTACTCTCATTAATATAACTATCCATTCAGTAGGAAAATTGGTAGAGGTCATGAATCATGATTATGCCCATGTACAGCTGGTAAGAATGTGGGATTGCTGCTCACACTCTGTCATTGATGTAGAGAATATCTACAGGTTAAAAACCGTACTCAACATAGGGTTCTGGCAAGACAACACACATGTGAAAATCAACACATCCCTGGTTGTAGCTTTCCAGGAGGAAAGGCCAGACTTATATCTGACAAACAATCTATTAGTGTACTAGAACTAAAGACGTTCATTACTTTCGCCCTAGCGAACCATTTGTTAGGGACAACACCGGACATTTTTAAACCCCTAGCCAGCGATGAGCGCTGCCATGCAAGACTGACAACCAGGGATAATGTGTCCACCACTCAGGTGGAGTTAATAGAATACAAGTGGCTTGTTTACACTGTTCACATCCACTGCCATGACTTATGACTTTCATGACTCAATCACTCAAATTACCATTCCTAACCAGACTGTCTTTGTTAGTGTGCAAGATTGAGCAATTGTCCACATAGGCGACCTAGCTATGTACCATCTCTGGACACTGAGATAAAAATTCCTGATTCATTTTCAAAACGCACTCTTGAATTGGCTGAAGTGTACCATTCAAGACCAATTTTTTTATGAGGGACCGATGGTCGTTGATCTTAGTCTACTTAATGATGGCCTGGTAATCAACCCTGCTGATGATAAGTCCAAAGACTGGTCCGTCACCCACTCGTAGACAATGCCTGACAGTATTTTGACTATCATGATCCTTGGTTTCATTGCCCTTGGCGTCTGTTCTTACTACATGCTTGGAGGATGTAATAAGGACCTATACTAGAATCACTAGTGCCAGGTCCTAGTCAATATCAGTCTTTGGTTGGCTGACAAGTGATCCCGAGAGTCCTATAAGTAGTACAGCCACTGCCTCCCCAGAGGTCTGCAGGCTCCCTAAGCTGATGCCCCTAAGTCCACGTATACTAGTGCCTTAAGCAACACACCACTGAAGGAGGAACACCGTAAGTAAGACATCTTAGACAAGTGTCCTAATAGAGAAATCTTTCCAAAATGTCGGCTTAGATAGTTACGGTGTGTTAACCAGAATGAATGTGTTTATTTACCTATTTTTGCCTAAACTGCCATGAACAGTCTTCCATACAACCACAAATTAAGTGCCACAGCGTCCTCTCATAGGAAAGGAAATGTAATGGTGTATTGGTTGAATGTCATGTGCCATTAACTTTGTAGCTAAGTTACTGCCTAGGTCAACCAAGACGGCTGACTGGACAACGTGGTCAGGAAACTCAGCATCATAATGACAGCTCGTGGACAGTCCTACATTGTGGTTCACAGCTCGAGAAAACCTTCCAAGCTGAAACCACAAGAGGGGAATGTTGTAATGTTAGCCCACGAGTGGACAGAGTACCACACTCCAGGCCAAGATTTACAGTTCTGTAATTGACAGCACCCCCATTCAACCCATCACAAGAACAATAAACTGTTCTTCTCCCTTTACAACTCTGAATGGCCCTGAGCAGGTTAAGGAGACATAAACCAGACCCTTCTGCAAGTCAGCAGACCAGCTGGTGATCTGCATGTGAATCCGAAGAGGAGTTGGGAATTGTTAAGCTTTGTAACAAATACAAAATGGCGCCAAGCGCGCAAAAGGACATATAAACACATTTTCTCCATTGTATTAAAACTGAAGGACTCATGACATGTTGAATATCAACTTGAATAGCTAAATTGAATATCCATAGCTAAACTAGCTAGCTAGTTAACGTGAGCCTACTACATCTAGGATACATACTGAACTTAAATCTTCTCAGGCCAATGGTACAATGTATGAATTTATAGTTAGATCAGAATTTCCATTATAGTCAATGGCCTGTACGGAGATTTAAGTAAAAACAGCAAGTCCAAATTCCCATCTCCATCCATGGCTTAGTAAAGGGCCGATTTAGCTAGCTAGCTACTTTAGGACAACAAGCAGACCAGAAACAGATTTTTTTTCTGACAATGACATTTTGCTTTTGGTGTGATGCCAAATCCAAACTTGCCTCCCTTGGGGGGTGTGTTGCTGCGCCAGGACCACCCAGAGTTGAGCTCAACTCAATGCTGATTGGCAAACTATTTTAGAATTGGTTTATCAACTGAGGCCAAATGCTCACTGGCATCAATCAATCAAACGCTTTGGTGGCAACATGTCATACTCTTTTTGTCCAAACAGCATCAGATACATGTGGTACACATTCTGAGACAGAGGGGCGCTTTCTCCGGTGAGATAGATACAGCAAATTGCAAATTGAAGGACAATTATGAAAACACAGAGGGAAGAAAGATACTTTTTTATAATTTGTGTTAATTTATTTGTAAATCGTTTTTGGTATTCCTGGCTTCCCTTGGCATCCATGAATACACACCACATCAGATCCTGTGACTCATTGTTACTCATTGCTTGGAGTTGAAAAAATGTAAACAAAAACAATAGGACTAATATATTTCATTCAATGTTTTGCTCTCAGTCCAGTGCTGAGTTTAAAATTGCACAGTGTTGTCAGAGATTTTGGCTAAGTTACTAATGGGGGGAGTTCACACAAGTTATTGGAACTTCAGTGTTTCGACCTGGGAAGTCGCGACTGTGGCCTTGTTCAGATGGTGGAAGGCACAGGAGTAATTTCCCCTCCCTTGAATGCATGCCTCACCTGGGCCAACTTTAGAGATTGCTGTGTTTCTAAAGTCAAAAGACTACAATAGCCACAAGACTGCTATGACTACAGTTATTTAACATAACAGTCAACCTATTTCCTTTAGTGTCAAATTTATACAAATTGTGTTAATTTAATCATGTTTATTTCTACTTAAAATGGAGCACACTTTGTTAATAAAAGGTATTAAGTTACATCAAATTCAAATAAGTTGACTCACTCACATAAGTATACCTGGGTGTATCAAATTTGAAACATGGTTTTCTTTATTTGGGCTAATGGCTATGGCTTATTGCTTTTACCTGAGCAAATGACACGTGGTAATTGACTGCAATTCACACCTCATCATGTAGATGGCGATAACAAGCAAAACACTCAGTGCTCTGCCCTTTTTTCCTGCCTAACATTTGTTTGTTAACTAGGCAGCATTGCTGCATGGCCCAGGCAGTGTAGAGCAACTAAGACCAAAATTGGCTAAAGAAAATTGTGATAAATAAAAAAGCACACCAGTTTCATTTAAGGACCAAAAACTTGACAGCTGCACCATACAGGTTGCAAAATAGTTGGGAGGCGATTTTCAATGTACTTATTCCATGCCACATGGTTTACAAACTGATACACAAAATGATACCGGATTCAAAACGTAAAGTTTTTCAATTAAAATACTTTATCAAAATTTTTACAACCAATAGAATGTTATATATACAGTGCATTCAGAAAGTATTCCGACCCCTTCACTTTTTCCACATTTTGGATTAATACATTTTAGAACAAGGCTGTAACTTAACAAAATGTGGAAACGTGAAGGTAAGAATACCTTCCGAATGCATCCCATCCCAGCTCTGCATATTTTGCTGCGAAGAGACAGAATAATTAGATGACATGTTTTGGTACTGCCCATATGTAGCTTGTTTTTGGTCACAGGTTCAGGAATGGCTGAAAAATTGCAACATTTACATAGAGCTAACTCTGCAAATAGCACTTGTGGGTGATTTGAAAAGTCATAGTCAATCGATCAATACTATAATAATACTCTTAGCAAATGTGTTTATCTTTCATTTACAATCTGTAGAAACAATGGGAAAGGTTCATCACTTTTGTGAAACGTCACAGCACAGTGGGAAAATGTATGGCATCTAGAAATCAAAACTGGATGGTCTTCAGGGATAGATGGGAGGGGTTAACGGTAACTGAAGGCTTGGTCTAAAAACAAACAAACGTTAACTCATGTAAAATATACTGCCTGTCAAATTTATGTAGTATGCATAAGCTGGAAGTGTAAGACTAGGTATTGTTGTCTGTTAGTTTACTCCAATTAGGGGAGGGGTGGTAGAGTTAGGGGAAAATAATAAAGAAGGAAAATATTTAAAAAAAGATATATATATAATTTTACTGGCCCAACACGTTAGCCACGATCTAACCCCTAAAAAAAAAGAAATATATATACCGCGCTGCTGCCATTTCGCTGACGTAGGAAGTTACTCCACACCCGTCGGCGGCATACTTTTTTGGGACTGCTGGGATACTTTTTTACGGCTATGAAACCAGCTTGAACCGACAGGAATTTGTCCATTGGTTGATGAAATCCACCGTCGGTCTCAGCTAAGGTGAGGTGATGCAAAACCACCAATGTCCGAACTGTGAGGGAAAAATCCTGTATAACCTCTAAGTTTGTATAGCAGAGACAATGTAATGAAGAATTACTTTAATAGTTCTTAATGCTAAACTTTGTTATGCACATGCACTGTATGAGCCTTAAACCTGTACATTTCCTCTGTCTGTTTGATGGTCTTGTAAGAAGGAGCTGGTATTTTTCCACTCTGCCTTTGTTCAACTTAGTCACACGGTCAAGACAAAGAGCCTCTTGAGAGTGACCACAGTTTTTCAGTCCATCATGTTTTTTTCTGTCTTCCAAGGGCACAGCTGTATGGAGATATGAAGAGAATAGAGGCTGGCTTGAACAGAGAGGAGTAACGTAACTAACGTTATCACTTGTTTGTGCGCTATGACCCGATATACATAGCCACAAGAAGAAAACAAGGTAGCTTATGATTCCCTGATCTGCCGGGAAAGGTGGAACCAGCCATGACTAAGCATTTTTAGGTCCAATATATAAGACCTCAGCATTTCCTGTATTGTGCGGCTCTCAACGAACCACCCACCAGCTCCATTATTGTAATAATTAATTGATATTAAAGTACAATTGCTTGAAGAATTATCCAAGTCTCTCCTGATTCTTTAGAACTTCCATGACAGAACTCTGCCGGTTCACACTGGGTTCATAGCCCCCCAAAAAAGTGTCCCAGCTGTCAAGAACATTTTTGCCACCAACGGAAGTAGAGTCATCGCCTACGTCGGCAAAATGGCAGTGAATTGCAGCACTGAAGTTGGTTTCCACCTACTGGTTGAGCAGCAAAGTTGCTCAATGAACAAAGTAATTTTGGGCGGGAAAGAGGAGCACTGACAGTTATGCTAATTAACGCTATCTACATGGGAGGTGTGAATTGCAGGCTACTACCTAGAACCATGCTAGGTGGTAGAAGAAACATTAGCCTAGCCATTATCCAAAAACAAAGAATATTTCAAAGTTGATACCTGTGCATCCAGGTATACTTATGCGGGTGATTCAACTTATTTTAATAACATTATTTCATTTAATTTAATACATATTATTAACAAAGTGTCCTCCATTTGAAGTAGAAATCTTTAACATTAATAATTTTGAGACTACAGGAAATAGGTTGACTGCTAAACAACTGCTGTAATGGAGTCTTTTGATTGTAGAAAAACAGAGATCTCTAAAGTTGGCCCAGGTGAGGCTGACAGCATGCCAGGGAGGGCCAACTGCACAGGCATTTTACCTAGTTGGTCTGGAACTCAAATCTTGCATTGCGCTCATCTCCATGCTCATGTTCCTCTTCTCAGGCGTTGGATTGCATCAACCAATGAGCCAGTTCCTGCCGGTTCACATTGGGTTCATAGCCCCAAAACGTGCCCCAGCTGCCTCGGTGGAATGGATGTGCGCTACAGAGCGCACATGTAGTAGCTCTGCAGTGCTTTGCTGACCAACCTATTCTCAACACTGAAATCAAATGTATTTATAAAGACCTTTTTACATCAGCAGATGTCACAAAGTGCTTATACAGAAACACAGCCTTAAACAGCAAGCAATGCAGATGTAGAAGCACTGTGGCTAGGAAAAACTCCTTAGAAAGGTAGGAACCTAGGAAGAAACCTAGAGAAGAACCAGGCTCTGAGGGGTGGCCAGTCCTCTTCTGGCTGTGCCGGGTGGAGATTATAAATGTGCATGGACATTAAGGCCAGATCGTTCTTCAAGATGTTCAAACGTACATACAGTACCAGTCAAAAGTTTGGACACACCTACTCATTCAAGGGTTTTTCTTTATTTTACTATTTTCTACATTGTAGATTAATAGTGAAGACATCAAAACTATGAAATAACACATATGGTATCATGTAGTAACCAATTTATTTTAACAAATCAAAATATATTTTAGATTCTTCAAAGTAGCCACCCTTTGCCTTGATGACAGATTTGCACACAAAGTATGTTTGAATGACACTGAGGGGCAGTGTTTTTACAGCTAATGCCAGTTTGCCTGAGGCTGATGCCGCGCAGGTGTTTGTACACATGCATATACACACACACTCATTCAAATGCACACAAATGCACATACACGGAGACACACATGTAAATAATGCCATACATGCACTACATGCCCTGCTGTTGTGATTTTTGTTGTCCTTGATGTGTTTTATTTTTTGCATTGTTGTTTTCTGTTTTCCTTTGTCTTTCTCTTTTGTTAAATTTCTTGGTTATGGTGGGGAATGGAATATTCTTTTATTATCTTATTTTCTCGGTTGGGGGGGGGGGGGTCTCGGATGGTTGAGGGGCAGCTCTTGGGGAACTGTGTGCGGGATCTTGGAGAGCTGATGGTGGCCTGGCGGTTGGGAGCTTGGGCCGGTGGCTGATGGATCGCTGGTTCAGGTCCCAGTTTTTGACCTTATGGGAGATCTGTCGACGTGCCCTTGAGCAGAGTGTTGACCCTGGTTGCTTCTGTGTGTCGCTCTGGATGGGAGTCTGTTAGATGACTAATGTGATGTAGTTGTTGAGCGGCTTCACTGCAAGCATATTGTATGTTTTAAATATTAATAAAAAAAATATAAATAAACTCTAATGAACTTTTCCTCTGCAGCAGAGGTATCTCTGGGTCTTCCTTTCCTGTGGCGGTCCTCATGAGCGCCATGGGAACGTGTTTAGCACTAACTGAAGTTTATTTAGTGGTTCAGACAAAAGCATGGATTAGCTTTGCTGCATAATTTTTGGACAAAACATTTCCGATTTTTGCAATGTTATGAAGATGGAAAAAAGCTGCCCTTGAAATATTCTTGATATGTTCGTCAGAAATGAGTAACGCAGACGTCCTTCACTGTTTTATTTGAGATGACTGTATAGCCATCAAGATTAGTTTTCAGATCAAACAGCAGATGTCTTTGTTTCTTGGGACCTAGAACTATTATCTCTGTTTTGTCTGAGTTTAAAATAAAAAAATTGCTGCCATCTACTTCCTTATGTCTGAAACACAGGCTTCCAGGTTAGGCAATTTTAGGGCTTCACCATGTTTCATCGAAATCTACAGCTGTGTGTCGTCCGCATAGCAGTGAAAGTTTAGATTGTGTTTCCGAATGACATCGCCAAGAGGTAAAATATATAGTGACAACAACAGTGGTCCTAAAACTAAACCTCGAGGAACACCAAAACGTACAATTGATGTGTCAGTGGACAAACCATCCACAGAGACGAACTGATATCTTTCTGACAGATAAGATCTAAACCAGGCAAGAACCTGTCCGTGTAGACCAATTAGGCTTTCCAATCTCTCCAAAAGAATGTGGTGATCGATGATGTCAAAGCAGCACTAAGGTTTGGGAGCACGAGGACAGTCTGGTCTGATGCCATTAAAAGGTCCCTTACCACCTTCACGAATGCAGTCTCAGTACTATGATGGGGTCTAAATTTTGTATACATTATTTGTCTTCAGGAAGGCAGTGAGTTGCTGCACAATAGCTTTTTAATGTTTTTTTTCAGGAATGGGAGATTCGATATAGGCCAACAGTGTTTTTAGAATTTTCCGGGTCAAGTTTTGGCTTTTTCAGGAGAGGCTTTATGATTGCCCCTTTTAGTGAGTTTGGTACATATCCGGAGGACAGGGAGCCATTTATTATGTTCAACATAAGAGGGCCAAGCACAGGAAATAGCTCTTTCAGTTGTTTCCTTAGAATAGGGTACTAGGTCCTGGCAGTTCTGTGCCAACTCAGGACAACTGAGTTTTGGAGAAATATGCAGATTCAAAGAGGAGTCCGTAATTTGCTTTCAAATGGTCATGATCTTTTCATTTAAGAAGTTCATGAATTCATCACTGCTGAAGTGAAGAGGAATGCTGCTTTTTAGTTATTTTTGTGAATGTATCAAAAACACATTTTGGATTGTTTTTATTCTCCTCAATTAGGTTAGAAAAGAAGGTTGATCGAGCAGCAATGAGGGCTCTTCGATATTGCACGGTACTGTCTTCCCAAGCTAACACTTCCAATTTGGTGGAGTGCCATTTGCATAAAACCCTGACCTCAACCCCATCGAATACCTTTGGGTTGAATTGGAACGTTGACTGCGAGCCAGGCCTAATTGCCCAACATCAGTGCTCGACCTCACTTATGCTCCTGTGGCTGAATGGAAGCCCCCGCAGAAGTTCCAACATCTAGTGGAAAGCCATCCCAGAAGAGTGGAGGCTGTTATAGCAGCAAAAGGGGGGAACAACTCCATATTAATACCCATGATTTTGGAATAAGATGTTTGACGGGCAGGTGCCCACATATTTTTGGTCATGTCGTGTATCATATGAAATGGGTGATGGACATCCACAAATTAATACATACCAATAAGAAACGTAACCTATCTGCTCAGACCCCAACCAAGGATTATCAAAAGCTGCGCTATAAATTCCCTTCCAGACTCCCATCATCTACCCAAGGATGTCAGAGTAAAAAATCAGTTATCCACCTAATCAAGGATCTAAATGTAACCTTGCATAATACCCTAGATGCAGTCACACCTCTAAAAACCAAAAACATTTTTCACAAGAGATTAGCTCCCTAGTATACAAAAAATACCTGAGCCCTGAAGCAAGCAACCAGAAAAATAGAATGCAAGTCAGTCAAGTTCTTCCACACTTATCTCAACAAACCATTTCTGTATGGACCTCGCTTTGTGCACTGGGCATTGTCATGCTGAAACAGGAAACTGTTGCCACAAAGGTGGAAGCACAGAATCGTCTAGAATGTCATTGTATGCTGTAGCGTTAAGATTTCCCTTCATTGGAACTAAGGGGCCTAGCTCGAACCATGAAAAACAGCCCCAGCCATTCTTCCTCCTCCACCAAACTGGGGGCAAGTAGCATTCTCCTGGCATCTGCCAAACCCAGATTTGTCCGTCGGACTGCCAGATGGTGAAGCGTGATTCATCACTCCAGAGATCGCGTTTCCACTGCTCCAGAATCCCATGGCGGCAAGCTTTACACCACTCCAGCCAACGCTTGGCATTGCACATGGTGATCTTAGGCTCATGAAGCTCCCGACAAACCGTTATTGTGCTGACATTGCTTCCAGAGGCAGTTTGGAACTCAGTAGTGAGTGTTACAACCGAAGACAGACACTTTTTATGCACTACGTGCTTCAGTACTCGGTGGTCCCGTTCGGTGAGCTTGTGTGGTCTACCACTTTGTGGCTGAGCCATTGTTGCTCCTAGACGTTTCCACTTCACAATAACAGAATTTACAGTTGACCGGGGCAGCTTTAGCAGGGCAGAAATTTGACAAACTTACTTGTTGGAAAGGTGGTATCCCATGATGGTGCCATGTTGAAAGTTACTGAGCTCTTCAGTAAGGCGATTCTACTGCCAATGTTTGTCTATGGAGATTGCATGGTTGCGTGCCTGATTTTGTACAGCTGTTAGCAACAGGTGTGGCTGAAATAGGTCAATCCACTAATTTGAAGGGGTGTTGACATACCTTTGTATATATAGTGTATGTTACAAATTACAATTCATATTATATGTTATGAATTTGCAAAATGTACTATATGTTACAAATTTGCTAAACGTACAATATGTTTCGAATTCGCTAAACTTATATGTTATGGGTTAGCTAACATGCTAAGTATTTGCAAAGTAGCTAAAAAGTAGTAAGTAGTTGAAAAGTTGCTAATTAGCTAAAATGCTAAAGTTGTCCGCAATGAGACTCAAACTCACCACCTTTGGGTTGCTAGAAGTTCATGTTATAAGTAACCTAAGTAACCATCTGTCTTATGTAACCATACTAAAAGCAATAAAATCCTTCTAATTTGAGTAATCATATTATGCTACGTCTAGTCTATGAGACCAGGCTAGACTGACAAGGAGCAATGCTGCACTACGAACAAAAGCATTTTAGGCGGGAAAGAGGTGCTGCTTGTGCCAACGTTAGAACGCTTAGTCTATCTTTAAATAACTACTTTGTTACTTGGTTAAAATGACTAGCATTTTATAACAGCAGCATAACTCATCTTGAGGTAAGAAACACGAAAATTGGGGAGATAGGCTAAGGCTGCCATAGGCTGTTTAGGATCTAATTGCGGGTGTATGTGGGTGTATGCCATAACCTTCGTTAAAGAAAAGGGCGAAAAGCATACACCTTGTTGGCTCAAGCAACCAGAAAAGCAACAGCATAATTTTCCTACTTTAGTTATTTGTTCACTATCTACCCACCAGAGGGTGCCATTCCTGCACATACTCTATCTCCCTATGCAGTACCAATGTGCACCATCTATTAATCTCCATTAAATACATATACTAAGTCACTCTTCCCTTATTTGGCAATATTTTCATAACCCAGTCTGAGAACCAGCACAGTCCTCCCCCTAATAGGCAGTGTATTTCTGCTAGAGTGAGGCTACAGAGACACATGGGAGGGTTACACTGGGTCTTTAACAGCTGCAAGTACTCTCTAAGACAGCGTACGACAATTTCACCAACTGTAGTTATTTTCAATCTTCAAACTCACAACAAATTGACAATTTCAAGGAAACATTTATTGAGGTTTGATTCACATACTATTCAGACCCGAAATGCTCGAAGATAATTGCAATCTCTTACTTACTAAAGCAAACTACTTGGTTGGTTGTTGGTTGTGACAATCTAGCGTACTGTATCTGGTTCTGGCTCTAACGCAAGAACAACTTTCTATAGAGAGTTCAATTGGCTTTCTTTTGCTCACATAGTTGTTCTGCTATCAACGATTCATTTGATAATTTCTGAGCCAGTGAATCCTTACAGGGATGAACACTTACAGTACCTAAACAATCACTATTAAGGTAAAAACACTGTCAGCATCATTGCTGGATATTTCTGTTTCCAGTGCTAACGCCTTAGCTTTAGCTCAGTGAGATAACATTGTCTTCAAAGATGGGGGCTTCAAGCTATTGGGCTTCAAGGTTCCATTCCCTGTTGGATACAGGACACAGTTAACATGTATCAAGATCAAAGTGTAATAACCTGCCTGCTCATACTAATGTAATAATAATGTAATACATAAAATAATTCAGACACACACACACACACACACACACACACACACACACACACACACACACCCTGGAATTGTTCTCAGGGTCAGCGCCAATGTAACTTGAGTGGCATGAAGCACTTCTGCAGCTGACTTCCCAGCTAACTGGCCGGGCCAAGAGCGTCTGACACCAGCTGTGCATACCACGCCAAGCCCTTCCAACCACCACATCAAGTCAACGTACATCCAATACCAATTCACTTCCTGCCCATTCCCCATGGCCCGAACACTAAGATGTTAACGGATCTGTATACAGTAGGTTTAAGCAGTATGGGGGAGCTTCCACCTTACAGACCTGTAAATGTTGTTAGGGCCAAGTACCCACTATTGGGCTGATATAGTGAGTGAGCTTTTAAAATCAGATGGTGATCATGCTTCCTTGTTCATATCACGGGGAAAGATTCACTTCCTGTTTGCTTCATTTTCCTAAAGCACATAGCATGCAAGGTGCTTTTATTGTGAGATTTAGTGTAGTTGTCTTTAAAGGTATAAACCTTTTCACAAATGCTTGGTATCTGTTACTCACTTCAATGCTTCCAACTTTAGCACTACGTTGACTCAGTTAGCTAGTACGTGTATGGCAGAAGACTCATTGAGGCCATGAATAGCTCTAAATAGTTTGGTGCAGACTGGACGTCCCCTATTGTTAGCTCCACAGTTCTAAATAGAGAAAGCCTTGCTCAGCAGCTGTTGTAACTAGGGTTAGGAGGGGGGGATTTGCCCCCACCATGGGAACGTTGAAGCCTGTCTGCCGTGGTACATGACTGAGGCGGATATGAACAAAACACTTGGGGTTTACAATGACTGGTTCCCTTTCTTTGTCCCCCCAATAGAACTGCTTGGAAATCAAGTTCTAACCACAACAGAGGGAGAACGATTAGCAAGCTATTGGCAGTGTGCTTTTCTGTATTGTCCATTATCACAGTCGTACCATAGAGTGTCTGGAGCTAGATCTACTAAGCATTTACACCAGTGTTGTTCTTTATTCATCCAGGAAGTCCCTTAAGGCTTGACACTTCCAGTGGAACAAGTTATATTCTAAAGGTATTCTAAAGGGTATAAAACACAAAAAGTTGAAGGTAAAATAAAGAATAAGAGATGAATAAGGAAAAGTTCATCAAGACAGTTTCATGTTTTGCCTTTGTCTTCCATTTGCATTGCACTAGACTAGAGCAGAAGCTGAGCAAATCAGCCTCCCATTGTACTAATCAATACACATCAACCATCAAACATATCATGCCCACATCTGACCAACATGAATTGAGAAACGTACATACAGATTTGAATATACGGTCGTTTCATTTGATTTCAATCCCTTTTTGAACTAAACTTTCTATACATATTTGCCCATGGTAGAAGTGTTCAGAAAGTGACTTTCAGGACCTGAATGCTAAAACAATTAGGAGATATATGTGCTCAAAGTTGACCTGTTTTGCATACCCCACCCTCCCGAGTGTCGCAGCGGTCTAAGGCACTGCATCTCAGTGCAAGATGCGTCACTACAGTCCCTTGTTCGAATCCAGGCTGTATCACATCCGTCCGTGATTGGGAGTCCCGTAGGGCAGCGCACAATTGGCCCAGCGTCTTCTGGGTTTGTCCGGGATAGGCCGTCATTGTAAATAAGATTTATAAAATGTATTTACCATGATACATCCATGTCTTCATCACTGGAACAGTTAAACGGTTAAGTTTGATATAATTTAAAAGCTTACAAACAGGGTTATATTATTTATTGATTTATCATCTTTAACATCAATTATTAAAAAATGTGTAAAAGACACAGCATACTCTTGAAGACCGAGTGGGTCATTTCAATCATAGAAATAGCATTCATAGAATGGACATATCCCTTCAGACCACTGCAATTTAGCTGGTACATAATTTAAATTGAATTGAAATATTAACTTCAAAGATAGATTAACCACAAAGATGACCGCCGGTCAACCCACCGTTGAATGTCAACTTAAAAGGGAATGTATATTCTATTAACTGTATTTCTATGATTTCAATAGGTTTCCTATGAAAGATTGACACTATAGTTTAAAACAACATTTTCGGATGTGGTGACCTCCAATAATCTTTGTGCTACCATTTTAAAGTTGAAATGTTATTCCATTTTAGTACATTTATCAGCCAAAACATGACACCCAACATGAAAACCCTCTGATGATGTAAAATAGGGTCTAAGTTGTTAGAAAACCTTTCTCGTAAGCTTTTAAACGATATGAGACTCAACCTTTTATCTTTTCCAGAAATGAAGGAATGGATGTCTCTTGGTAGGGTGAGGTATGCAAAACTTTGAGCACCTCTATCCCCTAAAAAATATATATATTTTTTTACAAACAGGCAACATTATCCTTACTCATTGAGTTCTTCTTCCTCGTCGTCAAATGTCTCTTCCCCGTCATTAGCCGTGGCCTCCTGGTACTGCTGGTACTCAGACACCAGGTCGTTCATGTTGCTCTCGGCCTCTGTGAACTCCATCTCGTCCATGCCCTCCCCGGTGAACCAGTGCAAGAAGGCCTTGCGGCGGAACATGGCCGAGAACTGCTCCGAGAAGCGCTTGAACAGCTCCTGGATGGCCGTGCTGTTGCCGATGAATGTGGAGGCCATCTTAAGGCCGCGGGGCGCAATGTCACATACGGCCACCTTGACGTTGTTGGGGATCCACTCCACGAAGAAGCTGCTGTTCTTGTTCTGGATGGCCAGCATCTGCTCGTCCACCTCTTTCATGGACATGGGCCCTCGGAAAACAGTGGCCACGGTGAGGTAGCGGCCATGGCGCGGGTCGCACGCCGCCATCATGTTGCGGGCGTCAAACATTTGCTGGGTGAGTTCGGGCACTGTCAGGGCGCGATACTGCTGGCTTCCCCGGGCGGTTAGTGGTGCAAAGCCAGGCATGAAGAAATGTAGGCGGGGAAAGGGCACCATGTTGACGGCCAGTTTGCGAAGGTCGGCGTTGAGCTGGCCAGGGAAGCGCAGTGAGGTGGTCACACCGCTCATGGTGGCCGACACCAGGTGGTTGAGGTCTCCGTAAGTGGGCGTGGTCAGTTTCAGGGTACGGAAGCAGATGTCGTAGAGCGCCTCGTTGTCAATGCAGTATGTCTCATCCGTGTTCTCCACCAGCTGGTGCACAGAGAGCGTGGCGTTGTACGGTTCGACCACCGTATCGGACACCTTGGGTGAGGGCATGACGCTGAACGTGTTCATGATGCGGTCAGGGTACTCCTCACGGATCTTGCTGATGAGCAGGGTGCCCATTCCTGAGCCCGTGCCCCCACCCAGGGAGTGGGTGAGCTGAAAGCCCTGGAGACAGTCACAGTGCTCACACTCCTTCCTCACCACATCCAGCACAGAGTCTACCAGTTCTGCTCCCTCAGTGTAGTGGCCCTTGGCCCAGTTGTTCCCCGCACCCGTCTGCCCTGCAAGGACAGCATAAAGGTATGAAGATTGTCAGTTAAATCCTACACCCCATCCCTCCAGTAACCCCAAATCCACCCCCACTACCTCAAACACAAGCTAATTGTGAGCCATTCATCATCCAGTCTAAGCCGAAGAGAATGTGGGGTCAGTACAGGGTGTGTGTGAGGTGAGATTCTCGGGCTCAAGTCCACGTGAAAACCCTGAAAAGTTGATGAAACAAATGTCCAAGACATTTAGGCAAGAACGTAGGTTGAGTCTGGCATTTGTACAAGCTACATGTTCTGTCAAATAGTTTTCCATTGTCTCCCCGTAGCTGCTAATGAAAAGGTAAATGACTAAGGCCATGTATCACGCATCTCCTGACAACTTCTGCTGGGACCGCCACACTTGATCCATCCCAGTCTTCATTAGGTCACACAATGGAAAACTTCTAAAAAATGTAATTAGTGTTTCTTCTTGGACAAACCTAGGTAGTCCCTGTTTCACTCAGCTTTTTTACATTTGATGCCGAATGGTGCCTAATGACTATATTCACCTCCTGAAAAATACTGCTGGCACCACCACACTTTAACCCAGGTAGGAATGTTTGTACAGGGACTTCGAACAGAAGAAAACTGTCTGTGGGACTTCCTTGACTTGTCCAATGAGAAACTCTAATTTCTGTTCTCAATTGCAGAACATTTTAAAACGTTTTCCCATTTGTGTGCCCTAATGAGAACAACTGGACTAGGACATCATATGGATTAGGATGTGTGATGATTGAACGATTAAATTCATAACTGTAGATCACTTAATTCCATTTTGTTTTTGTATGACAATCATGTGTAGTTTAGAGTCACATGTCATATCTTTGGTTCGTACTAGACACAACACAAGATAGCACGCAAGTCCTTGATGTAGATTGACAATCAGTTGTTATGTCTGTAGAGGATCCCATTTGAACAGCCTTCACATATTTACGTTTACCTCACATATTTCCCGTTCAAGTAAGGTCAAACAGTCTGTATATGCCGCTATCAAATCCTTGAAGGATTTCCCTATGGCTACCAATTAGAGATGGGCGAAAACGGGCAACTAAAGTAAATACCCTCCTAAAAAACAACCAGTCATCCTTTTTGAGAGCACTGTTCAGAACCAAAACATCCATTGCTTTGATGCCATGGCTCATCTAGGGAGCTTTCAGGGGCTTTGTGTTATAAACTTGATCAATTCTGATCCCCATGGCCCAGTTTTTCAAAAGTTATCTGATCGGATTTTGACAATCAGATGGGATTAAACGTCAATTGGGTTTTTCAAAACGGAACATTTTGATTCTGATCCTGCAGGTATGGATTTGGATTTTGTAATCCAATTTTACCTTTAATCAGGATTAAATGTCATTTTTTGCGTTTTTCAAAGGTGATTAGGATAGTTTTGCTGCTGAAAATCAGGATTATCTTGATCCCACTGGATGGCTGGATTCAGGTTGTATTTAGAAAGGTTAAAAGCACTACAACCAAGACATTGCAATGAAACTAAGGAAAGGCAAAAAACAAACATTATTACATTTGAAAACCAATGGTTAATTGGGTTAAATTGACAGCAGTTTAGGTATGTGGTCAGTTGTTATATTGAGAAGTGTCAAATAAATGTATGTACTTACTTGTAAGTGATATGCAGGCTAATTTATTTTTATTTCTATCTAAGGTACCTTTATTTGTGTAGTTTACTCCTCTCTGTTTCCCTATGACAGTGTAGAAGTAGTACCATAACCTGTTCAGTAGATGGCAAGGTGTAGGTTTGTTCAAAACACTGAGAATCCGTATTCTGTGATCTTGATATTGTGGTATCTGGATCAGAATGATCTTTCCGATTATGTTCTGGAAAAACTGGCTCAAAAACAGCCAGCACGATCTGACCCTGGATTGCAAAAAAGACAAATACATCATCTGGATCATTCTGATCCAGATTAAAAGTTTTTCACAAACTGGGCCCAGTAGACCTCACGTGACCGCCGCAAAACCTCATGCTGTGTGTCCTTGATATTGAAGAAACAATGAAAACACTTAATGGTACACATACCTAAAAACAGCCATTTTGAATCAGTAGGGAAAAAATGTGTTAGCTACATAGAGACAAAATAAGCCATATAATAGGATATTATAAATGCTCTTAGATGCCTATAATACCTAATAATAATGCATTATTTAGCTGTTGACTTTAAGTAAGGTGTTACAGTGTCCACTTACCGAAGATAAAGTTGTCAGGTCTGAATAGCTGTCCAAAGGACCCCGACCGGACACTGTCCATGGTCCCAGGTTCCAGGTCCACAAGGATTGCTCTGGGGACATACTTGTGTGCTGGAAAAAAGACAACCAAACACCTATACAGATTGGAATACATTTCAAATGTATCTGAATGCATGGCATTGTACAGTAGGCTGTTTCACAAGCAAGACTTCGTCAGGTATGCCTATAGCCTATTACCTAAAACACATTCCTTATTTTAAGCCTTAAGGAATTGCCAACAACCTGATAACATTTCCCTTTTCAATGCGGCCTGCCATCTTTCCCTCACATTGAATATTTCAGTCCTAACTAACACTAACTTTAAAGGCTAAATTAATATAAAAGGTGCTTCAGAAATAATGTATTCACATCATGCTATATAAACAGCCTGGTGTCATAGACTATACTAACAATCTAAGCAACATAAAAAAAAGCTATAGATTGCATTTTGCATTGGATGCATCTCAATCCACCGCATCCGCCTGTATCGCACAGGCGGAGACTCGTCTGACGTCGGTACCGTCGATGTGCCAACTTCTGTTTGTAACGTCCGAAAAGTTTGGGCTAAGAACTAATCTCCCCTAATGTCAAAGGGAGATTCTCACAAACACGATAGTGTTCTCAGTTTCGCTTTACGACCCCCATAAGTGTCACGGGAGTAGTCTAAGGGTTAAAAACAATGAATGGAAGAATGAAGGTCGTTTGTGCCTACCCAAATAATGGGATAAATAAGTGGAAAACAATATATATATATATAACAAACTTAATGAACTTATGGTTCATTGAACAAGCATGGGAAACGGTGTTTAAACCATTTACAATGAAGATCTGTGAAGTAATTTGGATTTTTACAAAATATCTTTGAAAGACAGGGTCCTGAAAAAGGAATGTTTCTTTTTTTGCTGAGTTGATATATATATATATATATAAAAAAGCTAAGTTTACATACACTTTGGTAGGAAAACCTCGTTTTCAACCACTCCATAAATTTCTTGTTAACAAACTATAGTTATGGCAAGTCGGTTAGGACATCTACTTTGTGCATGACACAAGTAATTTTTCCAACAATTGTTTACAGACAGATTATTTCACTTATAATTTACTCTCACAATTCCAGTGGGTCAGAAGTTTACATACACTAAGTTGACTGTGCCTTTAAACAGCTTGTAAAATTCCAGAAAATGATGTCATGGCTTTAGAAGCTTCCGATGACTCATTTGAGTCCATTTGAGTCAATTTGAGTCAAACACAGTGCCTCTTTGCTTGACATCATGGGAAAATCAAAAGAAATCAGCCAAGACCTCAGAAAAAAATTGTAGACCTCTACAAGTGTGCTTCATCCTTGGGAGCAATTTCCATACACCTGAAGGTACCACGTTCAACTGTACAAACAATATCACGCAAGTATAAACACCATGGGATCATGCAGCCGTCATACCTTTCAGGAAGGAGACGCGTTTTGTCTCCTAGAGATGAATGTACTTTGGTGCGAAAAGTGCAAATCAATCTCAGAACAACAGCAAAGGACCTTGTGAAGATGGAGGAAACAGGTACAAAAGTATCGATATCCACAGTAAAACAAGTCCTATATCGACATAACCTGAAAGGCCGCTCAGCAAGGAAGAAGCCACGGCTCCAAAACCGCCATAAAAAAGACAGACTACGGTTTGCAACTGCACATGGGGACAAAGATCGTACTTTTTGGAGAAATGTCCTCTGGTCAGATGAAACAAAAATAGAACTGTTTGGCCATAATGACCATCGTTATGTTTGGAGAAATAAGGGGGAGGCTTGCAAGCCGAAGAACACCATCCCAACCGTGAAACACGGGGATGGCAGCATCATGTTGTGGGGGTGCTTTGCTGCAGGAAGGACTGGTGCACTTCACAAAATAGATGGCATCATGAGGAGGAAAATTATGTGGATATATTGAAGCAACATCTCAAGACATCAGTCAGGAAGTTAAAGCTTGGTCGCAAATGGGTCTTCGAAATGGACAGTGACCCCAAGCATACTTCCAAAGTTGTAGCAAAATGGCAACAAAAGGACAACAAAGTCAAGGTATTGGAGTGGCCATCACAAAGTCCTGAACTCAATCCTATAGAAAATGTGTGGGCAGAACTGAAAAAGCATGTGCGAGCAAGAAGGCCTACAAACCTGACTCAGTTACACTTGCCCTGTCAGGAGGAATGGGCCAAGATTCACCCAACTTATTGTGGGAAGCTTGTGGAAGGCTACCCAAAACGTTTGACCCAGGGGAAACATTTATTTAATCAATTTTAGAATAAGACTGTAATGTAACAAAATGTGGAAAAGTCAAGGGGTCTGAATACTTTCGAATGCACAGTATATTTCCAGAGCTTTCTTATATCTCCTAGATATAGGACAGACACTTCAAGAGCTTGTTTCTTATGATTTTCATTTTTGCCATTCATGAATGTGTTATTCAATGCATTTCTCTGGGCTATAGTAGTAAAGGCTAAATTCAATATATCAAATCATTTGTTCATATATATATATTTTTTTACCTAAAAGAGTCCTCAATTCAATAGCTAAATGATCCATAGTATGACAATCTTAAAATAATTCCATGGTTAGAACCCCCCCATTGTCGTGCCATTCATCCGCTGTCATCCTTAAGTTTCAGCATGACAATGCACGGCCCCATGTTGCAAGGATCTGTACACAATTCCTGGAAGCTGAAAATGTCCCAGTTCTTCCACGGCCTGCATTCTCACCAGATATGTCACCCATTGAGCATGTTTGGGATGTTCTAGATCGATGTGTATGACAGCGTGTTCCAGTTCCCGCCAATATCCAGAAACTTCGCACTGCCATTGTAGAGGAGTGGGACAACATTCCACAGGCCACAATCAACAGCCTAATCAACTCTATGCGAAAGAGATGTGTCACGCTGCACGAGGCAAATGGTGGTCACACAAGATGCTGACTGGTTTTCCTATCCACAGCCCTACATTTTTTTGTTAAAGATATCTTTGACCAGATGCATATCTGTATTCCCAGTCATGTGAAATACATAGATTAGGACCTAATGAATTCATTTCCATTTACTAATTTCCTTGTATGAACTGTAACTCATAGAATTTTTGAAATTGTTGCATGTTGCGTTTATTTTTGTCCAGTTTAATTGGAGTGTTCCGGATTTACATTTACTGTTACGTCTACCACTGAGTTCAGGTTTCAGCAAAAGGTGGCAAAGGGGTTATGGCAATTTATCAAAGCACCAGAAGTAAGGACCCTGTAGCAGGCCATGAGTGCGCTTATGTTAAATGCTCTATGCCTTTAACAATTGGGAACAACTTGGAAGCATGTTGACTCATTCTACCACAGACACACTTACGGGACGCTTCGTTGTAGTACACGTTAATCCTGTCGAGTTGAAGCGATGAGTCACCCACATAGTTTCCTGCCGGATCGATGCCGTGTTCATCGCTGATAACTTCCCAAAACTGTCGAGTTATCAACATAGGAGGGGAAAAAGGTTACAGTTAAATATCCTAAAGTTATCAAGGCATCATGAAAAAACGAATGGACATTGTGCATCCTTCGGTCTTATTTGATGACTGAAGCACACTCAGCTGCTGAAATGGATAGACTCGCACAATTTCATGGCACTCCATGGCTGAACGCTGGGGACCTTTATGAAGTTTATTATAGGCTAAATAGATTTGTAATTAAGCGATGGCAATTTACATTTTCAAAGGGCAAAGTCGTAGCCTATGACTCAAAGCATGGGGTCATATGCTATACAACATTGGCCTACAATTAGCCTATATATATATAACTTGTCACAACAGCTTCTAAACATTTAGGCTAAGGACACACCGACGGTATTTTCGGAGTTAAAAGACAGACCAGACCGTTCATTCGTCATCCGTTGTCATTCATCTGGCAACGGATGATTCCCATTGAAAAATTAGTGGACAAAATCCGTGTGCGATGGCATAATACAGTTAAGAAATTGTTTTTCTACACAAAACAAGCAAGGTGTTAAATCAAATGAAAAAGTCATTCTTAATGAAAAAGTCATTCAGTTCAATGGTCTCTACTTGCCTTGGTGCCAATCTGATTCCCACATTGTCCGGCTTGTATGTGAACTATTTCTCTCATGCTGTCTGTGTCCAAGGGTGTCTTGGCGGCTGGAGTGTGTATGCAGCCTGGTAAACTCAACTGATTAGCAGGCGCGCTAAATTCCTGTTCACCTCTCCCGAATTTCCACGCCCAGTAGGGCTGGACAAGTGAATGACACCCCAGCTGTGCAATAAAGTAGTGAACCGTTATCTTCCATCCCATCTCCGTTCTCACAGGAGTATATTATCAGGCTTAGTTTGTTGAAATAATGTATCAATTCAATTGTGACTTGTGATGCAAATGTAGGCTTTTAAATCATTGTTGAATAATTAAAAAGAGTAGCCTAGGCTGTATTTGCTTTAGATCTTGCACCATTTCAAGTGTTAAAGTTGAGCTCACTACACTCATTCATTATGAGTGTAGTTCCCTTGGGTACAAAAATATCAATACACATAATATACCTTCAGGAGGTACACATATGACCTAACATGGTACTGTTCGGTACATTTTAGGGTATATGTGCGGCTAATCTAGTAATTGTACATTTTTTGTACGCGATATTTTGAATATAAAAAAGGTATAATCATTGGGTGCGTGGCTTTCAGTTATTTTTGGCCACCCGTGAGTTGAAGTGTTGTACCAGTTTAAGTGGTCTATCGTTATATTGCAAGTTTGAGCATGTCTGCTGACAGTTCTGAAATCTTTATATAGACTTACGTAAGAGTGACAATATTGTAATTAATTTTGTAGCGAGCTTAACCCAACACTGAGCAACCTAGTCAAGTACAGACCTCTTGATGTAATGGTTAAGGTGTTGGCTTGACAGTCGCTGGACCCAGGTTCGAGTCCTGGTTGGGGCTACCCTCTGAATTTGCTACGTTGTCAGAAGTGGGATGGTGAAGTGTAAGGGACTTAGTTAATATTTGCCACTTGAAAGGAACAAACATCTTTGTCAATGTGGTGGTACCCTAAAAAAAAGGTACAATGGATATACCTTACAGGGTGGGACAAGAAATCCATCACACAAAAGAAGTACATGTTGCACATTTGTGACCCGTTTCAGGAAACTAGGCGTATGTCGCAAGTCACAACTTTTTTTGGGGGGGGCAGAAATGTCTTCTGGAACATGTGAACTTTCATGTGCCTTAATAACAATCTTGGATGCCATCTGTAAATACAAATAAAATTGTTAAATTACGTGCCTTTTTGGTTAAGCAACAGAAAAAGGTAGCTACCTTCCCACTAGCCATGATTGGCTGAGATAATGAGTGGGCTGGACATGTCGAGAGAGGAGTTCGGATTGGTCTGCCAAATAGAGGGCTTCTGTTTATTTGAGCTGGTCAGTCTGCGTTGGTAATCCTGTCGAACGCAGCTTTTTTTTAATGTATCATGTAGTGGAGCTGCATAAGTGTTGATCTCCACTTTCTGGAGAATTGAGTTCTGAAATCAGTGGAATTAGAGTATGATAGCTAAAGAGATGGAGAAATCACCTGTCTATGGATTACATCTTCAAACTAAGGGCATCCGTGACAGGGAGACGCGTCCATCATGCATGATGATGTATACGGATAGTCTAGCTAGCTACATTTTCAGATATTACACATTTCTAATTGACAAAGTGGTTTCATTTCAAGCTAAAGTGTACTGTTAGCTAGCTAACATTAGCTGGCTGGCTCCCTAGCTAACGACACGTGTATGACATTATTATTCGTATCCCAGAGCCGTTTGCTTTGCTAGTTAGAGTCTAGCACGCTAACATTGAACCTGGTTGGTATGCTCCCAGCAGATTCATGCAGGGTAGTAGTGCCAAATCATGTTATGTTCATTGTTTTTTTAACTAGCTAACGTTAGCTGGCTTGCTCGTTAGCTAACGTTACGTGTGTGATCTTACACATTGTTTACCTAGCTAGGTTCATTGTTTAGCTAGCTAGCTACTGGTCTTAAGCTAAAGTGTACAACACCCGTTGAATATGGCCTGTGTCAGTAAACGTCAACAAAAAAGCGTAAAGAAATGATTGCCAGCAGAGCTGGTAGGCTGTTTATGTTATCCAGAGTTAAACAAATCAGCCAGAGCACCAAGTGTGCGCTCTGAACGCGCCGAGAGCGAAATGAGATGGTGGGGCTAAAGCTTAAGAGGGTGTGAACAATGCTATATGGGTGTAGACAAAGAGCTCTTTAGCTACCAAAAGATTCAAAGGCCACTTTCTCAAAAATTAGTTTACAAGTTTATCAATTTTCAAAGGAAAATGACTTTCCCAAAAACTTGGCTTGACCACAAACCCAAGGGCTCTTTTAAATGTAACCAGTGCAACCATTGCAGTAATATTGCACAGAAAAAGTATTTTGTTGACACAGCTTCTAAAATGGAGTATTACCTCAAGCATTTTATTAACTGCAAAACCACTCATGTCATCTATAGATTAGAATGTCCACAGTGCAAGGTGTTCTACATTGGACGGACAAAGAAACGCCTTCAAGATCGCTTGGCGGAACACAAGTACGCCATACGGGTAGGCAATGAAGACTACCCCATGGCAAGGCACTACAAGTCCTTACACCATGGCAACCCTGCCTCCCTACAAGCTATGGGTATTGATCATGTTCCGGCCTCTATTAGAAAAGGGGACCGTCTTAAACAGTTAAACCAAAGGGAAAGTTTTTGGATTTACAAACTACAGGCCACTAAGTACCCTGGTTTAAATGAAGATATGGATTTCTCACCCTTCCTGTAGGGTCGTGATGGGTCCATTTGCTGTCATCTAGTGGACATTTTGCTCAATTGCCCTCAGCTATGTTTGGACTGTTGTTCATGTTTTGCTGTGGTCTAGTGTACTGTGGAATATATTGCTTTCTTGTTCTGGACACTTCTCCCAGTCATGGTTAGGGTTGGAACTGCCTCTCTGGGTGTTCTGATGCTTCTAGCTTGGAGTTGTATGCTCATGATAACATAGCTACAGTATTTCACCTTTTCATGTGTATATTATTGCTTACTAGGTGTGTCCAATTTGGTAACCACTCCCTCTTCTAATTAGGGCTAATTGGAAAAGCCTTTCAAAAGAGGACATTGTATTCTCCTTTTTCTGTACTCCCTGACGAAGGCCATGCAGCCGAAACGCGTCGGTTTTTAAACAACTTTGTTTCTATTGAACATGCCATACTAATAAAGGCATTTTAATTAATTATATGAAGAGTGCCTTGGTCCTCCTTTCTTTTTGATGACTTTCCCATTGTTCCTCAAATGCAGTGAATGATATACAATTTTGTAGCTCTGAATCAACTTCTTTCCAATGTTAAATACAATAAATTACAATTTTGCAACATACTGTAACACCAAATCCAGGTGGTGAGTCACATTGGTGAGTTCAGTCTGGTGTGCGTAAACGGGACTAGATGGGTTGTATTCATATGACTCAAGCTAGTCTTGGACAGGTATTTGTAGTCTGTCCATTTTATGCCGCTTGGTACGGTGTCCCCTTATGAACACAACCCCAGAATGTAGCCTACTACCCTTAATTCCCCTGACCATGAATAGATTACATTTCTGCAAGTGTCAAGACTAAAGGATCAAATTACCCAATTGAGGATATCAGAAGTGTGGCTTTCACACTGCTAACTTTGGACTGTCCATAAAGGAACCAAGGCCCTTGGTTCAGGAGGGTGCATCAATATACAGATAGAATTGTACCATGTAGAACAAACAGGATTGATCAGTCATGTATTGGGAAGTGTCCACAAGTAGTCTGATTGCACTCAAAGATTCTAAATACCTGTTCACAGAAATGTGTATCCATTGCTCTGGTGAAGGATATGTAAAAGTCACTGTGGTTACCCAGCAGAATTAGTGATAAGGTACTGTAGCATTTTTGACCACCCATCACTAGCACACAGCTCAATGGATTTAAAGAGCTTAAGGCCGACAAAGGAAATCATGGCAGTCTGCAAAATGACTGCAGCTAGGCTCTGACTGAAGCATAGGAGCCCCAATGTCTATGTATTTGACATCACCCACAGAAAATGTACAATCATTGACAAACTAATAGCTTGTATCAAGTCAGATGAGACTTTTTACAAAAACCTTTATTTATAGATTTGACAGACAGGGCAAATATTCAGTGACATTTTAGTTTCTGAGTGCTTCCAAATTGAACTTCTTTGTACTTAGACAATGCACAGTCCCAGACAGTTGGGCTTTCAATTGGTCCTAGAGTAAACCCCATTTTAGTCATTTAGCAGATGCTCTTATCCAGAGCGACTTAGACACAATTAGGCCCTTGCTCAAGGGCACAATGACCAGATTTTTCAGAGTCAGCTATTCGAACCTAGGCTACCTAGCGTTGGGCCATAAAGTCTTTGCTCGATTCCTCACATCCTTAAAACTCATTGGAGGACAAGATCTTAGGTGATCTCCAATGCAATTTGAGAAGATGCATGGAGAGGAAATACTTGATTCACCCTAGTAGATTGCTATTCTGATGGGGAATGGAATCACTAAAAACAGTCACCATCAAGTCAATCCAAGCAACATTTCAGGCATGCTTTTCTCTTTAAAAACATACGACACAATGGGGCCATTCAGATTAAGGGATAGTTTAAGAACATTGATATTTTGCTTTTTTTAATGACTTTAAAAATCAACAAAATCACACATGGTCACATCATCCCAACTAGACATGCATGCATGCAAGTTGGAATATGTTGCCCATAGTAAAAATGTGCATATTGTATTTACGTCCTCCAGCAGGGCAGTGCTTTTATTTGATATGTATCAACATTGTTTTACATACATTTGCAATGGCTCAACGAAACCAGCCGGTAACAAGGCCTACAGCAACTCATAAAGGAATTTCCCCAGTTACTTAGTGAGACAAATGGCATTCAGGAGGCCCTGGACACTTTTCACCTGGTTCATTTTAAAGAGCTTAAACAGGGCCTTGGACTGGTCATGTCCTAGTAGTCATCATCCCCAAAGTACTGCAGTATGTGTGAGGAACCACAAAGAAGCAGCTGCCCCGCCACTCTCGCCACATACGTCAGACAACGCAGAAGAGATCTAAAGAGAATGCGAAAGGCAGAGCTGAAAACTTCCTAAAACAGTCAAAGCACATATTCTGATATCTCAGAACTTGTTCAGTGAAGACCCATTTGTAAGCCCCAACTTGTTCATGTTAAAAAAAAAAAAACAGGTGGAATCTTCAGAGATCCTTGCAGCCAACTCACTGGACACAAACTGGTAGAATGAACATTGTTTCTATGTCATTTAAACACCAACAATTGTCCCATCTGATGACGTTGAAACATGGAAATAACTGGCAAAGGAATTTAAATGTTTTAACTTTAGTCCAATGGCATGGTTCAATTTGTTGTTGGTTTCACATTAGTTGCCAACGTGATTAAATGTAAATCAGAACTAGATGTTTAACTGATGTCCGTGCCCAGTGGGAATGAATGAACAAAAACACAAGAGGACACAATGACCTGCCGACTTTGAATATTTCTCTGCTAAAATATTTTACATTTTGACTAGTGCCTATATAAATGTACAGTACCAGTCAAAAGATTTGACACCTACTCATTCAAGGGTTTCTTTATTTTTGCTATTTTCTACATTGTACAATAGTGAAGACATCAAAACTATGAAATAACACATATGGAATCATGTAGTAACCAAAAGTGTTATATCAAAATATATTTCAGATTCTTCAAAGTAGCCATTCTTTGCCTTGATGACAGCTTTGCACACTGTTGACATTACCTCAACCAGCTTCATGAGGTAGTCACCTGGAATGCATTTAAATGAACAGGTGTGCCTGTTAATTCCAGAAAGTACATTTGTGGAATTTCTTTCCTTCTTAATGCGTTTGAGCCAATCAGTTGTGTTGTGACAAGTTAGGGGTGGTATACAGAATATAGCCCTATTTGGTAAAAGACCAAGTCTATATTATGGCAAGAACAGCTCAAATAAGCAAAGAGAAATGACAGATGATCTGGCCTCCGCAATCACCCGACCTCAACCGAATTGAGATGTTTGGGATGAGTTGTACCGCAGAGTAAAGGAAAAGCAGCTAACAAGTGCTCAGCATGTGGGATCTCCTTCAAGACTGTTGGAAAACCATTCCAGGAGAAGCTGGTTAAGAATGCCAACACTTTGGCAACTACATGATTCCATATGTGGTATTTCATCATTTTGAAGTCTTCACTATTATTATACAATGTAAAAAAAAAAAAAAAGGAAAAAGAAAAGAAAAATCCTTGAATGAGTAGGTGTCCAAAATTGACTGGTACTATAAATCAGTCTACTTCACCTGACATTTACCCCCCAATAATTTCCCCTTGAGAGATGGTGTGGTAGTAGTGTACTCACTTCAAGATACCCTTGGCCCTGGTGCATTGAATGTCGTATGACAGTGTGTAGATTTCATAAAGAGTCGCTTTGATGGTTAGACAACCGATGAAGTCCTTGGGGTTCAACTTGTACAGGTCAAAACTCAATTTACCGATTCCATTTCTCTTGGGCTGGCTGGCACTTGGGAGGACCTGCACAAGAATGGACAAAGGTCAGTCTAAGACAGGGTTATTCAAATCTGTCAAGCTAGGTGAGTTACACTTCTGGTTCATGCTTCACTCTAACCAAGGCATGATTTAGACATACAGTGCATTCAGAAAGTATTCACACCTTGACTTTTTCCAAAATTTGTTATTTTACAAAGTGGGATTAAAATGTGTAATTGTGTTAACAATTACACAAAATACTCTGAAAGATGCAAAAATAAAAATTAGATAAGTATTCAACCCCCGGAGTCAAGAGAACACCTTAGGCAGCGATTACAGCTGTGAGTCTTTCTGGGTAAGTCTCAAAGAGCTTTGCACACCTGGATTGTACAATATTTGCCAATTATTCTTTTAAAAATTCATCAAGCTCTGTCAAGTTGGTTGTTGATCATTGCTAGACAGCCATTTTCAATTATTGCCATAGATCTAAGACGATTTAATTCAAAACTGTAACTCTGCCCATACCATAACCCCACCATGGGGTACAACGTGTTCTCAACGTTGACATCAGCAAACCACTCGTCCACACACACGTGTCCTGCGGTTGTGAGGCCGGTTGGAGCTACTGATAAATTCTAAAACATTCACCTTATGGTAGAGAATTTTACGTTTCCAGGATCTTTTATTTCAGCTCATGAAACATGTGACCAACACTTTACATGTTGCGTTTACATTTTTTGTTTAGTGTATATTTAGCCTTGTTTTAGGTAATTGTCCTGCTGAAAGGTGAATTTGTCTCCCAGTGTGTTGGAAAGCAGACAGAACCAAGTTTCTCTAGGATTTTGACTGTACTTAGCTCTATTCGGTTTATTTTTATTTGAAAAAACTCACTAGTCTTGCCGATGACAAGCATACCCATAACATGATGCAGCCACCACCATGCAAGAATACAAGAGTGGAACTCAGTTATTGTTTTGTTAGGGGCAAATACAACACCTTTGTAGTCAGGACAAAAAGTTCATTTCTTTGCAGTATTATTTCAGTGCCTTATTGCAAACAGCATGCATGTTTTGGAATATTTTATTCTGTACAGGCTTCCTTTTCACTCTCAATTAGGTTAGTATTGTGGATTAACTACCATGTTGATCCATCCTCAGTTCTATCACAGCCATTCAACTCTGCAACTGTTTTAAAGTCGCCATTGGCCTCATGGTGAAATCCGGCAACTGCGTTTGGAAGAACGCCTGTATCTTTGTAGTGACGGTGTATTGATGCACCATCCAAAGTGTAATTAACAACTGCACCATGCTCAAACGGATATTCAATATCTCCATTTTTTTTAATGATTTCCCCCCTCTCTTCATCTACCAATAGCTGCACTTTTGTGAACCATTGGAAAACAATCCTGGTCTTTGTGGTTGAATCTGTGCTTGAGATTCACTGCTCGACTGAGGGACCTTACAGATAATTATGTGTGGAGTACAAGAAATTAGGTAGTCATTTACAAATCATGTTAAACACCATTATTGCACACAGTGAGTCCATGCAACTTATTAAGCACATTCACTCCTGAACTTATTTAGGCTTGCCATAACAAAAAAGGGTTGACTACTTATTATTAAATCAAGACATTTCAGCTTTGTAAACATTTCTAAAAACAAGAGGGCCACACTTTCACATCAAACCAGGGATCGCCAACTCTGGTTCCAGAGAGCTACTTGGAGATCCCTGTTTGATGTGAAAGTGTGGCCCTCTTGTGGTGTGTGATAATACAGCACGTCTCCACAATTGGGAAATGTGACATCCAAAAATGGTAAAAGTCAGTCCTACAACAGAGAAGTATGACATGGCCAGCCCTCATTTGATATTTAGTTGCAGCAGATAATGCTCTTCTAATGCTTTTTCCCAAAGCAACAGTATGCCTAGCACACAACAGTTAACTTCTGTGTGCATGTACAGTCAGGTCGATAAATATTTTGACATTGTTATTTTAGCCGTCTACAACAGCATATGGGAGTTGACATGAAATAATGACTGACTTTCAGGTTTAATTTGAGGGTATTTACATCCAAATCAGGTGAACAGTGTAGGAATTACAGCCTTTTTAAGGGACCAAAAGTAATTGGACAATTGGCTGCTCAGCTGTTCCATGGCCAGGTGTGTGTTATTCCCTCATTAGTTAATTTACAAATGAGCAGATAAAAGGTCTAGAGTTCATTTCAAGTATGGCATTTGGAATCGGTTGCTGTCAACCCCATAATATGAAGTCCAAAGAGCTGTCACTGCCAGTGAAGCAAGCCATCATTAGGCAAAAAAAAGAATCAAAACAAACCAATCAGAAATAGCAAATATATTAGGTGTGGCCAAATCAACTATTTGGTACATTCTTAAAAAGAAACACACTGGTGAGCTCAGGAAAACCAAATGGCTCGGAAGACCACGGAAAACAACTGTGGTGGATGACAGAAATGGTTTCCCTGGTGAAGAAAAACCCCTTCACAACAGTTGGCTAGATCAAGAACACCCTCAAGGACGTAGGCGTATGTGTCAAAGTCAACAATCAAGAGAAGACTTCCCCAGAATAAATACAGGGAGTTTACCACAAGATGTAAACCATTGGTTATCCTCAAAAACAGGAAGACCAGATTAGAGATTGCCAAAAAATATCTTAAAAAGCCTGTACAGTTCTGGAACATCCTATGGACAGATGAGACAAAGATCAACTTGTAACCAGAATGAAAGGAAGAGAAGAGTATGGAGAAGGGAAGGAACTGCTCATGATCCGAAGCGTACCACCGCATCTGTGAAGCATGGTGGAGGTAGTGTTATGGCGTGGGCATGTATGGCTGCCAATGGAACTGGTTCCCTTGTATTTATTGATGTGACTGCAGACAAAAGCAGCAGGGTGAATTCTGAAGTGTTCAGGGCTATATTATCTGCTCAGATTCAGCCAAATGCTTCACAACTCATTGGACGGCTCTTCACAGTGCAGCTGGACAATGACCCGAAGCATACTGCGAAAGCAACCCAAAACTTTAAGGCAAATAAGTGCAATGTTCTGCATTGGCCAAGTCAATCACCTGACGTGAATCCAATTGAGCATGCATTTCACTTGCAGAAGGCAAAACGCCCCAAGAACAAGCAGGAACATAAGACACCTGCAATAAAGGCCTGGCATAGCATCACCAGGGAAGAAAGCCAGCATCTGGTGATGTCTATGGGTTCCAGAGTTCAGGCAGTCATTGACAGCAAAGGATTTAGAACCAAGTATTAAAACTCAATTAATTTATGATTGTCCAATTACTTTTGAGCCCCTAAAATTGGGGGGGCATGTATAAAAATAATTGTAATTCCTACATGGTTAATACAATAATTGACAAAACCCTTAAACTAAAGATGAAAGTCTACACTTAAAGCACATCTTGATTTTGTCGATTTGAAAAGAAACAATTATGCAAATTGTGTCACTGTCCAAATACTTATGGACCTGACTGTATGTACAGTTGAAGTCGGAAGTTTACATACACTTAGGTTGGAGTCATTAAAACTCGTTTGTCATCCACTCCACACATTTGTTAACAAACTGTAGTTTTGGCAAGTCGGTTAGGACATTACTTTGTGCATGACACAAGTAATTTTTCTAACAATTGTTTACAGACATTATTTCAAGTATAATTCACTGTATCACAATTCCATTGGGTCAGAAGTTTACATACACTAAGTTGACTGTGCCTTTAAATAGCTTAAATTCCAGAAAATGTCATGGCTTTAGAAGCTTCTGATAAATTATGTCAATTAGCCTGAGTCAATTGGAGGTGTACCTGGCCTACCTTCAAACTCAGTGCCTCTTTGCTTGACATCATGGGAAAATCAAAAGAAATCAGCCAAGACCTCAGAAAAAAATTGTGGACCTCCCCAAGTTGGCTTCATTCTTCGGAGCAATTTCCAAATGCCACGTTAATCTGTACAAACAATAGTACGCAAGTATAAACACAATGGGACCACACAGCTGTCACACCGCTCAGGAAGGAGACGCGTTCTGTCTCCTAGAGATGAACGTCCTTTGGTTCGAAAAGTGCAGATCAATCCCAGAACAGCAAAGGACCTTGTGAAGCTGGAGGAAACAGGTACAAAAGTATCTATATCCACAGTAAAACGAGTCCTATATCGACATAACCTGAAAAGCTGCTCAGCAAGGAAGAAGCCACTGCTCAAAACCGACATACAAAAGCCAGACTACGGTTTGCAACTGCACATGGGGACAAATATTGTACTTTTGAGAAATGTTCTCTGGTTTGATGAAACAAAAATAGAACCGTTTGGCCATAACGACCATAGTTATGTTTGGAGGAATAAGGGGGATGCTTGCAAGCCGGAGAACACCATCCCAACCGTGAAGCCCAGGGGTGGCAGCATCATGTTGTGGGGGTGCTTTGCTGCAGGAGGGACTGGTGCACTTCACAAAATAGATCGCAACATGAGGCAGGAAAATTATGTGGATATATTGAAGCAACATCAAGCCATCAGTCAGGAAGTTAAAGCTTGGTCGCAAATGGGTCTTCCAAATGGACATTGACCCCAAGCATACTTCCAAAGTTGTCGCAAAATGGCTTAAGGACAACAAAGCCCTGACCTCAAATCCCATAGAAAACTTGTGGGTAGAACTGAAAAAGCGTGTGCAAGCAAGGAGGCCTACAAACCTGACTCAGTTGCAAAAGCTCTGTTAAGAGGAATTGGCCAAAATGTACACAATTTATTGTGGGAAGCTTGTAGAAAGCTACCCGAAACATTTGACCCAAGTTAAACAATTTAAAAGCAATGCTACCAAATAGTAATTAACGTATGTAAACGTCAGACCCACTGGGAATGTGATGAAAGAAAAGCCTAAATAAATATCTACTATTATTCTGACATTTCACATTCTTAAAATAAAGTGGTGATCCTAACTGACCTAAGACAGGACATTTTTACGTGAATTAATTGTCAGGAATTGTGAAAACTGAGTTTAAATGTATTTGGCTAAGGTGTATGTGAACTTCCAACTTCAACTGTATGCATGTATACGTACCCGAGTCCACATCTCTCCCTTCTGCAGGACCATGACTGGAGTATTGGCTGGCAGGGACTGGAAGAAGGCCTCAGAGTCCACCATTGTCCCATCTTCCTCTAGCACCAGGATGAGGAACTGGCATGTCAACAGGAAGGCACTTGCTGTCTGGGGAGGACCGGTGTCATAGCACACACTATCATGTGATTTTCAAATAGTTTTTTTTAATTTTCAAAAGAAAAAAATGTATGCTAAAAGTGGGCAACAATGATTTCGTTCAATCAACAATTTTAACATTGTGTTTGTGGAGAACTGCACTTTTACGGATGACATGCCAGGTGACCATCCTTGGAAGATCAACCATACTAAACTTAGCAAATAAAAAAAGAAACGTCCCTTTTTCAGAACCCTGTCTTTCAAAAGAGAATTCGTAAAAATCCAAATAACTTCACAGATCTTCATTGTAAAGGGTTTAAACACTGTTTCCTGTGCTTGTTCAATGAACCATAAACAATGAATGAACATGCACCTGTAGAACGGTCGTTAAGACAAACAGCTAACAGACGGTAAGCAATTAAGGTAAGTTTTCATAACTGTGACGACACTAAAAAGGCCTTTCTACAGACTCTGAAAAACACAAAGAAAGATGCCCAAGGTCCCTGCTCATCTGCGTGAACGTGCCTTAGGCATGCCGCAAGGAAGAATGAGGACCGCAGATTTGGCCAGGGCAATAAATTGCCATGTCCATACTCTGAGACGCCTTAAACAGCGCTACAGGGAGACAGGACAGATAGCTGATCGCCCTCGCTGTGGCAGACCACGTGTAACACCACATGCACAATATCGGTACATCCGAACATCACAGGATGGCAACAACTGCCCGAGTTACACCAGGAACGCACAATCCCTCCATCAGTGCTCAGAGGACTTGTAGGCCTGTTGTAAGGCAGGTCCTCAGACATCACCGGCAACAACGTCGCCTATGGGCACAAACACACCGTCGCTGGACCAGACAGGATTGGCAAAAAGTGCTATTCACTGACGAGTCGCGGTTTTGTCTCACCAGGGGTGATGGTCGGATTCACGTTTATCGTCGAAGGAATGAGCGTTACACCGAGGCCTGTACTCTGGAGCGGGATCGATTTAGAGGTGGAGGGTCCGTCATGGTCTGGGGCGGTGTGTCACAGCATCAGACTGAGCTTGTCGTCATTGCAGTCAAATCAACACTGTGCGTTACAGGGAAGACATCCTCCTCCCTCATGCAGTACCCTTCCTCCAGGCTCATCCTGACATGAACCTCCAGCATGACAATGTCACCAGCCATACTGCTCATTCTGTGAGTGATTTCCTGCAAGACAGGAATGTCAGTGTTCTGCCATGGCCAGCGAAGAGCCCAGATTTCAATCCAATTGAGCACATCTGGGAGCTGTTGGATCGGAGGGTGAGGGCTAGGGCCATTCCCCCCAGAAATCTCTGGGAACTTGCAGGTGCCTTGGTGGAAGAGTGGGGTAACATCTCACAGCAAGAATTGGCAAATCTGGTGCAGTCCATGAGGAGATGCACTACAGTACTTAATGCAGCTGGTGACCACACCAGACACCGACTGTTACTTTTGACCCCCCCCCCTTTGTTCAGGGACACATTATTCCATGTCTGTGGAACTTGTTCAGTTTATGTCTCAGTTGTTGAATCTTGTCATGGTCATACAAATATTTACACATGTTAAGTTTGCTGAAAATAAAAAGCAGTTGAGTGAGGACGTTGCTTTTTTTGCTGAGTTTATAAATCCATTTGTGAATCACATACTGTAGGTCATTTGCACAACATGGGACTGGGTTGCGTTCAGAAGGGCAAAACATTCTGCCGATAGAAATGTCTTGCATATGATTCCCTGAACATTCTGTAAAATTTCACTCCACTGCACTCCGGGCCACGAGTCTCTCGGGTGAGGTTACTCAACAATTGCAACAAGCAGCATCAACTTAACAGGGTCAGTTAACCAGGAGTGTATTAAATGTGTTGAAATGTTCACATTTGATTTAACATTTGGTTACAGAGTTGCCTGTCTACTAGCAGTGCTTGCAATTTTGTGTATATTAACTTCACAAGGTAATGTAACCTGTCCTTGATGACATCTCATTAGCAGGAAGTTCCACCTCACGTTCCTCCTCTAAATAGACATTAATTTAAAAAAAATAATCCTACACCGATTATTTAGTGGGGTTGTGGTTGATGGAAGTGTTGGAGAGACCGATTTTCTGTCCCCATGAAATGGCTCTCTGAATACTTTTAAAGACTGACATGTTGAATGCCAAGAATTGTGAATACCCCAGCGGCACAAACAGTATGCAAATGTTGCAGATAAATGACATCCAGAGCTGAATAGATTCATATTTTAGTCATTTAGCAGACACTCCTATCCATGGTGACTTTCAGTTGGTGCATTCATCTTAAGATAGCGAAGTGTCCTGCTGAACGTAGCCCAAGAGTATGCATTTACCTGGTCTAGGAGGTCATCCAGGGAGGCGGCCATTACCCCTTTCCTCTGCCTTCGGCTCTGGGTACAGAGCCTGAAGGGACGGGGCTGGGGTGGGGGAAGGATCCGGCGTGAGATTTTTGTTTGGATAGTTGACACTGACCTGTCAGTATAGAAGCAAAAAGGACAAAAAAGGAAAATTAGTTCAGTTCAAGGTCGTGTTCAGTAGAGCACAATTTGTGTTCAGGACAGGTAATGTCTCCAGTTAAGACTTTTAGACCGTTTTGTGCCTAGCTTCTTAGAGTGGAGTGATACTAGCTGCTGGACTTCTTACAGAGAAACATACTGTACGTCTACCGCCTTGTTTTACCACATCTCCGCAGCGAGGAGACAGCATCTCAAATGTCGCATTAGGATCATCAGATCTCAGCAGAATAAGTATTAGAGGTAGACCGATTTATGATTTTGCAACACCGATACCGATTATTGGAGGACCAAAAAAAGCCAATAGATTATATATATATATATAATAATCTATGTAATAATAACAATTACAATACTGAATGAACACTTATTTTAACTTAAATAAAATCAATTTAGTCTCAAATAAAATGAAACACGTTCAATTTGGTTTAAATAATGCAAAAACACTGTTGGAGAAGAAAGTAAAAGTGTGCCATGTAAAAAAAAACAGAACATATGAAAGCTGGTGGTTCCTTTTAACATGAGTCTTCAATATTCCCAGTTAAGAAGTTTTAGGTTGTAGTTATTATAGGACTATTTCTCTATACCATTTGTATTTCATACACCTTTGACTATTGGATGTTCTTATAGGCACTATAATATTGCCAGCCTAATCTCGGGAGTTGATAGGCTTGAAGTCATAAACAGTGCAATGCTTGAAGCACAGCGAAGAGCTGCTGGCAAATACAGGAAAGTGCTGTTTCAATGAATGCTTACCAGCCTGCTGCTGCCTACCACCGCTCAGTCAGATTACTCTATCAAATCATAGACTTAATTATAATAAAAACACAAATACGAGCCTTTGGTCATTAATATGGTCAAATCCGGAAACTATTATTACAAAAACGTTTATTCTTTCAGTGAACTGTTCTGTATTTTAACAAACGGGTGGTTCGTCTAAATATCAGAGGTGTGGGCTCGAGTCACATATGATGACTTGCAACTCGACTTTCACACCAATGACTCGTGACTTGAGCCTTATGACTCGACCCCGTCCAACCCCCTTAAGTGTGCAGCGCATCAACTCTTCATTTAATGGATTACAGTTTGAGTCGGACAGCAGCCAATCAAATCGTGCCAGCAGAGAAAGTTGTGCGTGGCAGTGCAGAGGAACGTCGGCGGGTGATTTCAGATGGAGCCCTTGAAAAGATGATACCTTTCTCATGGCTACCCATGTATTTCCATGGAAATGTAACATTTATTTGGAAAGTAATAAATATACTTTTAAAAGCATTCATGATTTGCATATATGTAATATACTATTTCTCTTGTTAAAAATATGAAATGGTATTACATTTGGTGAAGAGCACATTGACTTGTTTAGGACTCGAAACTCAAAGTTTAAGACTTGAGACTTGACACTTGTTGGTCTTGACTTGGGTGCTAAGACTTGTGACTTGTAAAACATTGACTTGGTCCCACCTCTGCTAAATATTGCTGTTACATCGCACAACCTTCAATGTTATGTCATAATGTAAAATTCTGGCAAATTACGGTCTTTGTTAGGAAGAAATGATCTTCACACAGTTCGCAAAGAGCCAGGCGGCCCAAACTGCTGCATATACCCAGACTGCTTGCACAGAACGCAAGAGAAGTGACAATTTCCCTAGTTAAAAGAAATTCATGTTAACAGGCAAAATTAACTAAATATGCAGGTGTAAAAAAAATGTGTGTATTGATTTTAAGAAAGGCATTGATGTTAAAACTTCTTCTGGCTGCAAGACCGAAGCCGGGCACAATATGACAACAGCCACTTCAAGTGCAGGGCACGAAATTCAAAATATATTTTTTAGAAATATTTAACTTTCACACATTAACAAGTCCAATACAGCATTTGAAAGATAAACATCTTGTGAATCCAGCCAACATGTCCGATTTTTAAAATGTTTTACAGCGAAAACACCACGTATATTTATGTTAGCTCACCACCAAATACAAAAAAGGACAGACATTTTTCACAGCACAGGTAGCATGCACAAAACCAACCTAACTAACCAAGAACCAACCAAACTAACCAAGAAACAACTTCATCAGATGACAGTCTTATAACATGTTATTCAATAAATCTATGTTTTGTTCGAAAAATGTGCATATTTGAGCTATAAATCAGTTTTACATTGCAGCTACCATCACAGCTACCGTCAGAAATGGCACCGAAGCAGCCAGAGTAATTACAGACACCAACGTCAAATACCTAAATACTCATCATAAAACATTTCTGAAAAATACATGGTGTACAGAAAATGAAAGACAGGCATCTTGTGATTCCACAGCGTTTCACAGCGAAAACACAATATAGCATTATATTAGCTTACCACAATAGCCAGAAACACAAGCCATTCCCAGGCAGCAAAAGTTAGCGATCGGAACAAACCAGCAAAAGATATATAATTTTCGACTAACCTTGATAAGCTTCATCAGATGACAGTCCTATAACATCAGGTTATACATACACTTATGTTTTGTTCGAAAATGTGCATATTTAGAGCTGAAATCAGTGGTTATACATTGTGCTAACGTAGCATATTTTTCCCACAACGTCCGGATATTTTTCTGACACTCACATATTCTGACCAAATAACTATTCATAAACATAACTAAAAAATACATGTTGTATAGGAAATGATACACTAGTTCTTAATGCAATCGCCGTGTTAGAATTCTAAAAATAACTTCATTACGATATGCAGTTTACGTTATGGCGAGAGCGTGCCCAAAACCTGGCCGCAAACTACTAGTACAACATGTTCGACAGATATATGAAATAGCATCATAAAATGGGTCCTACTTTTGATGATCTTTCATCAGAATGTTGTACAAGGGGTCCTTTGTCGGGAACAATCGTTGTTTGGATTTAGAATGTCCTCTTCTCCAGTCAATTAGCACGGAAAGCTAGCAAAGTGGCGCGAAGCTCTCCTTCCTGAACAAACGCAGACAAAGCAACACGCCTAACGTCCCGAAAAAATTTCAATAATCTAATAAAACTATATTGAAAAAACATACTTTACGATGATATTGTCACATGTATCAAATAAAATCAAAGCCGGAGATATTAGTCGTCTATAACGGCAGCTTTTCAGAAGGCAAAACCAGGTCCCTTCGCGCTCTCCAGAAAACAGGAAACTGGTGACACGTCATACAAAGAGCTTTTGTTCGACCCCAGATCAAGTTACACACTCCATTTCTTCTCTCACTGCCTGTCGACATCTAGTGGAAGACGTATGAAGTGCATGTATACTGATATATATCAAGGACATTTATAGGCAGGCCCTAGAACAGAGCATCGATTTCAGATTTTCCACTTCCTGTCAGGAAGTTTGCTGCAAAATGAGTTCTGTTTTACTCACAGATATAATTCAAACGGTTTTAGAAACTAGAGAGTGTTTTCTATCCAATAGTAATAATAATATGCATATTGTACGAGCAAGAATTGAGTACGAGGCCGTTTGAAATGGGCACCTTTTATCCGGCTACTCAATACTGCCCCTGCAGCCCAAACAGGTTAATGGTTAGGTACATTGGTGCAACGACAGTGCTTTTTCCGCAAATGCACTTGTTAAATTACTTGTTTAGCAAAGTAGGCTGTGATTCGATGATAAATTAACAGGCACTGCATTGATTATATCCAACGCAGGACAAGCTAGTAATATCAACCATGTGTAGTTAACTAGTGATTATGTTAAGAATTATTTTTTTAATAATGTAAGTTTAATGCTAGCTAGCAACTTACCTTGGCTCCTTGCTGCACTTAAGTAACAGGTGGTCAGCCTGCCACAGTCTCCTCGTGGAATGCAATTGGCCATAAACAGCATCAAAAATGACGATTGTTATGAAAACTTGAAAAATCGGCCATGCCGATTAAATCGGTCGACCTCTAATAAGTATGAAATGAGATTATAGAGCAAGTGGAACTCTTTAAAATATATGCAAAGAATAACATCTGAATTATTCAGATATGCGTTTCAAACGAAAGCTAACATTGGAAATTGGCTAGAGCAAGCGGCCTTGTTCACACTGCAGGCCTGATTTAAATAGCCTCATTGCTGGTCAACAAACTGACAGACAGTTGTGCAGAACTGAAATTGAACTTTAAAGAAAACTAGTTTATATGAACGTGATTTAACTTGAATCATTTAAGCCTTGCTCACACTGCAGGCCTAGTTTAAAAAATCTGTTTTGGAATAATGACTGTCCAAATAGCAAGTTACAAGTGTGTGTTCAGAGAACAATCATTTGCTGACATGTCCATGCTATTTCTCATAGTAATGACAGGTGTGTGTGCAGTGGTGTAGGCTGATTAGTGACAGGAAGCAGGAGCAACACCAAAGAAGTTATGTAGCAAGCTAAGGTGACAATGGTTGCCATGGACATTTCCCAGTCGCTTTGAATTTCAAAATTATAGTGTAAGAAAAACTTTAAGTTATCCTTTTGAGGTTTAAAAAAAAAAAAAAAGTTATGATCCAACTTTCAAAACAAGTCCTTTTTGGCTAGCCACAGCAGTCAACTAGCTAGTTAGGTTTATCAGTTTCTAGCACATTCAATAATTTGTTTGTGAACAATTAACAAGCTAGTTATCCTATCACATGTTCTTAAAATGTCAACCAGTGGCAGTCAGTGACGTTTAAGATGAGGGAGGACAATCTCTCATGAGCATGGCCTTATTTCTATTACAACATATTGGATGACTCATTCATATTACATTCATCCAGTTCAATGTAACAGTGATAGGGTTAGGCTACAAGATACTCAAACGTTCCCCTATACCCATCATGAGGTTGCTACAACCAAGCCTATGAATGAAAGTTTACAACGTAGGTGCACAGGTTAAGAGACAAATTTGAGTGACACATGGACAGACAGTGACTTTCAACAATGCCTTGCACACTCTTGCCTGCATCTAGCTGATGTAGGGTGTAATCATTAGTCCAACAGTTGCAAATTAGTTTCTATTGGCCAAATTCTGGTATGTTTATCCCTGTTTCGTTCCAATTGAGAAACGTTTTAACAGAATCAGTGGAATTAAGACACCCCTGATGACGCGGAAACAGAGTTCACTCTCATAACAGCCACGTTGTATTTATTTTCTTCGCTTGTGGACTTCAATGCATAAGCTGTATGTGACCAGGCAAAAAAAAATACTTTCCAAGCCAAACCGCTATACACAACGTCACCATATTAGCTAAAGTAACGTCAGTCAGCATAGCTAATATAACTAACACATTAGTAAACCCTTTACAATCATGCAGTAACATTAGTGTACAGTCAGTAAGCTGTTACACCGGCGGCAAAGAGTTTGGTATTACCAATTTAACTTGGAAAGTCATAGCCAGCTAGTTAACATAGCAATCTCTGTTTGAGCAGGTTGTTTCAGTAAGCTAAACTTGATAGCTGCATTTGCTAAGTAAGTGAAACTGGGGGGAAAAAAATAACACCATTTCTCTTGCTTCTCCTTCATTTTGGAATAAATAAATTTGTTCAAAACTGTTTAACTATTTTATTTCTCTCTTCGAGTCAACTACTCACCACATTATGCACTGAAGTGCTAGCTAGCTGTAGCTTATGCTTTCAGTACTAGATTCATTCTCTGATCCTTCGAATGGAGGGACATCATGTCAGTTCATGCTGCAAGAGCTCTGATAGGTTGGAGGACATCCTCTGGAAGTCGTCATAATTACTGTGCAAGTCTATGGAAGGGGGTGAGAACCATGAGCCTTCTAGGTTTTGTATTGAAGTCAATGTATCCAGGGGAGGACAGCAGCTAGCTGTCCTCCAGCTACACCATGGTGCTACCCTACTGAGTGCTGTTGAGGCTACTGTAGACCTTTGCAAAATAGTGTTTTAAGCAGTTATTTGGTGACGTGATTATATGTAATAGTTATCTAAAAAGGATAACTTTAAACTTTTTACAATTTAAATTTAGGAAATTCACTGAGGATGGTCCTCTAAGGAGCTTCCACATAGTAGCTAGCAAGCAAGCAAGATATGCCAAATAAGTCTAAAAACCACTTGAGGGCAAATAAATTATATGGCTAGCAACCAGATTTGCATCTGATTTCAAAGCACCTACAAAGGTGGTTTGAAATGTGGCTTGTAATATCCGATTCCATGTGCCTTTTGGATGTTCAGAAAGTAGGAAAAAGAACAGATTCAAATATGCAAAAAAAATAGATTTTTGTCACTTCAAACTGCCAGTGTGAACAAGGCTTTAGAGTTGTTAAGAACAGATTCTCCCAGTGTCAGCTAATCAAGAACTGAGTTTCATGCCTAATCACATAACTATTGACAATATCCGTTAATAAAAAAAACTTCTGTCCTATTCAATATCATATTGTAACATCATTACACTGCCAATGAGGGGAGAGGGGAGGTAGACCTCTGTGGAAATGTATGACAAAGGGCACACCCACAGGAAGTATGAAATCACAGAAGTATTAACATTACTTGACATCTTTTGCTTTCAGTCTATATTATCATAATTTTATTCAAGTTCAGATGTTTGAGTTTAAGAGTTTTAAAAGTCTTACTAATTTGGAGCAGGGCCACACTCAGTTGTGGAAATGACATGACTAGGGTGGACATGATTCCTTGTTCTACATGTCGGATAGGCATGTTTGCTCTACATAACACATCTGAACGTTCAACTTTGAAATTACCATTCTGCATGATCTAAAGACGCACCTATGAAGCGTAGTCTACATAATTAGGATTTGCCAACGAGTCATGTCCCCGTGCGAGACAGACCAGTGGCCTTCTTCCATACAGCATTTTTTTTTTTTTTTTAAGAGACACGACTGAACTGCAACTTCTGTTTAACAACAAAACCGAACTCAACATTGTTTTGAGTAAACTGTTTTGCAACAGAATCGGCGTAATGAATATACCCCTGTTAAACGCGCCACCAGTCTGTCGCGCAACAGGGTCATGACTAATTGGCAAATCCTAATTATGTAGACTACGCTTCACAGGTGCGTCTTTAGATCATGGGATATGGGGGAGAGCTGGGACGAAAGTAAAACATTTCAGAAAATACAGAAACTAAAATTACGCAGTGAAATCAGCACATTCCTAATGGAGGATGAACTCCCTGCACCCCCCCTAAAAAAAAACAGACCAGTCTGACCATGTTACACCAAGTTAAGTGGTTTTGAGCAATGCAAGTACAAAAAAAACACATTGAAAATTGTGAAAAACATATCCTACGACATTCCCATTAAAGTGAGATGAGAAAATTACGGTTAATATAGCTGTGTTCCATTTTAGTCAGATTAATATTGAAAGACAAAATATTGTTTGCTAAACACTGAGGTTGATTAATTTACAATGCTTCAAATGTTGATGTCAAACCTATAGCATAATTATACCAATTGAAACAAACATGAAATTATGGCTGATACTTTCAACAAGTGTATGAACTAACGAGCATTACAAACAGGACATAAGACCGATATTGATATAGAACAGCATGCACTTCCAGCCAGCTTTTACTTCTGTCACAATGCTGTGTTACTCTCGCCCGCCGGCAGTTACAGAACTAACTTTGCATAGGTCTGTTCAATGTATATTTAATTTACCCTAGAAAATGAAATTACAGTTGCTAATGGTAGAGGACACCGACTAAGCCGTTTTTCATAAAATATGGAGTCGCTACTTCTATCGATCTGAGTAATTAGGACAAAAAATAAAGTGTTACTTTCGTCCCGGTTCTCCCCTGCTAGTCAATGGAGCTCTAAATAGGCTACCTATAATGCTGGGATATTAAATGACACCTGGGTAGTTTATCCTTACCTCACCCAAGAGTCCGGGAGAAGGCTTTTAGCATAATCCACACTTGAATGGATAGACAGTGAAGCCATTGTTTAAAATCAAGTGCAATCCTTGTTTTTGCAAGACTATCGAAAATCAATTGGGCTAGATGAGAAAATAAAGTTGTCGCGCTATTCCCGGCTCTTGTCCGCCTATGTCCTACCGGTGGTCACTGGCCCTGCCAACAGAAGCGAATTACCGAGGGTTCACTTTACGCCTACTACGTCAGGTGATCAACAATAATAGTGATGCCTTTTTAGAAGGTTGCCCCTCACGCGATTGGTCGCTTGTTAGTGACAAAAGCAATACCATGTGCCACAAGTTGTTCCATCATCGTAATGAATTATTCCCCCCCAAAATACAGGTAGACCTTGTCCTAGAATCAATCAAAAAATATCAATAGCCTGAGATGCCTATAAATAATTAGAAAACCACTGGCACCCAGCTTGCGCTTAATGTATTACCAAGGCTAAGAGACAATGTATGGTTGATCTGAAAAATGTCGTCGGAGGCGCTATATGGAAAACGTAACACAATTTCAAAGCCTCCAGAGGCCACATTTAGCGCCATACCGCATTGCTGTACGCCTCTCAAATTTTGTAACAATGCAGAGGGCTCCTCATTGACATGATTTGTTGACGATAGGTGGGGCGGGAGGTCCTGTATAAACAAAAACTCACTTGCATTGACAACAGCACTGTACTGCTCTGCAGAGGCCGTAACATCGTAAATGCTGCACAGCCAATGCAGACAGCAGATTGACCATGTAGCGCCTGTAATGGCTCAGACACACCAATAGCGTTTGCAGGCCTACTTTAGTTAAATTCGCAAGTGGCTGAAACTACACTTTATATACACAAAAGTATGTGGACATTTCTTCAAATGAGTGGATTCGGCTATTTCAGCCACACCAGTTGCTGACAAGTGTATAACATCGAGCACACAGCCATGCAATCTCCATAGCCAAACACTGGCAGTAGAATGGCTTTACTGAAGAGCTCAGTGACTTTCAAGATGGCACCGTCATTTTTATCTATTTTATTTAACCTTTATTTAACTAGGCAACTCGGTTAAGAACTAATTCTTATTTACAATGACGGCCTACCAAAAGGCAAATGGCCTCCTGCGGGGACGGGGGCTGGGATTAGAAATATAGGACAAAACACACATCACAACAAGAGAGACAACACAACACTACATAAAGAGACCTAAGATGACAACATAGCAACACATGACAACACAGCATGGTAGCAACACAACATGTCAACAACATGGTAGCAGCACAAAACATGGTACAAACATTATTGGGCACAGACAACAACACAAAGGGCAAGAAGGTAAAGACAACAATACATCAAGCAAAGCAGCCACAACTGTCAGTAAGAGTGTCCATGATTGAGTCTTTGAATGAAGAGATAAAACTGTCCAGTTTGAGTGTTTGTTACAGCTTGTTCCAGTCGCTAGCTGAAGCGAACTAAAAAGAGGAGTGACCCAGGGATGTGTGTGCTTTGGGGACCTTTAACAGAATGTGGCTGGCAGAATGAATGTTGTATGTGGAGGATGAGGGCTGCAGTAGATATCTCTGATTGGGGGGAGTGAGGCCTAAGAAGGTTTTATAAATAAGCATCAATCAGTGGGTCTTGCGACGAGTATACAGAGATGACCAGTTTACAGGAGTATAGAGTGCAATGATGTGTCCTATAAGGAGCATTGGTGGCAAATCTGATGGCCGAATGGTAAAGAACATCTAGCTGCTCGAGAGCACCCTTACCTGCCGGTCTATAAATTACACCGCCGTAATCGAGCATGGATAGGATGGTCATCTGAATCAGGGTTTGTTTGGCAGCTGGGGCGAAAGAGTAGCGATTATGATAGAGGACACCAAGTCTCGATTTAACGTTAGCCTGCAGCTTTGATAGTGTTGAAGTTTACATACACTTAGGTGGAAGTCATTAAAACTCGCTTTCCAACCACTCCACAAATTTCAGGTTAACAAACTATAGTTTTGGCAAATCGGTTAGGACATCTACATTGTGCATGACACAAGTAATTTTCATTGTTTACAGACAGATTATTTCACTTATTATTCACTGTATCACAATTTCAGCGGGTCAGAAGATACACTAAGTTGACTGTGCCTTTAAACAGCTTGGACAATTCCAGAAAATTATGTCATGGCTTTAGAAGCTTCTGATAGGCTAATTGACATCATTTGAGTCTATTGGAGGTGTACCTGTGGATGTATTTCAAGGCCTACCTTCAAACTCAGTTCCTCTTTGCTTGACATCATGGGAAAATCAAAAGAAATCAGCAAAGACCTCAGGAAAAAAATTGTAGACCTCCACAAGTCTGGGTCATCCTTGGGAGCAATTTCCAAATGCCTGAAGGTACCGCTTTCATCTGTACCAACAATACTACGCAAGTATAAACACCATGGGACCACGCAGCCGTCATACTGCTCAGGAAGGAGACGCGTTCTGTCTCCTAGAGACTATGGTTTGCAACTGCACATGGGGACAAAGATCGTACTTTTTGGAGAAATGTCCTCTGGTCTGATGAAACAAAAATAGAACTGTTTGGCCATAATGACCAATGATATGTTTGGAGGAAAAAGGGGGAGGCTTGCAAACCGAAGAACACCATCCCAACCGTGAAGCAGCCAAGGGGTGGGGAACATCTGTAAAGCCTACAGGGAGAGGATCGAACAGGTATAGAAAAAACACAAAGTTGCCAAAGCTACAAAAGAACAAATTGAGATCTGAAAATAACTAGGTAAGACACAAGTGAGTGTGTTGTGGAGCCTACCTCTCTTTCCTTCCTCGAATAACTGCAGAAGCGTCTTTGGTTCTTACTTTTGCGCCGAGACAGCCGCTGACACAGCTGCCGCTGAGAAAACAGGGGAGACTGAATTACTATTAATATTTCTCTTACAGAGGTGAAAAGTACACCTCCAGATACTAATTGCTGATTACAACAGTAACAAATTGTCCTGCAAACAATCATCTGCAAATTATGAGCAGTCAGCAGTTCACACACCAAGTAGGCAACTGGGAAGACAGGTAGCACTTAAAGTAGATGGCCCTAGCTAGCAAAATGACAGCACAAGAACACAGATAACATTAGCTAGCTAGATAAGGTTAGCAAAATAGCTAGCTAGCTAGATGAGGTTAGCATGCAGGCTAGCTACATTGACAAATGCCTGTGCCCTATTTGTTGTTGTTTCTCCAAGTGTGCAGAAACCCCTTACAGTGCTCCTGGACATTTTCTCTCAGCCCTCTCTAACTCTCAACTCTGAGACACTTTATTAGCCTGCAGTGACCTGAGGTAACCGGGTGATGGGCTCTCCATTATTTCCCAGCCACTCTACTACCCACTTTTTCATACATCTGCTCCTGGAACATTCCATTGCTAGGGGCAATTTTGCTTATCAAGTCAGCTGACGGGGGTCAGCCAATCACAGGCCCTATCTGGTGCAGTAGCATACACCATTCCTGGCTGTTAATTTAGTTGAATTTAGGGTGGCAGAAAGACAACATGTCAGAAGAACTCTGCACCACCTCAACACATTTTTGGACCTTCCACATAGGGAAACCTCCACCCCGGACTTCTTAACCGTGTGTTAGGTCGTCACTGACAATAAACCACTTTCATTATCAATATCTACTACTAGTCTCCTCTTCCTGTTTGCCGTGTGTCTGTTTGGTGTATGTAAATACAGTGTGAGTTGTATCCCGGTCAACTACTGGTCATTTATGTCCTCTAACCAGGGCGCTGGGACAGTTGTACCTATAATCTATACCAGTGGCTCTTTCGGCGATGACCACATGGTGGCACATTTTTTCAATGTAGAAATCACCATGATGTTCTCAACCCCAATCCATGAGTATGTATTGGAGCCTACGACATTCTTCTAAGCTGAAGCCAAATCGAGCATTTCCGCTCTATGACAAGAATTACGTCGAAATAGAGGTGGCAACTTCATCTGAAGAGGGCCTTTAATTTCCCTTTGCAGAGATACTGTATGGCATGATTTGATTTAAAAGCTACCGATGGTCATAAATTGTTATTGGTAAGTGATAATTGGCTATTCAATATATCAATGCACTTGTATCAAATAAACCATATAGAAAATACAAATGAAAGAAATTAAATACTCAGGGTGGCATTTTAGTTGTGCAAAAGCATTATGAAAAGTGCAAAACGTACAATTTTTTTACATTTTTACAATAAAACCCATCTAATCTGTCAGGACATTTAATTATATACTTTTCCTCAACAATGTGCGTTATGAAAAGCATGGTTGGGGTCAATTTGGAATTTCTGAACTTAATTCAACCCATGAATTTGAATTTAATTTTGAATTGGCCACACCCCACCCCACAGGAAGCAGAATTTGAATTGAAGGAAGTAGAATTTAATTCAAAGCAATTCAGCTTAATTCAAAGCAATTCAGCTTCAGAGACATGAAATATGAGTCTCACTCATTTGACAAATATTTTATCAAAATAATCTGTCACTTATAAATGCATAGTGTACACATACCATTTCAAATATTACTCTGATTCAAATGTTTTTTTAGTTGTCATGAGACGGTAGATTTTTCTCTTTCATAATAGTGTGATCTAATGCATTCTGGGAAATGTATTTTTATAGACAACCCACAACATGTTCTTAGAATATTTCTAGACCACCTTTATTATTTTAAATAGTTTTAGGAGAATGGGTTTTAACAATGAAATGTTTCAACCATATCCTACATGGCATTGGTAACCATACATGATGTCAAAAATAAACAGAGCTGAGTGAGGAGACAAGAAAACAGCCCTTGTCTTTGGAAAGAGATGAGAAAGGAAAACCCACCTTAGTTATGATCAACTGAATGAGGAAAATATTAGAATAAAGTAGGCTAATGCAATTGAAGGCATGTATCAAATTGTTGCTTATAGGCCTAGTAAAACTCCAAACGTCTTATCCAACCGTTATACTAAATCTAAAACAATAGATTTGAGTGTCCGCTAAATTACTAAAATGTCAAATGTAAGTTGTGGGTGGTGAAGTAGACGATAATTTCAGCAAAGTTTTGATTGGTGCTTTGAGACAAGGGGGGGGACACATTTTGAAAAATCAATGTCAGATTTTTTTCCCACTGAATCTCCGTTTGGATATTTGGTTACAATTAGGCTGGTAAACTGTTAGCTAAGTTGAGGTGAGTGCTCATGATCATCTTTATTTAAGTTTTCTCATATATTAGTGGTCAGAACATTTTGCTTGTCACACCCTGATCTGTTTCACCTGTCTTGTGCTTGTCTCCACCCCCTCCAGGTGTCACCCATTTTCCTCATTATCCCCTGTGCGTTTATACCTGTGTTTTCCGTTTGTCTAATGCTAGTTCGTCTTGTCTCGTCAAGCATACCAGCGGTTTTCTCGTACACCTGTTTTTCCTCTCTAGTTTTCCCGGTTTTGACCATTCTGCCTGCACTGAGCCTGCCTGCTGTTCTGTACCTTTTGACACTGCCCTGGATTACTGACCTCTGCCTGCCCGTGACCTGTCGTTTGCCTGCCCCGTTTTTGTAATAAACGTGTTACTTTGAACTGTCTGCATCTGGGTCTTATCCTGAGGTCTGATATTGCTAGCATGTTATGTAGCTTAAAGGTCCAATGCAACTGTTTATCTCAATATTAAATAATGTCTAGGTAACAATTAACCTTACTGTGATTGTGTAATTAAAATTGTAAACTTCTTAGCAAAGAGCAATTTCTCAAGCAGGAACATTGCTAGGACTATCTGGCAGGGTCTGCGTGGGGAAGGCAAAAGGGAAAACTAGCTGTTATTGGCAGAGAGGTTTACAACTCTTTCTTATTGGTCTATTAACTAATTTACCACCTGTCCTACTTCCAACCAAAAACCTCTGGCTTGTCTGATAAGTCAATGAGATTTTGTTTAACTGATTATCCATCTGTATATTTGGTTAATTGATCTGGCTGGGCAAATAAGTGGTGGTATAATAAGTGGTGGTATAGCTAATTTATTTGCTCATCTATCACTGATCAGAAATATTTAGCATGCAATGATGTAGCTTAAATTAAGTATGATTTTGCTCTTGACTCACAGTGTCACTGGTGTAGGTAGTCACAGGTTTAGAACTACTGAATGTATTGAAGCACTACAGAACAATGAGGGACGAAACCCAAACGCTGTTGTGCTCAAAATATATATTCATAAACAAAAAGGCACAGGGCGAGCCCAAAGTGCAAAATATAAAGTACTCAGGAAATGGTAGAAGAGATTCCTCTCAGGAAAACAAATAACATTTACAATGACCGACAAAGACAAATGGCAGATGGAGTATATATACAGTGAGAGTGGGGATTGGAACCAGGTGTGTGTAATAATGAGACAATTCCGGGGTAGATGAGTGAAGGGCGTTTGCCAGCAGCTAGAAGGCCGGCAACGCCGAACGCCTGAGCTGGACAGGAGGAGGAACAAAAGCGAAGGCTCCAGCAGCGGGGAGCCGCCGTCCTTGGGGACGACCCCGGCAACGCGGTGCGGGTCGACGCCTGTGGAAGTCCAGAGTTGAGAGAACGATCCAGGATGTCCCGCGCCGGAACCCAGCACAGCTCTTCGGGACCGCACGCCTCCCAGTCGACCAGGTACTGGAGAAGCCCCCAACAACGACGCAGTGAGTCCAAAAGGCGCCCACTTGACATCCAAGGGAGGGGGAGGTGCGTTGTGGGGTCCAGCACTAGCCAAGGGACCAGCTGCCACCGGCCTGAGGAGATATACATGAAATGAGGGTGAGATATACATGAAATGAGGGTGAGATACGGTAATTGACGGGGAGCTATAATCTGTACATCACCTCATTGACTCTCCTCAGGACTTTGAACGGCCCCACAAACCGTGGACTCAGCTTCTGGCAGTGCAGGCGGAGGGTCAGGTCCTTCATACAAAGCCAAACTCTGTGAAAGACCGGGGCCACACTGCGGTGACGATCGGCATGCGCCTTCTGTCGGAGGACGATTCGCTGGAGACGAGTGTGCACGGTGTTCCATTCCTCCTGGGCGTGCGGGAACCAACTGTCTACAGCAGGAGTCTCGATCTGACTCCGGTGCCAGGGTGCCAGTGCCAGCTGATTGCCAAGAACACGATTGATGAAAGGGTGTGAGGTTAGTGGAGGAGTGATGGAGGGAGTTTTGTGGGTATTCTGCCCAAGGCAGAAACGCAGCCCACTCCCCTGGCCGGTTCTGACAGTAACTACAAAGGTACCTCCGCAGTTCCTGATTTACCCTTTCCACCAGCCCATTTGATTGGGGACGGAACCCGGAGGTGAGGCTAACCGTGACCCCCAGTCGTTCAATGAAAGGCCTTCCAGACACGGGAGGTGAACTGAGGACCACGGTCAGACACAATGTCCTCCGGGATCCCGTAGTGCCGGAAGACGTGAGAGAAGAGAACCTCCGTGGTCTGCAGGGCCGTAGGGAGACCAGGCAGAGGAATCAAACGACAGGCTTTGGAAAACCAGTCCACAACGACAAGGATGGTGGTGTGCCCCTTCAAGGGGGTGCCCCCTCCAAGTTCCTGTGGTCTGTCCATACAATGCATTTGGTGTTTAGCACCCTCCAGCCAGTGTCGCCATGCTTTCAGAGCCTTCTTGATGGTCCACAACTCACGATCCCCCACGTCGCAATTCCGCTCGGTGGGAGACAGCTTCTGTAAGTAGAAGGCCCATGGATGGAGTTTAGGCGGCGATCCAGTGCGTTGGGAGAGAACAGCCCCTACTCCAACCTCAGAGGCGTCCACCTCCACGATGAAGGGCAGAGAAGGGTCAGTGCGAGCCAGAACAGGTGCGTTAGTAAAACGTTCCTTGAGCGCACAGAATGCTTCGTTGGCCTTCCCAGTCCAGCACAGCTGTCAAGGACCTCCCTTCAGGAGGGGGGTGAGAGGAGCCACCGCTGTGCTGAAACCCCTAATGAAACGCCAGAAATAGTTGGCAAAACCAAGGAAGCGCTGCACCGCCTTGATGTTGGATGAAATAGGCCATGACCGTACTGCATTGACCCTGCTCTCCAACACCCGCAGTGGATATCCGATAGCCCAGGAAGGAGACCGCCTGCTGAAAGAAAAGGCACTTCTCCGCCTTGGTGTACAGGTGATTCCCTATCAGCCTCTCAAAACGTACCTGACATGAGAGACAAATTGCTTGTGTGTAGTGGAGTACACCAAGATGTTGTCTGTGCACACCACTACACAGTGACCCAACATGTCTCTAAACACCTCATTAATGAATGATTGAAACACAGAGGGTGCATTTGTCAGGCCGTAGGACATTACCCTGTATTTGTAGTGCCCGGTGCTGAAGGCGATATTCCATTCAGCTCCCTCTCTGATGCGCACCAGATTGTAGGCACTGCGTAAATCCAATTTAGTAAAGTACTTAGCACCGTGCATTTGTTTGATCACAGTGGGTATGAGAGGCAGGGGATAACTGAATTTAACAGTAGCCTTATTCCGTGTCTGGTAATCGATACAGGGGCGAAGACCTCCCTCCTTCACAAAAAAGAAGCTGGAGGTGGCCAGAGAGGTGGACGGACGGATGAATCCTTGGGCCAGCGCCTCCTGGATGTAGGCCTCCATGGCTTCGATCTCTGCATGCAAGAGAGGGTAGATGTGCCCCCGCGGGAGGGTAGAACCAGACAGTAGGTCGATAGTGCAGTCCCATGAGCAATGTGGGGGCAGGCACATGGCACGAGTCTTTGAAAAGGCTACCTGTAGGTCCCGGTACTCCTCCAGGATAGGGATGTGGGTGGCCTGGTCCGGACTTTCCATGGAGGTGGCACAGATTGACACCGAGAGACGCATCCCTTCATACTCCTGCGACCAACCCAACAACCTCCTCTCTGTCCACGATATGCTGGGGTTATGCAACTGTAGCCAGGGGAAACCTACAACTACGGGGTGTGCAGGAGAGTCTAAGATGAGGAAAGTGATGCGTTCATGGTGGTTGTGCGTAACTGAGGGAAATGAGAATTGTGGTCTGGCGCACCAGTCCTGTTCCTAGGGGACGGTTGTCTAGGGCAAGGACTGGGATAGAGGGTTGTAAAGGGACTAGAGGAATCCGTAATGATAAGGCCACTGACCAGTCTAGGAAGTTGCCTGCAGCACCTGAGTGCACTAGGGCAGGATTCAGTGGGCGGCCAGGATAGTCAGGGAAGGTGATAGGGAGGAGGACGGGCTGGGTGGACAGAGAGGAGCAAGGCACGTCCACGCCTACCTGGGAAGGTGCAGGAGCGCTCCTCGGCCTTTCGCTTCCTCGCTTGGTTTTCCTCCTGGGACAGGTGTTCCAGGGGTGGTCCGACTCCCCACAGTAGGAGCAGAGACCCTGTTGACGGCGGCGTTTACGTTCCTCAGGGGGAAGGTGCGTCGTGCCTACCTCCATGGGCTCAGTCTTGCTGGAGGTTCCTGGGAGAGACCCGAATCCCCGGGATGGGCAATGACGGGCTGATGGCCATGGCGAATAGCTGGTCCAGCGTGAGGTCCTCATCGCGACAGGCCAGCTTGGTCTGGACGTCAGCCTGTAGCCCGCTGCAGAAAACCATCATCAGGGCCTGGTCGTTCCAGCCAGTGGACGCAGCCACCTTCCGGAAATACAGAGCGTACTCCGACGCTGTCCTGGACCCCTGGCGTAGACGGAGGAGACGCTCACCTCACTCTCGGCCCTCTGTAGGGTGGTCGAAGACGGCACGGAAGCGTTGGGTGAACCGCTCATAGGACTGCACTTCTGGTCCATCCCTCTCCCAGACGGCGTGCGCCCACTCCAGAGCCCGGCCTGTCAGCACCGAGATCACCAAGGCCACCTTGTCCGTCTCGGAGGCTACCCTGGCATGAAAGGCCAGGTGGAGGTCACACTGCAGGAGAAACTCCTACAATGAGCTAGGGTTCGTCAAACCGCTCCGGGAGGGGCAGGTGGATGTTGCTGATTGGACCGGGTGATGTAGATGGTGATGGGGTGGCTGGAACGACTGTGGGGAACTGGGAAGGTGGTGGTGTAGCCTGCAGTTGGTGTAAGGCCCGGAGCACCTTGTCCATGGCAGTCCCGAGGCACTCCAGGTACGAGTCGTGCTGGTGGAGCTTTGATCCTTCAGCGGAGATGGCGGGATGTCCTGCTGCATCCTGTTTTCTTGGGTCGGTCAATCTGTCACTGGTTTAGAGAGGAGTAGGCAGGAGGCAGTCGCAGGTTTAGAACTACTGAACTTATTTAAGTACCATAGAACAAAGTGAGATGAAACCCAAATGCTGTTGTGCTCAAAATAAACTCAGCAAAAAAAGACACGTCCCTTTTTCAGGACCCTATCTTTCAAATATAATTCCTAAAAATCCAAATAACTTCACAGATCTTCATTGTAAAGGGTTTAAACACTTGTTCAATGAACCATAGCAATTAATGAACATGCACCTGTGGAACGGTCGTTAAGACACTAACAGCTTACAGACGGTAGGCAATTAAGGTCACAGTTATGAAAACTCAGGACACTAAAGAGGCCTTTCCACTGACTCGAAAAACACCAAAAGAAAGATGCCCAGGGTCCCTGCTCATCTGCGTGAACGTGCCTTAGGCATGCTGCAATGAGGCATGAGGACTGCAGATGTGGCCAGGGCAATAAATTGCAATGTCCGTACTGTGAGACGCCTAAGACAGCGCTACAGGGAGACAGGACGGACAGCTGATTGTCCTCGCAGTGTCAGACCACGTGTAACAACACATGCACAGAATTGGTACATCCGAACATCACACCTGCGGGACAGGTACAGGATGGCAACAACAACTGCCCGAGTTACACCAGGAACCCACAATCCCTCCATCAGTGCTAAGACTGTCCGCAATAGGCTGAGAGATTCTGGACTGAGAGCTTGTAGGCCTGTTGTAAGGCAGGTCCTCACCAGACATCACCAGCAACAACATCGCCTATGGGCACAAACCCATCATCGCTGGACCAGACAGGATTGGCAAAAAGTGCTCTTCACTGACGAGTTGCGGTTTTGTCTCACCAGGGGTGATGGTCGGATTCGTGTTTATCGTTGAAGGAATGACCGTTACACCGAGGCCTGTACTCTGGAGCGGGATTGATTTGAAGGTGGAGGGTTCGTCATGGTCTGGGGCGGTGTGTCAAAGCATCACCGGACTGAGCTTGTTGTCAATTCAGGCAATCTCAACGCTGTGCGTTACAGGGAAGACATCCTCCTCCCTCATTTGTTACCCTTCCTGTAGGCTCATCCTGACATGACCCTCCAGTATGACAATGCCACCAGCCATACTGCTCATTCTGTACGTGATTTCCTGCTAGACAGGAATGTCAGTGTTCTGCCATGGCCAGCAAAGAGCCCGGATCACAATCCCATTGAGCACGTCTGGGACCTGTTTGATCAGAGGGTGAGGGCTAGGGCCATTCTCCCCCAGAAATGTCCGGGAACTTGCAGGGGCCTTGGTGGAAGAGTGGGGTAACATCTCACAGCAAGAACTGGCAAATCCGGTGCAGTCCATGAGGAGAAGATGCACTGCAGTACTTAATGCAGCTGGTGGCCACACCAGATACTTGACTGTTACTTTTGATTTTGACCACCCCCTATGTTCAGGGACACTTATTCCATTTTTGTTAGTCACATGTCTGTGGAACTTGTTCCGTTTATGTCTCAGTTGTTGAATCTTGTATGTTAATGCAACTATTTACACATGTTAAGTTTTCTAAAAATTAACGCAGTTGACAGTGAGAGGACGTTTCTATTTTTGCTGAGTTTATATCTTCATAAACAAAAATGCACAGGGCGAACCCAAAGTGACAAATATAAAGTACTCAGTCAATAGTAGGTGAGATTCCTCTCAGGAAAACAAGTAACATTTACAATGACCGACAAAGACAAATGGCAGAGGGAGTATATATACAGTGATAGTGGGGATTGGAACCAGGTGTGTTGTAATGATGACGAGACACGTCCGGGGTTGATGAGTCAAGGGCGTTTGCCAGCAATAGGTTCGGCAGCAGCCAGAAGGCCATCGATGCCGAACGCCTGAGCTGGACCGGAGGGGGAGCCAAAGCGAATTCTGGTGGAACATAGGCTATAGGCTATATTAGCCTTAGAAATTGCAGCCCAAATAAATGCTTCACAGAGTTCAAGTAACAGACCCATCTCAACATCAGCTGTTCAGGGTAGACTGCGTGAATAAAGCCTTCATGGTTGAACTGCTGCAAAGAAACCACTGCTAAAGGACACCAATAATAAGAAGATACTTGTTTGGGCCAAGAAATACGAGCAATGGACATTAGACTGGTGGAAATTTGTCCTTTGGTCTGATAAGTTTGCATGTGTGGTTCCCAACATGAAGCATGGAGGAGGATGTGTGATGATGTGGGGGTGCATTGCTGTTAACACTGTCAGGGATTTATTTAGAATTCAAGGAACTCTTAACCAGCATGTTTACCACATCATTCTGCAGCGATATGACATCCCATATGGTTTGTGTTTTTAGTGGAACTATCATTTGTTTTTCAACAGGACAATGACCAACACACCTCCAGGCTGTGTAAGAGCTATTTGACCAAGAAGGAGAGTGATGGAGTGCTGCATCAGGTGACCTGGCCTCCACAATCACCCAACCTCAACCCAATTGAGATGGTTTGGGTGAGTTGGACCGCAGAGTGAAGGAAAAGCAGCCAACAAGTGCTCAGCATATGTGGGAACTCCTTCAAGACTGTTGGAAAAGCATTCCAGGTGAAGCTGGTTGAGAGAATGCCAAGAGTGTGCAAAACTGTCAAGGCGAGGGGTGGCTACTTTGAAGAATTTGTTTAATAGTTTTTTGGGTACTACATGATTCCATATGTGTTATTTCATAGTTTTGATGTCATCACTATTATTAAAAAATGTTTAAAATAATAAAAATAAAGAAAAACCCTTGAATGAGTAGGTGTGTCCAAACATTTGACTGGTACTGTATATAACTCCGTGGTGAATGATTTGCGCAAGGCTCCCCAGTCCCCACGGTCATCACCTGAGCAACACGACAACAGCCTGGAACGCACCCTTCATGGAAAGGGTGGTGCAAATGTCTTAGCCAATGGTGAAGGATAACGAAGGTCAAGGGGAGGGTTCAGTTTTGTAAACAGCTAATTCATTTGGCTGGATTGTCTTGAACATCCAAGTTATTGTATTTTGGACTGAAATGACCTAACTGTCATGGCTGTGGCTTTACGCAAAATTTTTCCGTGGCGATTTGTCAGGTAAGATTAACTATAAAGAATACACTCACTTGCAAGGTGGATTTACAGTCATTTAATGTAGCCTATGTTGCACGGATTTGAGGTCAAACCATAGACCGAGTAACAGTAAGTTAGCCTGGCTAACTTAAGTAGATTTTAGTTTAGCTGTTCTGTATGACGGGAGCTAGTTAGTTTAGCTACCGTTATAACAGAGCCTAATCGTCATTGCGAATAGTTATTATTGAATCTTCACCATGCAGTTTTGGCTGGTTGGCACGAGAGTCTGTTAAAACTCTGCCTGTATTTAAAAGGTGTCATGTTCTGCACGAGCTAGGGCTGTCTGTCTTGCTTGGAATGATGTTTAGCTTGCTAGGTTAGCTAAAGTTAGCTGTCGCTCAGCTGTTCAGGGGTGCTTCCGTATCCCTGACGAGAAAAGATTGCAGTCAGAGTCTGCAATTTTTACGTCCAAAATACCACAGTCGACTTCAGTTACAGCAGCAAATGACAATATAAAAACAGGATGTACATGACCTAACATTCCAACGTATCAGCTACCACGAAAAACACTTGCAAGATGACCTGTTGCTAGGATGTGGGGCAAAGGGCATAGCTGGCTGTTGAAAGGCTAGTTACTTAGTTAGCCTTTCAACAGCTAGCTATGCCCTTGGCCCCACATCCAGACGTAGCTAGAATCCGTGAATAAAAACCAGAGGAAAGGTCGCAACTCATTCTTGATGGTCCATCCAATGCTGTCACTACATTGTATCACAAACTGTACTGTAACTCCCAGTACATTATCTTTCGTCCTGATCCTGCTCATATATAATACAACTAATTATTTAGAAAGGCCACTGTAGGTGTTGGATCTAGTTTAATGCCCTCAGCCAAGTTCAGTTCATTTGTGCTTGGCTATTGTATTGAAATAACATTTTATTAAAATAATATTATTTAGTCTTTGTGGCAGTCAGTAATTGTTTTTGAAACCGTACCACTTATGTCACTAATTTGACCTGAAATCATCTCTTCAGGGCAGTCCAAGTCGCACACATTCCCACTCTGAAGCTGCACATGACTGGTTCTATGATGGGGGCGACGGTGGAGCAATTCAATCATGCCAAGAGTCAGATGGGCACGCTGAAGGAAGACCCTGGCAATGAGGCCAAGCTGAAAATCTATGCTCTCTTCAAACAGGTTAGAGGTCATTGTGCTTTAGTCTTAGCTACTTGGCTGTCATGTCTCTGAACATCGAGCAATATTCCCTGTAATCTTTTTCAGTAATGAGCAAATTTCAGGTCTGCTGAGTGCAAACTTTAGTTGTGAAAAATCTGTGTAACTTCTAGTGCGCTTTTACTGTGAACACTGAGGCTGTACCCGCTTTAAGTTACAGTTTTAAGTGGTCAAGTTGGCTACTGTGGCTATTTGATAACGTAGGCCTACCATCAAAAACAGTAAATAAAATGCATCCCATAATATTTTAACAGCTGTTCTATCTAGAGGTCGACCGATTAATCGGAATGGCCAATTAATTAGGGCCGATTTCAAGTTTTCATAACAATCGGAAATCAGTATTTTTGGACACCGATTTGGCCGATTTCTTTTTCATTTTTTTTTTACACCTTTATTCAACTAGGCAAGTCAGTTAAGGACACATTCTTATTTTCAATGACGGCCTAGGAACGGTGGGTTAACTGCCTTGTTCAGGGGCAGAACGACAGATTTTTACCTTGTCAGCTCGGGGATTCAATCTTGCAACCTTACAGTTAACTAGTCCAACGCTCTAACCCAACGCTCTAACCACCTGCTTTACATTGCACTCCACGAGGAGCCTGCCTGTTACGCAAATGCAGTAAGAAGCCATGGTAAGTTGCTAGCTAGCATTAAACTTATCTTATAAAAAAAACAATCAGTCATAATCACTAGTTAACTACACATGGTTGATGATATTACTAGTTTATCTAGCAGTGACCTGTGTTGCATATAATCGATGCGGTGCGCATTCGCGAAAAAGGACTGTCGTTGCTCCAACGTGTACCTAACCATAAACATCAATGCCTTTCTTAAAATCAATACACAGAAGTATATATTTTTAAACCTGCATATTTAGTTAATATTGCCTGCTAACATGAATTTCTTTTAACTAGGGAAATGGTGTCACTTCTCTTGCAACAGAGTCAGGGTATATGCAGCAGTTTGGGCCGCCTGGCTCGTTGCGAACTGTGTGAAGACTATTTCTTCCTAACAAAGACAGCCAACTTCGCCAAACGGGGGATGATTTAACAAAAGCGCATTTACGAAAAAAGCACAATCGTTGCACGACTGTACCTAACCATAAACATCAATGCCTTTCTTAAAATCAATACACAGAAGTATATATTTTAAACCTGCATATTTAGCTAAAAGAAATCCAGGTTAGCAGGAAATATTAACCAGGTGAAATTGTGTCACTTTTCTTGCGTTCATTGCACGCATAGTCAGGGTATATGCAACAGTTTGGGCCGCCTGGCTCGTTGCGAACTAATTTGCCAGAATTTTACGTAATTACGACATAACATTGAAGGTTGTGCAATGTAACAGGAATATTTAGACTTATGGATGCCACCCGTTAGATAAAATACGTAACGGTTCCGTATTTCACTGGAAGAATAAACGTTTTGTTTGAGATGATAGTTTCTGGATTCGACCATATTAATGACCTAAGGTTCGTATTTCTGTGTGTTATTATGTTATAATTAAGTCTATAATTTGATACAGCAGTCTGACTGAGCGATCGTAGGCACCAGCAGGCTCGTAAGCATTCATTCAAACAGCACTTTCGTGCGTTTTGCCAGCAACTCTTCGCAATGCTTCAAGCATTGAGCTGTTTATGACTTCAAGCCTATCAACTCCCGAGATTAGGCTGGTGTAACCGATGTGAAATGGCTAGCTAGTTAGCGGGGTGCGCGCTAATAGTCACTCACTCTGAGACTTGGAGTAGTTGTTCCCCTTGCTCTGCATTGGAAACGCTGCTTCAAGGATGGCTGTTGTCGATGTGTTCCTGGTTCAAGCCCAGGCAGGGGCGAAGAGAGGGACGGAAGCTATACTGTTACACTGGCAATACTAAAGTGCCTATAAGAACATTCAATAGTCAAAGGTATATGAAATACAAATCGTATAGAGAGAAATAGTCCTATAATTCCTATAATAACTACAACCTAAAACTTCTTACCTGGGAATATTGAAGACTCATGTTAAAAGGAACCACCAGCTTTCATATGTTCTGAGCAAGGAACTTAAACGTTAGCTTTCTTACATGGCACATATTGCACTTTTACTTTCTTCTCCAACACTTTGTTTTTGCATTAATTAAACCAAATTGAACATGTTTCATTATTTATTTGAGGCTAAATTGATTTTATTTATGTATTATATTAAGTTAAAATAAGTGTTCATTCAGTATTGTTGGAATTGTCATTATTACATATAAAATAAATAAATCGGCCCATTTAATCAGTATCGGCTTTTTGTGGTCCTCCAATAATCGGTATCGGTATCGGCGTTGAAAAATCATAATCGGTCGACCTCTAGTTCTATCATTCAGCAGCAGCAAATGTGTGGTGTTCAATGTAGGCCTACATTCCATGAGAAAATAACATGCAGGGAGTGACATTAACCTGTTTATCCACATGTCCTTCAGACAAGGTGACTGAAAATGTTGTGTCGTTTGATGCAAGAAACCACGTTACAAAATAAAATGCATTATTATTCCAATACCCTTATTCCAGAGAATCAGACAAATAATGCTACCCTCTGCCTATTGGCTACTTAGCTTATTCAAGACTGTCTTAAAATACAACACTGGCCCTTTTAAGAAATGTAAAAAAGCTTACTCTGATGCGCTATGCCTACAAGCAAATCTCTTGCACAGGTAGTTTTGCATATTAAGTCTTGCATAGTTCATTGTGTTTTTGTATTTTACATTGAACGTGGTTAATATTGCATTGATACGAGCGCAGTTCCCACAGTAGAGCGAAACGTTGATAATGTTAGCTAAAGGGGAAAACTCTTGAAGTTCAATTTTGTGCTTCTCTGCACTGGCTGATATTTCTTCTGCGTAGCTTAGAGGGAACATTGATCAAGAGTATGATAGACAGAAGGGGTGCTCCTTTTTTCTTTTGCTGTGTCACAGTTGTATTGAGTAGCACGCTACTGAAGGAAGCTTTGTGCTTATAGCGGCGGCCCAGTAACTGAAGGGTTGACGATTTCGAATCGCAGGGCTAACAGAAATAATCTTGAGGGTTGCTGGCATCATCTCGGGTGACTCAACTTACTTCAACGGACTCTGTGCGGCTCTTAGGCTGTCTGTGTGTGTGTGTGTGGTCGGGTGCTTGCATGTTTGATGCCTTGTCAGCAAAAATAAGTTTTCATTGTACTGTACATAGCAAATTCTCCAGTGTTAAATCAACACTGAAAGAGGGGGACCCTATAGATACTGGAACCAGTGTTAAATTAACACACTGCTTAGTGTAAAACCTTATTTGAATATTTCCTACAGTGCCTTGTCTTTTGAGTGAATTGTAGAGTTTTACATTCTATAGCTAGAGGACTCCTGATATCTCCAGGAGTGATAAGTATAATTTTTTTTTTTAATCTGTTGTGGTTTAGTACTGTCTTTTTGCTAGCTAGGGTCATCTACTTTAAGTGCTGCCTGTCTTCCCAGTGGCCTACTTGGGGTGTGAACTGCTGACTGCTCATAATATGCAGATTGTTGTTCACACATCAACCAGGATAAATGGGCAGGGCAATTTGTGAATTGTTTTGGTGATCAATGGCTGTATTGGAGGGGGAGTGGTTTCACCTCTCCTAGGCAATTAGTACAGGGATATGTGCTCTCTACCTCTGCTAGGATATTAGCAATTAGTGTTAGTTCTTCAGTCTCCCCTGGTATCTCAGCCGCAGTTGTAAGTGGCGGTTGTATCAGTGGTGGTTTTGTCGCAAAACTAAGACCGTCACCGAAACAAGGACGGTTCTGCCGAGTTGTTCTGCTGAGTTATTCGAGGAAGGAAAGAGAGGAGGTTCTTCACACTACTTTCTCACTTGAGTATCTTACCTAGTTATTTACAGTTTATCTAATTTAGCTATTTTGTAGCTTTTTCTATACCTGTTCGCACCTCTCCCTGTAGGCTTTACAGACCTCCCCATCCCTTGGCTGCAACCCTTATAATTTAGTGTACCCTGAGCGCACAACCCATGTGGAATTCTGGGTCTCTGGCAGCGTTTGGAATTGCTGATCTGCAGTCAAGAATTCTGAGTTCATGGATCACCCTAGAGAACACTGCTACTCCAGCTGCTCGCTCTTCATCTGACTCTGTTTTCTCTCATAGTCCGAGAGCATCTGGTTGTTGTGGTGGTGGCACAAGTCTACTCATTTCTCTTAAGTGGAGATTTTCTCCTTTCTCCCTCTCTCACCTGTCCATCTCATTTGAATTCCACTGTCACTTTTTGCATCCTATGACTCACACTGTCCCCTTTCCTCCCGGCTGGCTTGGCCCTCCCCTCCTGATCCGTGACTGATTGTGAGCTTACTGAACAGGGGCAGCTGAGTGAAAATGGAGAAAACTAAACTTCCGGAGGACCTATCATCCTTTCACTCCCTCCTCTCTACCTTCTCTTCCTCTGTATCCACTGCTAAAAGCCTCTTTCTACCACTCTAAATTTCAAGCTTCTGCCTCTAACCCTAAACTCTTTTTGACCTTCTCCAACCCCTCCCTCTCTGCGGACGACTTTGTCAATCACTTTGCGGACAAAAAGGTTGACGACATTCGCTACTCATTCACTCAGCCTATTGAGTCCACTGGTCTCACTTACACAGAACCACCCTAAACCTTGACTTCTTTCTCCCCTCTATCTCCAGATGACATCCTGCAACTAGTGAGGTCTGGCCACCCGACAACCTGCCCGCTCGACCCTATCCTCTCCTCCCTTCTCCAGACCATCTCTTGAGACCTTCCCCCATTCATCACTTCCCTCATTCCTCACTTCCCTAATCAACTCATCCCTGACCACTGGCTGTGTTCCCTCTGCCTTCAAAGTGGTCCTAGTTGCTCCCCTCCTCAAGAACCCAACACTGGACTCATCTGACGTCAAAAACTATAGACCTGTATCCCTTCTTTCTTTTCTTTACAAAACACTTGAGCATACTGTCTCTGATGAACTTTCTTGTTATCTCTCTCAGAACGAACATCTTGACCCTAACCAGGCAGGCTTCAAGACCGGTCACTTAAACGAGACTGCTCTTCTCTGTCACGGAGGCTCTCAGCACTGCCAAAGCTGACTCGCTCTCCTCTATTCTCATCCTCCTAGATCTTTCCGGTGCCTTTGACACTGTGAACCATCTGATCCTCCTCTCCACCCTCTGAGCTGGGTGTCTCATGCTATGCACACTCTTGGATTGTATCCTACCTGGCAGGCTGCTCCTAACAGGTGATGTGGAGAGGATCTGTGTCTGCACCACGTACTCTCAATACTGGCGTCCCCCAGGGCTGAGTTTTAGGCCCCCTCTTCTCTCTATACACCAAGATACTCAGCTCTTTCATATCCTCACATGGTCTCTCCTATCATTGCTATGCAGATGACACTCAACTGCTTTTCTCCATGCGTATTTGAGCTGTTCTTGCCATAATATGGAATTGGTCTTTTACCGCCCCTACCTTGTCACAACTGATTGGCTCAAACTCATTAAGAAGGAAATAAATTCCACAAATTAACTTATTAACAAGGCACACCTGTTAATTCAAATGCATTCCAGGTGACTACCTCATGGAGCTTGTTGAGAGAATGCCAAGAGTGTGCAAAGCTGTCATTAAGGCAAAGGGTGGCTATTTTGAAGAATCTCAAATATAAAATATATTTTGATTCACTTTTTTTGTGTGGCTATTACATGATTCCATGTGTTATTTAATAGTTTTGATGTCTTCAGTATTATTCTACAATGTAGAAAATAGTAAAAATAAAGAAAAACCCTGGAATGAGTAGGTGTCTAAACTTTTGACTGATACTGTACACATTACTTCAATTAGCTTGACTAACCTGGATCCACGCACATTGACTCGGTACCGGTACCCTCTGTATACTGTACATAGCCTCGTTATTGTTACTTAATTTTTTTTAAATTTAGTCAATTTTTTCTTAACTGCATTGTTGGTTAAGGGCTTGTAAGTAAGCATTTCACAGTAAGGTCTACACCTGTTGTATTCGGCGCATGTGACAAATAACATTTGATTTGACTTGGTGAAGTCCATAGGTCCTAAAAAATTGTGAATGCAATAACCATGCTTCTGTCACTCACTAACACATAGTCATTGGTGGTAACTAGAATTCATTTGCAAGGATTTAACACTGGATAATTTGCTGTGTATGTTTTCATGATTGGAAAGCTATCCAAGGTATCACCCCCTGTTTCAGTCTGTTTTCTTCCATCTGATATCTAATGAAAATGACCTAGATTGTTAACCTGTCAGAGTTCATGAAGGAGACAGGACAAGTAAAGTAAGCCCTTAAAGTGTACCAGAGACACCGGCTGTATCTCATTTCAGTATCTCCTCTTCTCTCTTTGGTGTCTTACTAGGCTACTCAGGGACCCTGTAACACCCCAAAGCCAGGGATGCTTGACTTTGTCGGCAAGGCCAAATGGGATGCCTGGAAGTCTCTGGGTTCTGTATCTCAGGTAATCTACATTCCAACATTGCATATACACTGAGTATACAAAACATTATTTTTATTACATAGACTGACCAGGTGAATCCAGGTGAAATCTATGATCCCTTATTGATGTCACTTATTAAATCCACTTCAATCAGTGTGGATGAAAGGGAGGAGACTGGTTAAAGAAGGATTTTTAAGCCTTGAGACAATTGAGATGGATTATGAATGTGTGCCTTTTCAGACTAGGCAAGAGAAAAGATTTGTCTTTGAACCGGGTATGGTAGTAGGTGCCAGGCGCATCGGTTTATGTGTCAAGAACTGCAACTCTGCTGAGTTTTTCACCCTCAACAGTTTCCTGTGTGTATCAAGAATGGTCCACCACCCAAAGGACATCCAGCCAACTTGACACAACTGTGGAAAGCATTGGAGTCAACATGGTTCAGCATCCCTGTGGAACTCAGTGTACAGAACACCACTGTCATACATCTTTTATTAAGATACCCATTTGTCCATTTTAAGACTATTCTTCCCTAGTTTATTAAAAACAACAAACACACGACCTGCGAGCAATTTCAAACAGACAAAAATGATAGTAGTTAAACAAAACATATTAGAATCAGCCATTCTTACTGAATGCCAATATAAGAACACTAAAAACTCAGTTGTCATCACGATGTGGAGATGTGCCATTGTCTTCACACAATGAAATTGACAGACAGGAATTAATACACTGTACATCTCCTTTTTCCTTCCTCTCAGGAGGATGCCAGACAGCAGTATGTGGACCTGATCGATTCTCTGCTGGCTGCTGAGGGGCCTGCGGTAGCCGCACAGCCCACTGGGAGCGCTGCTACCTTTGAGACGCTGCTGGTCTCCACGGAGGACAACATGACCACTATCCGCCTCAACAGGCCACAGAAGAAAAACGCCATCACCGTGGAGGTATTTCAAATGCATACATTCATTAAGCATTAGTGTCATAGTCTATTTGCCGCCGCCCAACATCAGCGGCAGTCTAAACAGCAGACATATTTTGTAGATGGGTTTCACAGTTGTAAGTACTACATACCAATGTGGAGCCTTAGGATACTCTATGGTTAAGTGTTACTGACGTTGTGATATGGTTTTGTGTTTAATCAATGAAATGCCTTGTCATAGTGAGCGATTTTACTTACTGTCTATGAGAAGAGCAATTACTAACATCCCAAATATCCAGTTCTTCAATTCTGTTATTTCAATTGTTTCCCTCTTGATATCCAGATGTACAACGAGGTCATCAAGGCTTTGGAGCAAGCTGGCAAAGATGACTCTGTCATTACTGTAATCACAGGTAGAGTCAAACCAACCAATTTCTCCAATGGAAGTTATGAGTGACCTTTAATACAGTTGAAGAGAGTATCAGTGATATGAATATGCACTATTTTGCCCGCCCAGAAATTAAACATTAGGAATAAAGAAAAGCCAGCACACACTATATTACAGAGTTTATTATGGTGCAGGAGAAAAGCATGTGGGAGCAAGATTTACTGTGTGCAGGCTTTTCTTTCTCTAGACCTCCAAGGCTTTGCCGTGATACAGTAACGTGCACTGCTCCAGTCTTCTCACTTGCTCTACGTGGCTCTCCCTAATTGACGAAAGCTGTTCTTGTTCACCCCCTCAAGGTAGTGGAGACTTCTACTGCAGTGGCAATGACCTGACAAACTTCACCAAAATCCCGGAGGGCGGAATCGAGCAGATGGCAAAGAATGCAGGCGAGTTGCTAAGGTAACGACTTACCCAAGAGGAGCAGGCAAAGGTTTACCTTGAAAGAACCTTTTTCCTAACGCGGTTGATATCATCTGTTGACAAATCAGTGTGCGTGTGCGTGTGTGTGCAGGGAGTTTGTCAAAGCGTTCATCGACTTCCCTAAGCCCCTGATTGCAGTGGTCAATGGTCCGGCTGTGGGCGTGTCTGTCACTCTACTGGGCCTGTTCGAGATTGTCTATGCCACAGAGAGGGTAAGGTGCTTTGTCATGTCCACTCAATGCTGGCTAAGAACAGATTTATATTGTTGACCGATTATGATTTTTCACCGCCGATACCGATTTATTGGAGGACCAAAAAAAGCCGATACCGATTTCTCGGCTGTTTTTTTTTTTTATATATGTATTTGTAATAAATGACAATTACAACAATACTGAATTAACAATGAACACTTATTTTAACTTAATACATAAATAAAATAAATTTAGTCTCAAATAAATAATGAAACATGTTCAATTTGGTTTATATAAAGCAAAAACACAGTGTTGGAGAAGTAAAAGTGCAATATGTGCCATGTAAAAAAAACTAACATTTAAGTTCCTTGCTCAGAACATGAGAACATATGAAAGCCGGTGGTTCCTTTTAACATGAGTCTTCAATATTCCCAGTTAAGAAGTTTTAGGTTGTAGTTATTATAGGACTATTTCTCTACCATTTGTATTTCATATACATTTGACTATTGGATGTTCTTATAGGCACTATAGTATTGCCAGCCTAATCTCGGGAGTTGATAGGCTTGAAGTCATAAACAGCGCTGTGCTTCAAGCATTGCTAAGAGCTGCTGTTTGAATGAATCCGTGTGAGCCTGCTGCTGCCTACCACCGCTCAGTCAGACTGCTCTATCAAATATCAAATCATATATTTCATTATAATATAATAAACACACAAATACGAGCCTTTGGTCATTAATATGATCAAATCCGGAAACTATCATTTCGAAAACAAAACGTTTATTCTTTCAGTGAAATACGGAACCGTTCCGTATTTTATCGAACGGGTGGTAACCCTAAGTTTAAATATTACTGTTACATTGCACAACCTTTGATGTAATGTCATAATTATGTACAATTCTGGCAAATTAATTACAGTCTTTGTTAGAAATAAATGGCCTTTCAACAGTTCGCAACGAGCCAGGCTGCCCAAACTGCTGCATATACCCTGATTCTGCTTGCACTGAACGCAAGAGAAGTGACACAATTTTCTTAGTTATTATTGCCTGTTAACATTAATTTATTTTAACTACATATGCAGGTTTAAAAATATATACTTGTGTATTGATTTTAAGAAAGGCATTGATGTTCATTGTTAGGTACATTATTGCAACGATTGTGCTTTTTTCGCAAATGCGCTTTTGTTAAATCATCACCCGTTTGGCGAAGTTGAAGTAGGCTGTGATTCGATGGTAAATTAACAGGCACCGCTTTGATTATATGCAACGCAGAACAAGCTAGTTAACCTAGTAATATCATCAACCACGTGTAGTTAACTAGTGATTATGTTAAGATTGATTGTTTTTTTTAATAAGATAAGTTTAATGCTAGCTAGCAACTTACCTTGGCTCCTTGCAGCCACAAGGTCCTTTTGATGCTGCACTCGCGTAACAGGTGGTCAGCCTGCCACGTAGTCTCCTCGTGGATTGCAATGTAATCATCCATAATCGGCGTCCAAAAAGGTTGATTACTGATTGTTATAAGAACTTGAAATCGGCCCTAATTAATCGGCCATGCCGATCGGTCGACCTCTAATCTCTATACATGTCTGTTAGTTGATAATACGATATTAGCATTGTTTTATATCAGGGTTGGGGTCAATTTCAATTCGGAAAGTAAACCCAATTCCAAATGTTCCTCATTGAAAAGCATTGAAGATAATTGAAATTTCAGTGTATTTCCTGATTTGCTTGGAATTGACCCCAAACCTGGTTTCCAACTACACTCCTGGAGAGATACTGGGTCCCCAGGCTTTTGTTCCTGCCCACCAGCACTAATATAACTGCTAAGCTTGGTCACGATTGTTGTGACCACTAGTGCACTACCCATGCCACTACGTCCACATTGCCATTCTCCACTTGCATTGCAGTAAGACGGTGGGGGTTTTCCTGCCTAACGTATGCTTCTTCCACCTCCTGACAGGCTACATTCCACACCCCCTTCAGCCAGCTGGGACAGAGCCCAGAAGGCTGCTCCTCCTACACCTTCCCTAAAATGATGGGCAATGCAAAGGTATGGATGCATGGAACCTTGTTATTTTGCTGCAAATGTTGCACTACATAGAGGGGTATTCTCAGGCAGTTATCTTCTCAGTTTCCCTGTTTCTAACATCAATGCATGATTGATGCAAAAACGGCAAAGTTTCAGATATGGATCAAATATTTTTTTTATACTTCTGTATTTTATTTGAATGTATTTAATTTGCAATTGGAATTGAATGAAATTACACGAATAGACATTGCCATGCTCTGTGACTAGGCCAGTGAGATGCTGCTGTTCAACAAGAAGCTGACTGCCGTCCAAGCGTGTGCCCAGGGCCTGGTGACCGAGGTCTTCCCTGACAGCAGCTTCCAGACTGAGGTGGCCACCAGACTCAAGGCCTACGCCAAGCTGCCCAGAAATGTGAGTCAAAGCCCCAGTAAATGTTGAATGTCAGACGTTTGAAACGTTTGTGCATTTTGTGGAATGTATTCCTCAATATTCCTGGAACGTATCAATATTGATGAAAGCTGGTTGTATTTTACAGAACTTCCTTTTGAATGTTCCAGGAATTTTGAATGATGTATTATATTATTGGCCGTAGTTGCGCTTCCGTGGACCGGAGGGCGCCAAATCGTGCAAATTGAAGGTCATTCACACATTTTTCAACAAGTCCAAAGCTGATCTGATGGACAGCGCAGTTGAATTTTCAAAACTGTCACTAATATATGATATGGCCGTATATATCTAGACCACAATATTACATAATCGCTAACATCAGCAGAGAAAATGTTACAGGAATGCGTCATTAAGTCTGGATGGCAATGATGGCAAGGCTACAATATTTGCACAATTGGCAGGGAGTTAGACAACTGGGCCATTGTATAATGCTTGAAGATTGTTTTGCTTCAGATCAGTAGAAGAGCTGAGCCTAAAATTGTTTGTCATGCATGCCAAAATAGATTTAATCTCACAGTAAGCCTTTGATTCTGCTTTGTGACAAACTGTGCTGTTGTTTAGGGTGTATCATTCCCTTATTATTGTTACTATTGGGCGAGGCATAACCAATACACAATGTAAATGTATACAAATAATTCATTAAGTCGCAGGTTTGATGCCCTCATTGCATGCAAAAATAAACAAATTAAAAAAGATCGGATTTTTCCGGACCCCTTATCCCGGGGGCTGAAGGTCCTGTAGCTTCTCTACTTAACGCACCGTCTCTGCTCTACTCGTAGAGAACAGGCTACTCGGGTGAATGGTGCTTGTTTAATAAAGTTAGATCAAAACTGAATCAATGTCTGCAAGATCACATTATGATAGTATTGTACATAATCAAAAATAATAGCATAGTAAAATGTTACTGTAAGACAAACACCATCTAATTTCTTAGGAGATTTTAGGATGATTTAGCAAATGGTCGCATTTTACCTTCATGCAGCCACAACTCAACAGCGTGCGCCACTAGGCAAAATACAGTTGAAGTCGGAAGTTTACATACACGAAGGTTGGAGTCATTAACTCGTTTTTCAACCACTCCACACGTTTCTTGTTAACAAACTGTAGTTTTGGCAAGTCGGTTAGGACATTTACTTTGTGCATGACAAGTAATTTTCCAACAATTGTTTAAAGACAGATGATTTCACTTATAATTCACTGCATCACAATTCCAGTGGGTCAGAAGTTTACATACACTAAGTTGACTGCCTTTAAACAGCTTGGAAAATTACAGAAAATGGTGTCATGGCTTTAGCCTAACAGAAGCTTCTAATTGACATCATTTGAGTCAATTGGAGGTGTACCTGTGGATGTATTTCAAGGCCTACCTTCAAATTCAGAGCCTCTTTGCTTGACATCAAAAGAAATCAGCCAAGACCTCAGAAAAAAATTCTAGACCTCCACAAGTCTGGTTCATCCTTGGGAGCAATTTCCAAATGCCTGAAGGTACCGCGTTCATCTGTACAAACAATAGTACGCAAGTATAAACACCGTGGGACCACGCAGTCGTTATACCGCTCAGGAAGGAGACGCGTTCTGTCTCCTAGAGATGAATGTACTTTGATGCAAAAAGTGCAAATCAATCCCAGAACAGCAAAGGACCTTGTGAAGATGCTGGAGGAAACCGGTACAAAAGTATCTATATCCACAGTAAAACGAGTCCTATATCGACATAACCTGAAAGGCCGCTCAGCAAGGAAGATGCCACTGCTCCAAAACCGCCATAATAAAGACAGACTACGGTTTGCAGCTGCACATGGGGACAAAGATCGTAACTTTTTGAAGAAATGTCCTCTGGTCTGATGAAACAAAAATATAATTGTTTGGCCATAATGACCGTCATTATGTTTGGAGGAAAAAGGTGGAGCTTGCAAGCCGAAGAACACCATCCCAACCGGGAAGCACCGGGAAGCATCATGTTGTGTGGGTGATTTGCTGCAGGGCGGACTGGTGCACTTCATAAAATAGATGGCATCATGAGGCAGGACAATTCTGTGGATATATTGAAGCAACATCTCAAGACATCACTCAGGAAGTTAAAGCTTGGTCGCAAATGGGTCTTCCAAATGGACAATGACCCCAAGCATACTTCCAAAGTTGTGGCAAAATGGCTTTAAGGACAACAAAGTCAAGGTATTGGAGTGGCCATCACAAAGCCCTGACCTCAATCCTACAGAAAATTTGTGGGCAGAACTGAAAAAGCGTGTGTGAGCAAGGAGGCCTACAAACCTGACTCAGTTACACTAGCCCTGTCAGGAGGAATGGGCCAAAAGTCACCCAACTTATTGTGGGAAGCTTGTGGAAGGCTACCCTAAACGTTTGACCCAGGGGAAACATCTATTTAATCAATTTTAGAATAAGACTGTAATGTAACAAAATGTGGAAAAGTCAAGGGGTCTGAATACTTTTGAATGCACAGTATATTTCCGGAGCTTTCTTATATCTCCTAGATATAGGACAGACTCTTCAAGAGCTTGTTTCTTATGATTTTTGTTTTTGCCCATTATGAATGTGTTATTCACTGCATTTCTCTGGGCTATAGTAGTAAAGGCTAAATTCAATATTATATCAAATCATTTGTTCATATTTTTTTGTACCTAAATCAGTCCTTAATTCATAGTATGACCATCTTAAAATAATTCTCCATTACACCAGCCCTGTCAGGAGTAATGGACCAAAATTCACCCAACTTATTGTGGGAAGCTTGCGGAAGGCTACTCGAAACGTTTGACCGAAGTTAAACAATGTAAAGGCAATGCTACCAAATACTAATTGAGTGTATGTAAACGTCTGACCCACTGGGAATGTGTGGAAAGAAATAAAAGCTGAAATAAATTGTTCCCTCTACTATTATTCTGACATTTCACATTCTTAAAATGAAGTGGAGCTCCTAACTAACATAAGACAGGGCATTTTTACTAGGGTTAAATGTCAGGAATTGTGAAACTGAGTTTAAATGCATTTGGCTCAGGTGCATGTAAACTTCCGACTTCAACTGTGTGCTTTGATTGAAACAGAAACACAGGTAAGCTACGGTTACCACCATTGTCTCTAAATTTGCCTCACTGTAGGCCCACATCATTCATAACAACACTGTACATGACTAAGAAGATCTAAACACATTCCCATGAAACTCAACCTAAAAGACAGAGCTGCTCTTCCTTCCGCGGAAGGCCTGCCCACTCCAAGAGCTCTCCATTCCAACCTCTCCACAGTGTCCCCTTCCCAGAGTGCAAAGAACGTTGGCTTGCCCCTGGACAACACCCTGTCGTTCTCTGCAAACATCAAGCAGTGACTCGTTCGTGCTCTACAACATCCGTGGAGTACAATCTTTTAACACAGGAAGTGGCGCAGGTCCTAATGTCTTGTCCTGTTTAGACTACTGCAACTCGCTTTTGGCTGGCCTCCCCGCTTGTGCCATCAAACCCCTGCAACTTATCCAGAACGACGCAGCCCGCCTGGTGTTCAACCTTCCCAAGTTCTCCCATGTCACCCCGCTCCTCTGCGCACTCCACTGGCTTCCAGCCGAAGCTCGCGTCCACTATAAGACCATGGTGCTTACCTTCGGAGCAGTAAGGGGAACTTCCACTCCATACTTTCGGGCTATGCGCAAAATCCTACACGCCAACCTGAGCTCTCCGTGCTGCCACCCCCGGTCTCTTGGCCATCCCAGTCAAAGCTCAGCTGACGCTCTTATCAAGACTGATATGTGGTTGTCTCACCTAGCCATCTTAAGATGAATGCACTAACTGTAAGACACTCTGGATAAGAGCATCTGCTAAATGACTTAAATGTTAATGTAAACTGAGATCAAATGGTTTTCATGCAGATGCTGCATGGACGTTTCACCAGTGAAACTTGAATTATAATTCACGATTTGAAAGTGAGAAATGTGAAGGGAGGGTGACCGTAACACTTTGTCCATAAAGTAGAGGTAAAGAAACACATGCAGAATATGATACAGATCTTTCTAGGGTGTCCAGGGGGGGCAGAACGGGGCGGCTACCTACGGGATCCGCATGATACCAAAGACACATTTCCGCATTTTGTATGGACATTAAAGTTTTTCTAATCCTATCTATTTGACCTCTACTTTCTTCCCATGGCTGTTCCCTGGCTGCCCAGTCCCTAGCCCTGTCCAAACAACTGATCCGTGGGACAGAGAAGGAACATCTCCACACTGTCAACGACCAGGAGGTGGAGCGCCTGGTGGAGCGCTGGCTCTCAGACGAGTGCATGCAGGCCATCATGAGCTTCTTCCAGGCTAAGGCTAAGCTGTGAGGAGGTCCTCCCACAGAGACCCACAGACAGATCACCTAACCAGAGTCATGCTCATTAGGTATCAATCGGGGGAAAAAATAGACCGACACACGCTCATTTACGTTTTCGTTGTAAAACATTTGAAAATGTATTATGTTATGTGCCCTAATGAGCATGACCCACATCACACCAACCTGTACCCCCCCCCCCCCTCTTTTCCTCTGCTAGTACAGCTCCAGCCTAGATTCACTAACCTGTAAGAAGAGATGTCAATGGGATAAAGCCTGTAACCATGCTGAGCCTTGAGCTGATGCCTTTTTTCAGATGGTTTTGTAAATTAATTATAATATTAGTATTGTTATTGTACCGTATGAACACCCAACATCCTGTTCTGTAGATTTTTAACTGTTGATCTTGATTGTTTTGCAATTAACATATCTGGGCATTCCATGTTTTGAAACACCAGTGAAGTTAACTGCCAAAATAAAGGAAACGCCATCATAAAGTGCCTTAATAGGGCGTAGGGTCATTAACTCAGCAAACACACCTGTGTGGAAGCACCTGCTTTCAATATACTTTGTATCCCTCATTTATGCAAGTGTTTCCATTATTTTGGCAGTTACCTGTAACTTACATGGACTAAGCTTCCAAGAGGTGCATATGGTAAATTGAAGGTGGGTAGTGCCTTACAGTCCAAAAAACTGAGCTGAGCAAAGAGGATTGTGTTTTGCACTGTCCAATGGTAATTTATATGCACTCAAAAGTATTCTTGGAGATGGCATCATTGTTTCACACATCTATATCTGTTTGATTACAGTAATAAATACATTTTGGAGCAAAAAAAATGTCAATGTGTCTTTTTGTCAAACTTATTTGACAAAAGGATGATTATGATGGTGACGGGTTGTAGGATAGTTCTGCCATTTCACTTAGTATCCTGTAGAGGGCGGACTGCACCAAAAAACAACTGCAACAGCTCTGCAGCCTTCATGCCAGCAATTTTTAGATGGTTCATCTTTCAAATGAATAGGGACAAAGGACGATTAGTTGCTAATTGTATACATAACATTTTGGTTTGAATGTAAGTATACTTAAGACATGTTTTAATATTATATAATTTATCTCATGAAACCTGTATTCTTTTGCTCATTGGTATGGGGAGGTGTACCCCTGTGTCCAATGAGCTGAATTCAGGACAGTATTTCTGTCCATTTGGAGTGGCCTCTTTTGGCCCAAGGGCACCCCAGAGGCACATTCCAGTACTACTTCTATTCACACCATCTGCACTAGATGACATAGGTCCTCTATCCTTGGATAAGGTTTGACAGGCCAACGCAGTAGATCTCAAGGCAGGAATGATGAGTTAATTTTCCTCTTGCATGACGTTTCAGACCAACACAACTGGGACGAGGGAAATATATTATCACGTCATCCACTGATGGGCCCCCACACTGGGCTGTCACTAACCCACTTAGGGGCCCTGCTTTGCATGTTACACCTGGTTTGCTTACCCTTTCCCTGACCGATAGCAGCTAGGCCTACATAACAACGTGTTTTTGCCAAGCAAAACACTTGTAGCGATAAAGTGGTCCCCAAAGGTTACCTTTCCAATCTGTGGGCTGAACATTCAAATGGCTGTGAATGTATATGGAACGTGATAGGTTGGATGAACCACTAGTATAACATAGGCCTACAGTTTGAATTACGACATACTAGACTTGGGTATTTAGAATAGTCTAAATTCAAACAAGGATGGCTGTGAGGTTGTACCACACTACCACCTTTCGCCAGTTGCTTTGAATAGCTAAGCCTGTTCAAGTAAATCAGTGGTGTTAGACAAAGAATGATGTTGACTCATTTGATTATATTCAAACGCCATCAGCACTGAACAAACCTAGCAAGGAGATTAGAAATCCCACAGTGAACCGACATTGAGGAAGCAATGAAGTTGAGTAGATGTATAGAATAGCCTAGATATAGCCAGGGAAAGAACATTTGCAGTGATATGTTTTCACTGTCACCGGCCGTGATGCGGCACGCAGCTCTTGGAGGTCATTAGCAGTACGTGAGCATTGTCACTGAAAGGCAGTTGTTGAAACACCAGTCTCCTTTGTTCAGGGAAATAACCACTCTTTATCTCCCAACTTTCCTCTCCGGGCACTGAGCGCCCCTTCACGGTTAGGCTACGCTTCACCTACCGCCCTCTCAGACGCTCCATCCAACCAAATGCTGGCATTTCCAGAAGTGGCTGGGCAATAACGCTGATAATGTTCCCCTGACGCCACAGTGCGAGGCCCACACCCACTAAATTTTGAATGGTGCTCTTGGCGCTGCGACCCAGGCCAGTGTCCCCAAGGACAGGAGGATGGGAAGGATTATACCAGTATGAGATTTTTGGGGAAAAAAGTGAGGGAGAGTTAAAAGCTAGACGGCAGCTCCCTTGTCGTTGAATCATCTGTGTTTCAGTGGGTAGGGCCCAGTATAATGGATTTTTGTGGTAGAATGTGCAAGGCGACCATCGGGCCCCGACGGATCTACAGCTGCTGTGAGACGAAGTCGCATCGAAAAGACATCCGACTGTGTCATGTTAATTTTGAGTTACAATAATTATTTAAAATCAGAGAAAGCACATCTCTTATTCAGAACAGTTATTCAACCGTGTGGAGTGGAGGCCTCTAAAACCCGTTTCTATTTTCTTTTACATGCTAGTTGGCATAACCAAACGGCTCTGATGGAATGAGGCAGATTATTTATCTTTGGTGGCCTGATTTAAACATTCCAGCGTGATAGACACAAGATCAACATCATAAACTCAAGACTTGTAGGCTCAACATACTGTATACGTAATGTAACACTTTCCCATATCACATAAAACCACAGCATAATCTCAAACCCCCTTTCCCTCTAAAACTGAAAATTGATCAACCGCAATAAAAGAGGCCATCCTAGTCATCTGTAATTACAGTATATGATGGAATTTACAGACTTGCTTCTCCTGTGTGGCTTGGTTGGTAGAACATGGCTCTTGCAACGCAGGGTGCTGGGTTCGATTCCCACGGGGAACCAGTACGACAATGTATAGCACTCACTATTGTAAGTCGCTCTGGATAAGAGCATCTGCTAAATGATTAAAATGTCAATAATTGATACTTCCATTGAAAACTAGTTATTGATTAGCTCAGATTTGAATTGGCATCTTTCTCATCTACAGTGTTGTCGGAACTACAATTACAATTTACCTGTCTATCTTAAAATGCCTGACACATGATGCGTTAGCGGTATTATTCATGTGACATTTGGAATGTGAACAACCAGATGTGGCCATTAATTCAGTAATGCGTTGGAAAAGTTGTGTATTTTCGACTGTAGGCCTGCCTATATGGGGCCACAGCATAGAAGCTGAACCCAAGCCCTGACAGACTTCTCCATCCTCTCCCACTCCACTCTGTGTTTGACAGACGGCAGTTAAGCACAGCCTTTCACACTGCTGATGAATGAGCCCTCCCCAACAGGGACTGGCAATCAGGCCTCTGTCTAGTATTACCACTGATACTGGAGGCACAGCCATGGGGAGGAAGTCAAACAGATACAAATAGAGAGAGGCTAGTGCATCCAAGGACCCTGTGAGAGTGAGGGGGGGGGGGGAAATAGTTGTCAGACATCTGGGAGAGCTGCTCTACTCTTACAGGTGCACAAGATCATTTGCTAACAGGTCGTTTTGCAAATGGCATGACACTCAGAAGGAACCTATTCACTTTTGTCGCTGACAAGGTAATTTGCCAATTGGTGTCTTGATTGGCTGGCAATTTCACACACTTGCTATTCAGCCTAAATCAGGGAGAGTATTATTCATTCTTATTACAAGGCAAAGATGAACACAAACAACACATGCTAATGTTTTTTTTATTTTTTATATACTGCTTTGGGCCTTGGTCTGCTTCGTATTCAGAGTGCCTTGGAGACACACTACATAATATGGTAACATAAAGTTGTCTTCCCCATGAAAAGTCTGGTCTGTTTTTTCCCCAAAGAACAATGATTCCACAGGCACTATAATGGGAGAGAGCCAGAGCTGTCAAGGTGGACTTCAGTTCCTACTCATCACGTCCTTCCTGTGTTACATGCCGACTGCAGAGTAGGGATACATCGAACCAACATGTTTTATTCCTTTCCTCCTTAAATATTGTCCCCGTACCCCATGTACATTTAGTGTGGTATTATCCATAATGTGTACTTGGTGAGTCACATATTTCACCATTAGTGTGCATGCAGTTCCTCCGTGTCCAGTAAAAAAGGATTCAGAATGTATCCTATTGCTAATCCAAGGAGAACCTCCAAAGGTCATAAATAATGTGTCCTAGTGACTCCGTGATTTAAACGTACACTAGGGTTGTAGCTGGGATCCACCTGGTCTTTTGGTTTCCTGCTAGACTCATCTCGCTCCATTTACCTCATTTATTGTCAGTGTGTTAAGTATGTGTCTTTGAGTGCTCGGATACAAGCATTCAACGTACCCTACATACGCTGAAGCGTCCCACATGTGACACTTTGTTTATAGGGCGCGAGGAGATAAGGCCCGTGGACATTCACTATGTGGAAGGGGGAGCGAGGGGGCTGTGGGATTTTAGGAGTGAGAGAAAGGGAAGAGAGAGGAAAGCCCATGTCAGCTGGAGTGGTAGACTGAAGGGTCCCGGGACGCCCCTGCCACGAGATGAGTGATGTTCCCCAGGGGAGATCGCCTGTCTGACCCCAAGCAAGGCCAGCCTAAGCCGGGAGTCCTGAGTTAACATTGTGGTGGTGGTGGTGGTGGGGGGAGAAATGATGAGCCTCCAGGGGCTTCAATTAGGACAAGAGGGAAGAAGAGGGGAAGAACGGAGGATAATATGAGAGGGCCCCGGCCCTAGAATCCCTGGTGCTGAGTACCGTCTCACATGAGGACCATAGCCGTCTAACAGGAAGCCCTTGGCGTGAAATGTTCATTATCTCACGAGTGCACTTTGGGGGCTCGGGAAATCACACAGGCATGGGCTGCTGACTCTCAATGTTTCGCATTTCGTGTCGTATAGTAAAAAAGAAAAGATTCACACCCCCAACTTCTCAAAGGAAGGAACCAATGATGAAAAAGGGGGTGGATGTTTTGCTCCACCTTGTGTATGCTGCCTGCTACCTAGACTTCCCTTTCATTTCTAATTGTAAAGGGCATTTGATTGAGTTGACTATGATAACATAGATTTCACTGAAGGACTATTCACCTAAGGAGAGTTGGGATGGAATGGGATCAGGATTACATTTTAGGCATGAAAAACAGTTTAGTGGTTTGTCTTATGGATGTTGCAGCTCCACACTCAAACAGCAATCCCAAGTTAAGTACCTTATTGAGAGATGCTGAGAAGATGAGAGGGTTGGACCTGGTGGGGTTGGGAGGTTTCACCAGGTCACTGGATAATCTGTGGGTTTTCAGTATACAATATCTGCATAATGAACCCGGATGTCCAATGGTTCTGAGCCATGACCTCACTGGACTGTTACAGGGAAAGGTTTAAAGTGCCCCAGTGGGCAGAACTGGTTGTAATGACATCATTGTGATGTCTTTCATAACATAATAGTCAGGTTTGCAAACTTTGTGTTTTAGATGTTTCTGTATGGGTCCCATTTTAGTTTTTTAGCTTTGGAAATAAAATAAAATGCTTTCATTTGAAATGCTTTCATTTGAATATAAACTGTTGTCTCTGTTTGGGTCAGTTAGATTTGCACTGTACTTCTAAGAGTTTTACTATCATGTCTTGTCAGGTTTTGACTATGTTATTATCAATAAGAAGTGAGTTTTTGTAGAGAATTAACGTACTGTAGCAGGTTTAGTAAAAGAGTTAGTTTTAGGGTTGCTAAAATGTAAAAAATTCTCCCTGAAGCGACTCCAACATGCAACTTCATTGCCATACCTGTATACGATCTAGCCACAACCGTCTCACAGGCAGACCAATTCTGATCTTTTGCCCAAAAAGTTGCATGTTCGGCTCGCGTCACGAATACAGGCCAAGAAGTATATGTAATGTTTTCTTTTTAAGTTGTTGTCTTTGGCACATTACTTTGAGGAATTGAAAGGAATAGCAAGGAAGTAATCTGGAAAATGTATTATTTCCCAGTTATTTTATTGTAAGTATATGAACATAGCAATAATAAAGTAACATTAAATAAATAACCCTAAAAATATGATGTATCTTGACACTAGACTATGTTCACAGGGTAAAAACATCTGGAAAAAATAGATTTTGGAGTGTACCTATATGACATATTTTTCCCACTGGAATCCCTTTTGCCATGGGGTCACGAGTTGACTCTCGACAAAGCCCTGCTTAAAAATATCTTTAGAGATGGGAGTCATGTTACAGTAAAGTCTCCCTCATCCATATGATTGATTGCAAGTCATAATGTACATATGAAATATAGATGAGTGAGTAGCTACAGTACATGAATTTGTTAATAATTTCACTAATACTGTACATCCTGAACTGATTACTACATCTGCGCAACTATGCTGGTCTTGTGACAATACAAATCCAGCAACTTGCTGGTATACATATCAAATATCCCCAAGGGTTATCCAAGGACTTCGAATTCAGACTGAAAGCCCCTTATTCCACTCCAAGCCTAGACCACTTAGATTGCATTTTTTGAGAATGGGCAGGATAGTGACACTCAATAAGAGGTTTGTGTCGTGAATACATTTAAATCATGATATCTTCAAAAAACGTTTAATCTCCAATACATTTTAAACTTGAATGAATGAACTTCGTTGGTACATCCTTTTTAAAGTAAGCACTGCAGTCTGCCCCCTTTGATATGACCATAAATATTTCCTGAGATTCCCAACTTTTAATTTTGCAAACTCTTCTCAGAAACCAAGTGAATACCTTGGTTTTTAATAAATCTACTTAAGACGTGAGTCAAGTTCAGCAACTAAAGCCTGAATACACACTCCAAAATATCTAACCTACAACATACAAATAGAGACATAATTTGCTTAATACACCCTTTAGGCACTAGGCATGTGAGCATGTGGGTCTGGGCAGAAGAAATGTAGTTGTTGTTTGTGTGCAACTGTAAGTTGTTGTTTGTATGTGTATGTTGTTATTTTGTGTGAAAAAAAAATAAGATTACAACTAGTTAGAGGCCCAGTCTAGTATTTTCTTAACTTTTCAACCTGGAAAACAAGATTCTGAGTTTACTCATGATGTTGTGCAAACATTTTAGTCTCGTAACCATTGTTTTAGTAGAAATATAAATCAAGACCTTTGCTCTGCTTATCAAATATTTATTCCGGTTGAGGCACATTGTTTTAGTGCAATCATTTGTAGAACATTGCACAGCTCATCCTTTCTTCCCACTGCAGTGGTCGTGTCTGTATGTTCCCGTTACACGGGAGTCTCTTCGAGTCCCTTTACTCGAAAGAAAACAAAAGAAGCCAAATAGTTTATCCTCTGACTTAATCTACGTACTCTAGAATGAATTAGGGCCCATTGTGGTCTATATTGTGACAGTTGACAGAGAGGTATTTCCAGGAAATGATGATCCTCTGTTTCCAAAAGAGACTTACTGGTGCTTTTGTAGCGCAATAAGTTCAAGACACTGAATTTGACAACGAGGCTATCCATGTTATGTGAACCATTGGGCCATTGCAGTGTAACGTCAGCCACTTCTGTGTGTGTGTGCATTTAATTTAGTATTTACCAGATGTTGAAAGCCAAAGCATTTGTATTCGTTAACAGCCTAGGCGCCAGTATCTGCCTCATAAAATTAGCCCACCCAAAAAAGTAAGCTTCATGAATCATCTCCTGGTGTGTGCCTCTAATATGTTTACTGTGGCAACCAGTTGTATTACAACACGCACGCACGCAGGTACGTACACACGCACGCACACACACACCGCGACCACATTACAAGCTGGGACAATAAGTTCAGCCCAGCTGGGGTAGTAGTAGCTGAATGCTCAATGGCAGTGCTGACTAATCAATGGTTTTTCAGGTGCCTTCACTTTTGCCTTTCTGACAAATCCTTATATGGGCATTATTAAAATGGAGGACGCTTTCTCTCCCAGTGATGTCATTCTTTCATGTCAAGGGCTGTCTGCTTCTATTTTGTGTTTACTGACTAAGTGAGCTTTCAGCTTTTATAGCTCAAAGAGTCAAAGTGAAAACCTTAAGCTGCACTGCTGTTCCTCACTTCTGCTTGTTTGATCTGGAGCCCTCATCAAAGTGTGGGCTTTGAAATGTGCAATGTTGTGGTTTGAGGCTGACACACAACAGTGAGAACATACACGAGGCAGAGCGTCTGTGGCCTCAGGGCCAGAAAAGTGAGTCTGTTTTCTATGGCTGCATTAAACCACTCACGCTGTGGGCCCACTAGAGTCCAATGGGGTTTCCTATAGAAAACAACTCTTAGATATCATTATTCATCAGAAAAATGTTGACAGTAAGGGGATATGGAGCAGAATAAAGATACTAATAGCAGTATCATGCTGTGATACAAATGTTTACCTGCTAAACCCCCATTGACTTTTGTGTTAAAAAAGGTCATAATACATGTTATTCAAACTCCCCTGTTACTTTTTTTTTTACCCCTTTTTTGTTATATCCAGTTGGTAGTGAGTCTTGTGCCAACTCCCGTACGTGCTCGGGAGAGGCGAAGGTCAAGAGCCATTTGTCCTCCAAAACATGACCCCGCCAAGCCACACTGCTTGCTTAACCCGGAAGCCAGCCGCACCAATGTTATAGAGAAAACACCGTACAGCTGGTGACCGTAGTCAGCGTGCATGCACCCACCCCACCACAAGGAGTCACTAGAACACGATGGGACAAGGACATCCCAGCCGGCCAAACCCTCCACTAACCCAGTCGACGCTGGGCCAATTGTGTGCCGCCTCATGGGTCTCCCGGTTGAGGCTGTCTGCAACACAGCTTAGGATCAATCCAGGGTCTGTAGTAAGTGCCTTAGACTGCTGCGCCACTCGGGCGGCCCTAGTTCATTTTATTTTGAGGTAGATTTGAGGCTGGACTTTTAAAGAGGCTGTTTGGAACATTTGCTGTTGAGCCAAAAGGGGTCCCCTAAAACGTTCCTACTGTATCTTTAACAGCATTGGTTTAACTTCAAGGGCAGCCTCTATTCTTTGTCCTGTGCCTGGGTATTAGTAGTCATTGAAGCATGTCTGGGCCGGCCACAGACCGCCAGCTCCATAACCATTATAGAGGAGGTGGAGTCTGGACCTCCTCCAAAGCTAAGAGAGTTGTCCCACTTTCCCTAGGCTGCTGTGGAAACATTGAGATGGAAATGTTGGATTATTGCACAGTCTTCGCACCTCATTCACCTCTACCGACACCGTTTATATTGCAAGAGCGGGAGCCACCTCTGCTCTCCTGGGCTCTCTTTCCCTTCACTCGTTCATTTCCAAAAAGCAGGAGTGCAGGTTTATAAGTTATTTGTCCAGAGAGCTCTGTGCCCTGTGCACCGTTCACGCCAGACAGGCCGAAAGTACCAGCGTTCCTGCTCTTGGGAGGCTGAGAAAGAGGGGGGAGAGACACGGTTTTAAAAAGTGGTGAAAAAATGCAACGTGTGAAGATCCATAACAGTTTTTTTAAGTGCTTTGGATTCTGATTCGAGGGCTATGCAGCTCACATTAGCACTTGAAGGATGTTTCTGCGTCCTGGCTTCCAGTCTCCTGTTGCAGGTACTATTCAGAGGAGTTTGGATGAGGAGACATAAATTAACATCTCGGCAGTGACAATTTACATGTGTATGCCTTGGGAAAAAGCAATCCCTTTAGTAGTCTCAATCTGACCAGGGCCACACAGAAATCGAGATGACATATTTCCTGGAACATAGTCTGAGTTTTGGCTAACTTGTCAGGGACAGACATTGTGACTAAACTCTAAGTGCAATACTCAGAACCACGACTGATACTCCACGACGGCTTCTCTTAAGACTTCTGACTTATTCCACTTCGACCACTCTATTAGGGAATCTCTCTTACAATGAAGCTACAGTTTTGAAGAAGCATTGCGCTCTAGATGCTTTCAAGAGCTGGGAAAACGTTCTGTTCATTTGAAATTCAGGTCTGCAGAGAGCCACAGCCCTACCCGTGACAAGTCGTCAAATAAACTGGGATCCCAATGTGCAGCTAAGATGGAACTGCTGGTAGGAAAGTGAAAAATAACCTGGACATTTTTGGAAAATTACGACTGGTAATGAATAATTTCATTCAGTTAGTTTCCAGTGATCTTAAAAAAAAATCTAATGGCTGTACAAAAAGGCAGAGCATATTTTTGGAAGTAGTTTGCATTAAAGGAAATACAGTTTTTAAGTGACTGTCTAGACATGGGACATGCCTTTTTGGGTCAATTTGGAATGCATTGGGAGTGAAGCGGATGCACTTGGTTAAACACTTGCCACGACGATGAAGTTCAAAAAGGGAGTCGACCAAATTATAATTATGGGATTTGATTCTGCGTTCTCTACACATTTCATAATTCATCGACGACAACAAATAGACTTCTTTAATTTGCAACATATGTTGTTTTTTTGTTAACACCCCTCTCCCACTTCATGAAAGACACTAAAATGAGACTATTGATATACTATTCTTCCCATGGGGCTATTAAACAGTGATTATCTGCGTACATTAGAGACGTTATAAAGAACTTTCAACTCTGGGGGTGCTGAGCCAAAAGAGGTCACCTAAACGGATATAAATATTTCCCAGAAATGACCTTATTGGACAAATAGGGGCAAACCTCCCCACACCCAAAAGCATATTACTGTTTTCCTAAAACTAAGATTTTGGAGGCTTCATGAGCTAAGAAATGTATTAATGTTGCATCATATGTTTATATGAACTGCAGGCAACACATTTGGAGGTAAACAATTAGCAACTAAACTTCAGTAGAGCCTCTTTAATATACAGCCTCTGCTGTTGTAAACTGAAGAATGACACTTCAAACACAATCTATTTTGGAATGAAAGGCAAAAGTTTCAAGACGTTTTTTACAAGCATCCCCCCAAACATAATTTTGATCTCTGGCTGGTCAAATAAGTAGAGGTGGCAGCTCATCTATTAGTTTGCCAATATCTGATCAAACACATTCAGCATGCTATAATGTAGCATGAATCAAGTGTGTTATTTAGTTATTGACTCACGCATAGGCGTGAGAAATGCCAGAGGAGGTTGTGAAATATAGAAATTTTAAAAAATAAAGATTGCTATTATTTTCTGTGCATATCACGAAAGAAGATCCTTTTTTTGGTCCTAATTTAACACCCTACGCCTGCTCCCTACGTACTAGCTGTAGAATCTACACCCAGGCGAAGGTCAAAGCAGGGCATACACCCAGGTGGTGTAACAGGTATAATTTTTAGGTCCGGCGTAAAGCACATTTTACATCGGACGTAGAGTCACGACCCGCTTACGACCAACTGTTGCAACCGGACCCAGTTTAGGACAGGACAAAAACATTTGCATAAGGGTGCCCACACCTGTTTTACACCTTGGACAAAATGTAGAATATTATTAAGAATGAATTGTATATAGCCTCTTTGGTGTAAAGTAGACCCTATGTAAAAGAGTGAACTGCCTCAACTTGTACCTTGTGTTAAATTAAAGACGTTGAGCATCTCAAAAGAGCATTCCCCACTTCTCATCTTCAAGAAGTTCATTATTCCCTATCAGAGATTGAAGACCAGAGTACATGTATGAAATTAAACCTTTCATCCCTCTCCTCTCCAACCACAGTTTATCAGATGTGGATGTATTCATGGGCTGAATCCTACCTTCCTGTTGAGTGGCTATATACTGCCTGACCTGGAAGTACTTGAAGAAATGAGAAATGAGAAAATGAGATGCCAGTTGTCGGAAGGATAATAGTTCACCATCCCTATACAGTTGACCAAATGTTATGATTCCTTTGTTGAACCATAAAAATGTGATACCATCTCTCAGAGCTTTGGATAATATGGAATGTTAGGAACAGGTGTTTGTTTGTATATGGATCTACAGTGCCTTCAGAAAGTATTCAGACCCATTTACCTTTTCCACATTTTGTTGTGTTTTAGCCTAAATTCAAAATTCATTCCATTTAGATGTTTTGTCATTGGCCTACACACAAAACCCCATAATGTCAAAGCGGAAATTTGAACAAATGAATAAAACATCTGAAATGTCTTGTGTCAATAAGTATTCAACACCTTTGTTATGGCAAGCCTACATAAGATCAAGAGTAAACATTTGCGTAACAAGTCACATAATACGTTGAATGGACTTACTCTGTGTGCAATAATAGTGTTTAAAGTTATATTTGAATGACTACCTCATCTCCGTACCTCACACATACAATTATCTGTAAGGTCTCTCAGTCTAACAGTGAATTTCAAACACAGCTTCAACAACAAAAACCAGGGAGGTTTTCCAATGCCTCACAAATAAAGGCACGTGTTGGTAGATGGGTAAAAATAAAAAAGCATGAATATCCCTTTGAGCATGGTGAGATATTAATTACACCTTGGATGGTGTATCAATACACCCTGTCACTACAAAGATACAGGCGTCCTTCCTAACTCAGTTGCCGGTGAGGAAGAAAACCACTCAGGGAATTCACCATGAGGCCAATGGTATCACGGTTCAGGATATGACCCAGATGCAGACACAGGAGGCGGATGGTTCGGTTCTCAGAATATTTATTATCACAAAGGGTCAGGCAAAAGGGCAAGTCGAGGGCAAGCAGAAGTTCATAATCCAAGGCAGAGTCAACAAGGGACAGAACGGCAGGCAGGCTCAGGGTCAGGGCAGGCAGAAAGGTCGGAACCGGGAAGACTAGAAAACGAAACTAGAGAGAAGGTAACACACAGAAAACACGCTGGGACGACCTGACGAGACAAGACGAACTGGCAACAGACAAACAGAAAACGCAGGTATAAATACACAGGGGATAATGGGGAAAAATAGGAGACACCTGGTGGAGGGTGAAGACGAGCACAAGACAGGTGAAACAGATCATGGTGTGACAGTATCCCCCCCGCCATCTGGCGTCCTACCCGGGCACATACCTGATTGACCGGGGTGTCGGCGGCGGAACTCAGAAATGAGGACTGGGTCCAGGATGTTCCTAGTGGGGACCCAGCACCTCTCCTCGAAGCCATAACCCTCCCAGTCAACCAGGTCCTGGAATCCTAGACACATGGAAAGTGGGATGTAGACGGAGGGTACGGGGCAATAGAAAACAAACAGTAGAGGGGCTAAGGACTTTAGAGATGGGGAATGGACCAATAAAATGGGGAGAAAGTTTTTGTGACGCCACCTGGAGGGGCAGATCACTGGTGGACAGCCATACCTTCTGCCCGGGCCGATAGCGGGGAGCCAGGGTCCAGTGGCGATCCGCCTGTTGCCGATACCTGGAGGTGGTCTTAAGAAGAGCGGACTGGGCTCTCTTCCAGATACACCGACAACAGCGGACGTACATCCGGGCCGAGGGTATGCTGACCTCTTCCTCTTGCTCAGGGAAGAGCGAGGGCTGGTTACCCAAGGAAAACTTGAGGAGCGAGAGTCCAGTGGCTGAGCAGGAAGGAGAGTTGCAGGCATACTCCATCCACACAAGTTGCTTGCTCCAGGTGGTGGGGTTTGCGGAGATGAGGCAATGAAGAGTAGTCTCCAGGTCCTGATTGGCCTTATTATGCACAAAGAAAACCCCTGCTCCAGCAGGGGAGGCAGAAGGACGCATGATCCTGGCAGTTAGAGAGTCCTCAATGTATACCTCCATGGTCTTGGTCTCCGGGCCAGAGAGGGAATAAAGTCACCCCAGAGGTGGTGTGGTGCCCGGGAGGAGGTCAATAGCACATTCGTAGGGTCAATGCGGAGGAAGGGATGTGGCGCGAGCCTTGTTGAAAACCTTCCGGAAGTCCTGGTACTCCGCGGGAACGGCGGAGAGATCTGTGACTTTTCCCAATCCCGCAGAAGGACGTCTCAGGGCAGGCTGCACCTCCTTAAGGCAATGTGCATGGCAGAATGGACTCCAACCCAGGATAGAACCAGTAGCCCAGTCGATCAGGGGGTTGCGTCTCTGGAGCCATGAAAATACCAAAACCACAGGTGTATGAGGAGATTCAATTAGTAGAAACTGTATGGACTGTGATTACCCAACACTTGCAGGTTAATGTGAACCGTACAGTGAGTGACCCTGCCAATGGAGAATCCGTCCAAAGCTCTGGCGTCCATTGGAATGGAGTGGAGTTGAGTAGAAATACCCAGCTAAGATACCAGGGTAGCGTTCATGAAGTTCTCGTCAGCCCCAGAGTCAATGAGCACCCGGAGAGATTTTGAACGGTTACTCCACAGCAGGATAGTGTGGAGAGGAGTATGAGTAATGGAAGTTTGGAGACTCCCTCTATGGCCCACCAACATACCCGTACCTAATGATGAGCCTGTTCTTTTACTGGACAGGTGGATATGTAATGTCCCGTAGTACCACAATACAGGCAACTGTTAGTCAAGGCTATGAGGGAGTTGAGGTCCCTTGGTAACTCCCGGGCTGCGAGTTTGTCTTTGATTTCCTCTGATAATCCATGAACAGGGACTCCGGATTCCAGGCACTCTCGGCGGCCAGCGTGCGAAAGTCTACCTCGTAGTTTGCAACAATGCGGGAGTCTTGACACAGACGAAGTAGCTTTCGGTGTCCACGAAATCATCCAGACTAAGGCAAATGTGTGTTGTTGATCCCACACCGCTGTAGCCCAGGTGAGCGCCCTTCCAGACATCAGCGAACGCCCGGCAGGTTCCAGGATCTCCAGTATAGCGCTCCGGAGGAGGTAAGCGGAGTTCTCGGAAAGCCGGAGTAGGCTGGGGAGAAGCATCGCTAGTAGCGAGGTTACTGAGCACCCTGGAGGTTTCCATTGTGGCTTGCTCCAGTAATGAGTTGACCATATGGTCATGGCATTCCTCCAAGTTATGGAGTCCCTCAATAAGGTTCTGAAGTAGCTCCTCGTGTTTTCCAATGGTGGCTCCTTGCAAGAAGATAGTATTGTGGAGCTGGTCTGAGTCTGCTGGGTCAGTCATGGCCAGTTCGTACTATCACTGCTCAGGATATGACCCAGATGCAGACACAGATAATGGAGGAAAATAGGAGACACCTGGTGGGGTGTGGAGACAAGCACAAGACAGGTGAAACATGAAAATTGTGTCTTTAAACAGTTAGAGTTTAATGGCTGTTATAGGAGAAAAATTAGGATGGATGAACAACATTGTAGTTGTCCACAATACTAACCTAATTGAGTGAAAAGGAAGCCGACAGAATAGCAATATTCCAAAACATTTGCTACAACGCACTAAAGTAATACTGAAGAAAATGTATCAAAACAAATGACTTTTTGTCCTGAATACAAAGTGTTATGTTTGGGGTAAATCCAATACAACACATTACTGAGTACCACTATCCATAATTTTAAGCATAGTGGTGGCTGCATAATGTTATCGGTATGCTTTTAATTGTTAAGGACTGGGGAGTTTTTCAGGATAAAAAATAAACGTAAAGGAGCTAAGCACAGGCAAAATCCTAGCCATGTCACTCGCCCCTTAGTGACTTTCTGGTCTTCGTGGGGTTTATCGACAAGCACATACATTTTGTTGAGACGTTCGGAAAGTGTATCCAGAATTTTTGTAATACCCTTGTAATTCCCATCTCCATTTGGAACCATTCTGGTGCTTCTTCAGAGCTAGCATGCGCCGAAGCTGAAGAAGGGCTGTCAGATGGCTCTCTTTCCCATGCCTCGTCTGAGTCTTTTCAGAATTGGGAATCTTTTGTTTTTGCAATAAAAGACACCCACTAACTATCAATTAACTTTTAACGAACAGGTAAACCATGTCAAAATGCCTTAATAAAGTGTAAAATGTCCAAAGTTTTGGGATGCTACGAAGATATGTCTTGTTTGAGCTTCATCCATTGCCGGATGTTCAAAACTGTATTTTAGTAATTCCCCAAGATTAGGAGTAATGTTGCAGTCAACCTGTTTCAGTTTTTGCATGTGCATCATCACGTATTGAGCCATGGACTGATGTAGATCAACCTTGACTTTGAACCAACGGGAAGACTTTACTTTACTGACAGCCTCCACTGTTGACAGGGAGCCATGGAGCTGTACTTTGTGAGAGACAGCAATGCTTAGCTCTGTTGTCTGGCCCAGAGAGGATATTATTTATTTGGACAGTGAAGCAAAACCTTTTATTTTGTCTCTATACTCCAGCATTTTGGATTTGAGATCAAATGTTTTATATGAGGTGACAGTGTAGAATGTCACCTTTTATTTGAGGGTATTTTCATACATATCTGTTTTACCTTTTAAAAATAAAAGCACTTTATTTATCTAGTCCCCCCATTTGAAGGTGTCATAAGTATTTGCACAAATTCACTTACTGTAAAACTTCAGGATAAAAAAAAAAATGCAGGATTAATAGCCCAGGCTACAGTGGCTTGAGAAAGTATTCACCCCCTTGGCATTTTTCCTATTTTGTTGCCTTACAACCTGAAATTAACATGGATTTTTGGGGGGGTTGTATCATTTCATTAACACAACATGCCTACCACTTTGAAGATGCAAAATATTTTTTATTGTGAAACAAACAACAAATAAGAAAAAATACATAAAACTTGTGTGCATAACTATTCACCCCCCCAAAGTCAATACTTTGTAGAGCCACCTTTTGCAGCAATTACAGCTGCAAGTCTTGGGGTATGTCTCTATAAGCTTGGCACATCTAGCCACTGGGATTGTTGCCCATTCTTCAAGGCAAAACTGCTCCAGCTCCTTCAAGTTGGATGCATTCTGCTGGTGTACAGCAATCTTTAAGTCATACCACAGATTCTCAATTGGATTGAGGTCTGGGCTTTGACGAGGCCATTCCAAGACATTTAAATGTTTCCCCTTAAACCACTCAAGTGTTGCTTTAGCAGTATGCTTAGGGTCATTGTCCTGAAGGAAGGTAAACCTCTATCCCAGTCTCAAATTTCTGGAAGACTGAAACAGGTTTCCCTCAAGAATTTCCTTGTATTTAGCGCCATCCATCATTCCTTCAACTCTGACCAGTTTCCCAGTCCCTGCCGATGAAAGAAATCCCGACAGCATGATGCTGCCATCACCATGCTTCACTATTTGCGCCAGACATAGTGTTTTCCTTGATGGGCAAAAAGCTCAATTTTAGTCTCATCTGACCAGAGTACCTTCTTCCATATGTTTGGGGAGTCTCCCACATGCCTTTTGGCGAAAAATATATATTTTTCTTTAAGCAATGGCTTTTTTTCTTTAAGCAATGGCTTTTTTTCAGGCCACTCTTCCTTAAAGGCCAGTTCTGTGGAGTGTACGGCTGAAAGTGGTCCTATGGACAGATACTCCAATCTCCGCTGTGGAGCTTTGTAGCTCCTTCAGGGTTATCTTTGGTCTCTTTGTTGCCTCTCTGATTAATGCTCTCCTTGCCTGGTCTGTGAGTTTTAGTGGGCGGCCCTCTCTTGGCAGTTTTGTTGTGGTGCCATATTCTTTCCATTTTTTAATAATGGATTTAATGGTTCTCCGTGGTATGTTCAAAGATTCAGATTTTTTTATAACCCAACCCTGATCTGTACTTCTCCACAACTTTGTCCCTGACCTGTTTGGAGAGCTCCTTGGTCTTTATGCTTGGTGGTGCCCCTTGCTTAGTGGTGTTGCAGACTCTGGGGCCTTTCAAAACAGGTGTATATATACTGAGATCATGTGACAGATCATGTTGACACTTAGATTGCACACAGGTGGACTTTATTTAACTAATTATGTGACTTTTGAAGGTAATTGGTTTCACCAGATCTTATTTAGGGGCTTCATAGCTAAGGGGGCGAATACATATGCATGCACAACTTTTCAGTTTTTAATTTTTTTACATTTTTGAAACATAAAATTTTGACTATTTTGTGTATGTCCATTACATTAAATCCAAATAAAAATCCATTGAAATTACAGGTTGTAATGCAACAAAATAGGAAAAACGCCAAGGGGGAAGAATACTTTTGCAAGGCACTGTATTAATTGCTTAAATCACTGAACACAACAGGCACTTATCAGAGACAGGCTTCTATTTGAGCCAGGCATCTATTTCCTTCACCAGACAACTTTTGCTCATTTGCATAGTTAATTGTTTAATTCCAGCATTCACTTCCTGCATTTTAATAATTTTCTTCATTTCCTGCAGTAATGTGTTATCATTTACACACTGTGTACTGGTTCTTTTGTCTTAGTTTATCTCTATTAAAAAAAAAAAAAAAGAATAATTATTCTCATCTTTGACTGTGGGCTGCAGGTAGCCTAGTGGTTAAGAGCTTTGGGCCAGTAACAGAAAGGTAGATTGGAATCCCTGAGCTGACTAAATGAAAAATCTGTGAATGTTCCCTTGAGCAAGGCACTTAACCCTAATTGCTCCTCTAAGTCGCTCTGGATAAATGAGTAAAATGTAACTGTGTATTATCATCAATTCTTACTTTCGCCACTAGAAGTTGTTGACTGTTTTTGTGCTTTCCAGTTAGCTAGCAGTTTTCAGCCGTTAGCAGCCAATGGCTAGCAGCTTCTTACTGGCGATAAAAACAGATGATTGACATAATTTTTTTTGAGTCATTACTGAATTATTTAATGTAACAAATCAAACATTAAACCTCATAAACAATTCATGGTAACCTCATAAACAATTAATTTAGACCCATCGTTTATTTGAAACAGGTGTTTATTTGCATAAATGTGTGCTGTTGCCTGGCTATTAAAAGGGACAGTTTGAGACTGTGTTTAATGGGAGTTTTATGAGATATGTGTTTTAAAGTATTCAAACGTTTAGTATTTGGTATTACAGGTACAATATACATACATTCATATTACTAATAACTGCATAGTTCATATCATATTTACCTCTGGGCGGCCACTTAAAAAAACCATTAAAAAGGTACATAAATAAATTTGCAAGATGGCGCCGACAGAGATGTTCGCCTCGCTTCAGGTGCTTAGGAAACTATGCAGTTATTTGTTTTTTTATGTATTATTTTATGTATTATTTCTTATATTGTTAGCTCAGGAAACAATGTCAAGTGTTATTACATACAGCCGGGAAGAACTATTGGATATTAAAGCGCTGACAACTTGCCAACATTAGGACCAGGAATACGTCTTTCCCGAAGCGGATCCTTTGTTCGGACATCCACCCTGGACATGCGATCTTATCCCAGAGGCCGACCCAAAACAACGTGGTCGCCGCAGGAGAGGCAGACGGAGTGGCCTACTGGTCAGACTCAGAAGGCGAGCACACCATCCACCGCTCCCGAGCATATTACTCGCCAATGTCCAATTTCTAGATAACAAGGTGGACAAAATTAGGGCACGAGTTGCCTTCCAGAGAGACATCAGAGATTGTAACATTCTCTGTTTCACGGAAACATTGCTCACTCGGGGTATGTTGTCAGAGTCAGTACAGCCACCCAGTTTCTTCATGCATCGCGCCGACAGAAACAAACATCTCTCTGGTAAGAAGAAGGGCAGGGGTGTATGTATGCCTTATGATTAACGACTCATGGTGTAATCACAACATACAGGAACTTAAGTCCTTTTGTTCACCTGACCTAGAATTCCTTACAATCAAATGTCGACCGCATTATCTTCCAAAAGAATTCTCTTCAATTATAGTCACAGCCATATATATCCCCCCAAGCAGATACCTCGTCGGCCCTGAAAGAACTTCACTAGACTCTATGTAAACTGGAAACCATACATCCTGAGGCTGCATTTATTGTAGCCGGGGATTTCAACAAAGCTAACCTGAGAACGAGATTTCCTAAATTCTGTCAGCATATCGAATGCGCGACACGGGCTGCTAGCACTCTGGATCATTGCTACTCTAACTTCCGCAATGTATACAAAGCCCTCCCCTGCCCTGCTTTCGGCAAATCTGACCATGACTCTATTTTGTTGCTCCCAGCCTATAGACCGAAACTAAAACAGGAAACGCCCATGCTCAGGTCCGTCCAACGCTGGTCTGACCAAT